>NC_070605.1:91771015-92074045 GCF_027172205.1 Podarcis raffonei | reverse complement strand
GTCACAGAAGTCCAGAACATACTGACATGGATACAAGTCTTATTGATTATACTTTAGAGAAAATCAGATGTTGTATCTGTCAAATGCTGGAGAGTTAATGTCCCTGTCTTTCTGCATTCACATAATATAGATTTATTTCCTGTGAATGTAGATACAGCAATAATACCAGCATTCACAAACAGTAACATATAATCTACAAATTCTTAACTGTAGAGGAGAGTGAAGGGAACACCTATCACATTCAGGCTGCAATACTGCATACACTTACATGAGAACAAGTACAGTGATACCTCGGGTTACATATGCTTCAGGTTACATACGCTTCAGGTTACAGACTCTGCTAACCCAGAAATAGTACCTTTGGTTAAGAACTTTGCTTCAGGATGAGAACAGAAATTGTGCTCTGGCGGCGTGGCAGCAGCATGAGGCCCCATTAGCTAAAGTGGTGCTTCAGGTTAAGAACAGTTTCAGGTTAAGAACGGACCTCCGGAACGAATTAAGTACTTAACCCAAGGTACCATTGTACTATTGAACTTCTGTGTAGACATAACTAAGGTTGCACTATAAGTGACTAGAACATATGATTTCTAGACATATAGAACTAGTGACCATAAAACAGTGATAAAATCATTGAAAATAGATTCACATGCCAATTATAATGATGCCAAACCTTTATCAGGGTTGTCAAGGCCTGATCAGAATCTTTGGTGTCTCCATATTCAGGTCCATGGTACCCTTTTTATACACCATACTAATTAGCCATCCTCAGAGGTAAAAAACAAAGCAAAACCCTAACTCAACAAAGACATCATGGGTAGAGTGAAAAGTCTATCGGTTGTGTCTAAAGAAAGAATATAAGAAAAGTCATGTTGGATCAGACCAATGGGGAAAAGCTATAGCTCAATGGTCACAGAGAATTGATTTTCCCCAATGCTTCCAGGTAGAGATAGAAATATCCCATCCGAAGCCCTGGAGAGGTGCTGCAGACAATGGTTTGGCTCTGTATATGGCAGCTTTAGAAGTGAGAGCTGGACCATAAAGAAGGCTGATCACTGAAGAATGGATGCTTTTGAATTATGGTGCTGGAGGAGACTCTTGAGAGTCCCATGGACTGCAAGAAGATCAAACCTATCCATTCTGAAGGAAATCAGCCCTGAGTGCTCTCTGGAAGGACAGGTCATGAAGCTGAGGCTCCAATACTTTGGTCACCTCATGAGAAGAGAAGACTCCCTGGAAAAGACCCTGATGTTGGAAAAGATGGAGGGCAAAAAGAGAAGGGGACGGCAGAGGACGAGATGGTTGGATAGTGTTCTCGAAGCTACCAGCATGAGTTTGACCAAACTGCGGGAAGCAGTGGAAGACAGAAGTGCCTGGCGTGCGCTGGTCCATGGGGTCACGAAGACTAAACGACTAAACAACAACAACAACAATGGCAGCTTCCTATGTTTCTGGGTCTGCCTAGCCTAGTGTTCTGAATACACAGAAATGTACATCTCTCTCTCTCTCTCTCTCTCTCTCTCTCTCTCTGAGACAATGAACTTTAAAACACATTTTCTCCCAGAATACTGGTTTCTCACCATATATTATTTCTGAATGCACTTCTGAATTTACTTTGATTTGTTCATTGTTTTCAGTGGAGAACTGAATCAGAATGTTTAGGAAATGTGAAAGCCACTGATCTGCCCATTAGTCCAGGAAGTGGTGATCAGGTTTCAGTGGTCAGTTCTGCCAGATGGTTCCTCAGAAGAGGAGCAATGGGAGCAAGATCCCGCACCCACCCAGAAGATCCCACCCTCCACATCCTCAGAGAGCCTGAAGAGCCTTCTGACCTAGACATTCCAGTCATGAGACTGGAAGTCTCTATACCAATTGCCTAGTTTCCCGACTGAATCCTGGCTGGCTCTTGTCATTCCAACCAGGAGCTGCATGGCTGTTTTCAGATGCAATTGAATCTATTTGGTAAGAATGGGAAGCTTATATGAGTGTCTGCACAGATCAGGGTCTACCTGAGAAGCATGAAGGGGTGGAACCTTAATTTGTTGTATATGCTCTCAGTCTGAACTGAAACATTGCTGAAGCCGCAGTTTCAAGCTTAGGTAGCCTTTCTTGAAATGGGTAAGAAAAAACAGGTCAGTTTGTATCAGAGAAGCAATGTGTAATTTGACTTTGGAGGCCATGATTTATCTGTAGGAAGGGTGCTTAGATCATGGGAGCTGCAGAGGCAGCGTAGTGAAGGGATTTGGGTTTGTTTTGCTTGCAAGATGTGAAAGACTGACAGGTCAGGATAGATATCAAGTAGAAATTGTTCCCGACTTCAAAACTAGAAACATGGGGGTTAAAATGAGTGTGGTCCCAGGGCATTGGTTGGGTGAGAATAGATTTGAATGCAACAGCCATGTCTTATATGGAAAGGAATTAATAAAGGCATTACATGTGGCAGGCTCATTTGCACAGCATCTTTTTGCATCGGTGCTAAAAGATGCCTCCAAGGAATTCACACTGTTTCCTAATATGTCTTATCCAAGGGATAATTTAATTTCATAGTGCCTCATAATGCGCAATCTTCTAAACAGTGCTGGATTGCTTTGTTTGAGTCATCTCGCTTAATAGGCATATGACAATGATGGCTGGATGGAATATTATGTCAGCATTAGGTTGTTACGAACCAGAGAGAATTCAGAGTAATTTAGCCCTCCAATTTTTTTAAAAAAAACAAAACAAACAAATCAGCATTAAAATGCCTTCCCTTTCCCCCTATTTTAGGAACAAATAAATGCCTTAGAAAAGAAATATAAATACGTAAAATCAATCATTATCATATCTTATCTTAAAAACACCACCACTATATACAGTTAACAGTAAGCCTCGTTCACACGGGCTTTATAACATGCTAAAAGTTAGATACACTTTGTTAAGAGTTGAGAAATCTGTGACCCTCTGTGACATAGCTCCCATCAGCCCCTCATCTGAACCCCTTGCTGTTACTTCTTCTTCTTCTTCTTCTTCTTCTTCTTCTTCTTCTTCTTCTTCTTCTTCTTCTTGCATTCTCAGTGCCACTAATTTAAATTTAAATGGGCCTAATCAGTTAAGCCTTAAATGGTGACACCCATACAATCTCGCAGGCTTACATTTTAGGGGTTAACGACTGACTGCTACTTTATTCAGTTTTTCTTTTTCTTTTGGGTTGTTGTCCTGCTTTATCCTTTCTATGTATCCAAGAATATGGCAGAGAATGATTACAGCAGCTTTTTATCCCTGCTGATGGAATGTGCCCCCTATTTTAAAATGACATGTTGATAGGTTTATAAACTTACCATTAGCAAGAATAATACTCTCAGGATGATATCGTACAACTTAATGGTACACTCTCTGTAACAGAGGAGGATTATGTCAAATTGGCATGACCTGTTGAGGCTGTCTGAGGCAACCTTAGAGCCTGCGGGGAGACAACAGCACACATTATCTTCGTAAAAATTGTTTTCTATGAGGAAAAAGGGGAATCTTAGAAAGGAAAGTGTGAATCTCCAGAGTGGTTCCATCCTGTTTCTACAAAATCTGCAACAGCTCCTAGAAAAGGCTCATAGAAAAGTCTCCCAGAACAATTATTTATTGTTGCCAGTTAGTGAAAAGGTCATTCCTCTAGTAGGAACCCATCACAGATACAGAGGTTCTATGGGATTAATGGGGAAGATCTTCCAGGAACCTGCAAAAGGAGTGAAGCCTAGCAGTGCAACAACTGGGCTAATTAAGAAATTTCATCAGGTTAGACTTAGATTCCCCAGGCATTCCTATAGTTTTTTCTTCTTCACCAAATATAGGCTTTCTACAGCATAACACAGAAAATTTCTGTTCCTAACTTCTGGGAGGACCATCAATATTATTTTTTTTAAAAAAATCCAATCAATATAGTTTCTTTTAGACATAAAGGTATTTCATTGAATTTTTAAAAACTGTTTGCTATTCCATTATTTATTTCTTCGAAATCATACATTTATCCCAGAATTAATACTGATAATATAAATCAATTCAGGTTTGCCTCAGGACTATCAGTATTTTGCTACAGAGATTTAAGCACGTAGTAGAAATTTAGGTTTGCACAATTAAAGTGGATTGAAATGCTATGCCAGCAGTGTTATTTTTCTAGAAAAAGAGGTGCTGGAACTCACAATGAACATTCTCTTAGAATGGCACATGAGAGGTGCCAGAACTGAGTTCCGGAGAGTTCCAGCTGAAAAAAAGCCCTGTTTGTCACCCTAGAACATCAAATCTGCTTAGAAAAAAACAAAACAAAACACTTCATGTGGTTAGGAAAGAGACAAGGAAAAGTGTGGGATGAATGAATTATTAACTTGAACATGTATAAACATTGCACAAGCAAATCACAGTGTATGTTCATTGTCATATAAACTCCTAGCAAACAAATCAGAACAAAAATTCTATAAGGACTAGACTATTTGTTGCATAAGCTCTGTGCAAGCAAATTCAGATAAATTTCCAAGAAACAGGTTGTCTGGAGTAGCCCCATATCTGTCAACAGTTATTAGCTATTATAGTTATCCCTCTCCCAATTGCCACCACAGGGCTACCTAAGGACCATATTGCCTTGAGGAGAGAAGAGAGAGAGACTACCGATCACCTCAGAGAACTGACCTCCATCTAGCTCAGTCTTGGGGAACCTTTGGTCCTCCAGTTGCTGTTGCACTACAATTCCCATCAGCCCAAGCAAGCATGGCCAACGGCCAAGGATGATGGGAGTTAAAGTTCAGCAGCATCACAGCTAGGGGGAGCTGAGGCTGGTCTCTCCTTCCCACAGAGCAACTCAAGAACTTTTGTTCCTTGCAAACATAGCCCTAATATCTGTGGACCAATATTAGTTTATAGTCTGTTGAATAACTTACTATGTTCCCCATAAGTAACTGCTGATTCATGAGTATACCATCTGAACAGTATGGTTCTTAATTCTCTGAACTGTGAGTAAGAATGAACAAAAAGATGTCTAGGCAAGTATATTACTTGTGCACAGCAGATATGTGTGTGTACCAACATATTAATTGTGTGTGGCCAGAACAGCCAATGAGTTGTCAGTGGACTTATTCACATTTCATCACCATCAGAATACAAATATCCCATGAGGCTGAGGAATACAAGGTCAGAATGTGTCCCAAAAATTCTTTTTCTTTACCAAGACTCTGTGGATGTGTTCAGCAAAAATCTGCAGAATAAGAAATAGGATTACATGCCCTGTCAATGATCCTACGCAGAATGTCAAATAGATTTAACTTCGCTTTTGGTTACATGATTCTTGATTGCAATCAAAATGTACCCAGCATGGACTTACACGGAGTGTTCATGATTTTTAACCTTGATTGGCACATCTCAGCTAAATAGCGTGCAGATTGAACATTCATGGATGGTGTTGTAAGTCTTGTTGAAAGACTTTCTCATTTTCATTTACTTACAGAAATATAAAATATAAAGGGCATAAAAGCTATTTTTTCATCCAACCATAGTTTCGTAGTCATCAGTATGACTGTTTTTGGCAGGTACCGCAGGACTGAAATCCTGTGCTTCAGTATTATAATCCAGGTCTGGGAGTCTCTAAAGTTTATATATATTCCTTCCTTCCAGAATCCTTCTCATTCTTCCAATATAGTTTAAGTCCTGGGATAGATTTGGCATTCTGAGGTCGTGGCTTGTATCAAAGGGTTGATCTGGCAAAAACATCACAGTCCGATACTGGCTGCCAATTTCCTGTGTAACCAGAGTTCCGTGATGAATGGTGAAATGGCAGTTAGCTAGATACTTACACAACAGCCCAGAATCCTCCTGATATCAGATGACCAATCCACTGTCTCTGCCTGATAAAAGCTCTCAAATTCACTGCCTTCTTTCACTTTGTACAACTTGTCATCGAAGGAGGACAGTAAGTGATCCCGTGATCCCTCTGTATTGCCAGACAACCTACAGTCAAGTAGCTGCAAATTCTACTGTTTACTGTAGTTTTTTGAACACCAAAGCCAGTGAAAATATTGGCAAGGATAATATTCTCCTGAATATTTCAATAATATTTCAATTATTGTATTTCAATAATTCGGGTTATTCTATTAACAGGAATTGCATTACAGAGAAGGAGATAATAGAGAGGAATTCCTTTATCTCAATTAAAAATGCAGAAATATGTGTTATATGTCCTTTGTGTGCCCAGTTTTTAACAAATGTCTTTAAAAGATTATGTGCTACCTTTTGCAGTCACTCTAACACCAGGATAACATCCCTTTGTATCCCCCCTCCCCTATTTACAACCTTGCTGCTGACTTTTACATTCTGTATTACTAATACAAAGCTGTTCTTAATTAACTAGATGTCTACAGAGGAGAATATCATTTCATTTCTCCCCCTCCAATCCTTGAATAAAGGTAACAAGATTTAAAGATGCCTTCTACAAAGTCATCTAAATACAGTTTGAATCCTGTCCTTATCTAAACAAATCATTCTTTTACATAGCTATGTAACATGATGCTAACATTTATATAACACTCCAGAAAGTGCAAAGCAGTTTATTCACAATTAAATTATGTCAGTAACCCTTACAAAAATCTCTGTAGTAGGTGAGTATTATCTGAGGAAGGACTCTCCTCCCTGCAAGTGAGGGGAGTGGTTGTGGGCGGGAGCCGAGCACCGCCCCTAGCAGGGGGCGTTAGCCCCCTGCCTCCATCTCACCTGGCTGGCGCTCACGCCCCTCGGCAGGCATCCAACCAGGTGCCTGAGAGGGGGCGTGTTCAGCAGCCTTTTGCTGCGGCGCCAGCCTCTGCCCGGCCTCATTCTTCGTCGTCTCGCCGCGAGTCACCCACCCTCCACTCCCTTTGAGTTAGGGCTTAGGTCATTGGCCTTGCTATGGACCTTAGGTTGGTCGCCCTGGTTGTCCAGGGGGCCTGGTAGGAGTTTTTCCATTTGGCATTAGGCTTTTTGGTTTTTTCGCTTGCCTCGTAGCAATCGTCACAACTTTTGTGGTATTGGTGGGTAGGTTAGGCATTGGAATAATGTGTTGTGGTGTGTCGAAGAGCTAGGTGTGGCCATCGCCTATGCCTTCAATTTAGGGGTATTCCGTTAAAGGAATCTGGCGGTGGTGTATTCTGTCCGATGCCTGCTTGGCGGGAGGCCATGGCACGACCCTCGGTGACATCAGGGGTGAGCCTATAGTTGGATTAGCATCAACAGGCTCCACCTACTGGTGAATAAACCCACTTGCTTGAGAGATCCAATGCCTAAGCCAATACCTTTTCACTGCTGTAATCAATAAAGTTGTGGCCTTTCATTGCCCATTAACCTTATATAACGTGTCCTTGTGTATTCTTTCCACATCGCGGGGGTCGGGTCCTCGAACCACAATAGTATGTTCTCTGCTCCCCTCCCGAAATGAACCTACATGGAACATTCACTCTGCTTTAGAAGTGGAGCTTATCCAGATCTTGTAATAATAATATAGTTTAAAACAAAAGCCTGAAGTTGACTAAGTACTCTGCCTAGCCATATAATTGCCTCACCATATGTTTAACCAGCACAAGCCCATGCTATAGATCTTTGAGTCTGGCTGTGGGAAGGGTTAGGTTTGAGAAATACAAATTCTCTACTCTCAGTGAATTTCAAAGCTCAGATGTGTCTCTGGCTTCTAAGGGAGCAGTTCTATGTGCTTAAGTTTAGCTAGCATAAAGTTACACCAAATCCAAATCCTATTCAGCAGCATGGCTGCTGTTACTGTCTAAACCGAACAAATTTTTTCTTCACCTTTAGTGAGCTTCGAAATGGAAGACCTTCGGTCCCTAGATGTTGTTGGACTACAGCTCCTATCATCCTTGACCACTGGTCCTCCTAGCTAGGGATGATGGGAGTTGTAGTCCAACAACATCTGGGGACCCAAAGTTGAGAAAGGCTGCCATAGACTGAGGTGCAGATCAAAATTTAGCAACCCATCACAGTTCTTTCTGAAGCTGTGACACAGTTAACATGTATCAGAATATGCAACTTAAATAAAAATCGAGTTCACACAAAAACGGAATGGGACGACAAGCAGAATAATGCAAACGTGATGTATACCAGAAATGTACAGATCCCTACCTATCCAGAAAAGAGTGATGAATATTATCTGGAACAGACTCCTGGGGAAATTATGCCTGACCACAATGTCCTGCCTTTAGGAGTAACCTGCCCTCTTGACAACTATCAGAAATTTAGGACCTAAGACACACCCACACCCATGGCAAAGGGTGGAGACAAGGAAGCCACCTGGGGAACCCACATAAATCTCTGGGGCTCCGTGAAATTTACAAGGGGATTGGCAGACAGAACAAACCTGCCATCTCTGCACTCTCAGCTTAAGCCTCCTATGCTTGCACATTGTCACCTTTGGCACATTCCATGGCTACGGATGGGTCTGCAGTGCTCTCCTGCTTTCTCTGTGGGAGCTGGTAGGAAACTGGAGGGGGTAGGAGGAGAGACAGAAAAGCATGGTCAGCATGCTCATGCTATAGAATAATAGAATTGCAACACGATGCAATGCAGAAATCATTTGCCCCATGTGGTGTTCAAACCCATGACCCTGAGATTGGGGCTGGATCTAGGCACATCAAAAAAGCGATTCAATTAAACGCATTGCAAACTCTTACGGGGAAATCCGGTAGGGAAAGACGGGACTCCACAGCGCCATCTGGTGTCACAGTGTTATATCGCATATACAACACACATAAAACATTTTTTTCTTTACCAATCTAGCTGGGTCCTAAGAGTCTCGTGCTGACTGACTGAGCCACTCTCTCTGTTTGTATGTAACTTTCATATTTGAGCAGAATGTCCAAATTGGGCTATGGAGGGAGAAACGAAGGTAGAAATGGGAGCATGTGGGCCAATAGAGTTACAGATGCTGAAAAACTTCAGTGACAGTTTTGAATAAGGGGATTCAAGATGAATTAAAGATTAAGCTAAAGGGCACCCAGAACAGTTGGTGTTTAGTAGCAAGGGAGAAAGGCTGAAATGCATATATTTTCAGAGAGGGGATTTCATGGAGCAAAGAAGGACTGGCAGAGTTGTTTGCCAAGTTCTTAGACTTCCATGAGTTGCCCCCATCTAGTGACTCTGCTTCCCTAATAGACTATCCGAGTTTTATTTGTAGGCGTTTGCTTGTAAGATTCTAAAAGTTAACAAATATATATATATATTCTTGGCTTACTTTAAAGGTAAAGGTAAAGGTACCCCTGCCCGTACGGGCCAGTCTTGACAGACTCTGGGGTTGTACGCCCATCTCACTTAAGAGGCCAGGGGCCAGCGCTGTCCGGAGACACTTCCGGGTTACGTGGCCAGCGTGACAAAGCTGCATCTGGCGAGCCAGCGCAGCACACGGAAACGCCATTTACCTTCCTGCCAGTAAGCGGTCCCTATTTATCTACTTGCACCCGGGGGTGCTTTCGAACTGCTAGGTTGGCAGGCGCTGGGACCGAGCAGCGGGAGCGCACCCTGCCACGGGGATTCGAACCGCCGACCTTTCGATCGGCAAGCCCTAGGCGCTGAGGTTTTTACCCACAGCGCCACGGCTTACTTTAGGTCCTCTCAAAATGAGACTTTCACTCTGACAGGGGCCTTTTGGTTTTGACAGAAAATAAATAATAAATGTATGGATTAATCAATGTTTGTCTAGGGGGCTTTAGCAGAATGTACACATGGCAGCCTAACCACCTGATCACTAGGTGACGACTTTAAAGCTGGCTTGCAGAAAGCTGTTACTCAAGATCACCATGTCCAAGAAGATTTTACATTTAAGAGACAGGATGAAGCCGTTTTAGTGGAAAGCAGAAAATCCTTTCATAAACAGGGGGCTGATCAGCCTGGCTTAGATAAAAATACACACAAAACTCAATATAAAGCTTACATTTCTGACAGCTCCATAACTCCTGCAGGGCAGACTCTCTGGAGTTACCTGACCCCTGCTTATTAGAGGCATTTTCAGCTGAAGCATTTTGAACAGCAACCCAAACTGAACTTCTGTGAGGGGACACCACCTTCCATGGAAATAGATATGCATACTCTGTCACAAGACCTGGGGCTATAGATGTTCTGTTCGGAAGGAGTTGCACCAGCTGCCCGTATGCTACCGGGCCAAGTCCAGTGGGTGGAATTCAACAGAATGTTCTTCCAGTCCTTCTGTCTGCACAAACATTCCTCTTTGCAAGACAGAACCATCCACCCTCTCCTACCTGTGCAAACTCTTCTGGCGGTTTTCTTGACTCCCCCCTGAAACAGGGGAAACCCCATTTCACAAGCTGTCAGGGCTGATGAGCTGTTCCCACCCAAGGTGTTTGTGTTGACATACAAAAACCTTTATGGCATGCTACCTCAGTGTCTAGGGGAACTGGCGGTTTGAATCCCTGTGACAGGGTGAACTCCCGTTGCTCTCTCTCTGCTCCTGCCAACCTAGCAGTTCAAAAGCCTACCAGTGCAAGCAGATAAATAGGTACTGCTGTGGTGGGAAGATAAATGACATTTCTGTGCGCTCTGGCTTCTGTCCCGGTGTCCCGTTGTGCCAGTAGTGGTCTAGTCATGCTGGCCACATGACCCAGAAAGCTGTCTGTGGACAAACGCTGGCTCCCTCAGCCTGAAAAGCGAGATGAGAACTGCAACCCCATAGTCACCTTTGACGAGACTTAACCGTCCAGGGTTCCTTTACTTTTAACCTTTTGCCTCAGTGTCTGATGCAATGCATTCTCCCATATGTAATTGTCCCCATAGTGAGACCTAATAGGGCTGCCCTTTTGACTGTGCCACATTACCTTGGAGTTCAGTTTGCAGCAACCCATGTTTTCAGTTCAGATAAGTTCCGTGATGAGTTCAGATCAGATCTGTGATGATAAGATCTTTATGAATTTTCACCATCATTTCAAGATACATATTTTCGCCCCGGGGGATTTCCCCCACTCCTATGCACCTGGTATTTTTATTTGTATTAAGTCTTCTAGATTATGTGATGTTGCTTTTAACCACATATTATTATTTTAATTTGTTCACAATGTTCTAATTGTTGTTGTAAACTGCTGTGGTCTGCACACTGCCTGAAAAGTTCCATACAGACTTAATAAGTATTAGTGATGGTTCTGCTATGAGAAAAGGGCTAGGGTTGAGATTGGCTCAGTGTCTTTAATTATATATATATGCAACTGTAGCTGAGCAGAGCCATAATCTTCTGTCACTATCAGTTTCTGTTTTTCATTGAAAATAAATAAGCAAAATACATACGCGCTTGGGCAAATTCACACAACAAATTTGTCTAGCTCTGGGACAGGGACATGACACCTTAGCATTCGCCTCAAGTATACAGAGAATTTACCTCCTGCGGTACAGAGGAACTTTTCTCACTTACCATATATTTTCGCTCTATAAGACGCACCAGACCACAAGACGCACCTAGTTTTTGGAGGAGGAAAACAAGAAAAGAACAAATTCTGAATCTCAGAAGCCAGACAGCAAGAGGGATCGCTGCGCAGTGAAAGCAGCAATCCCTCTTGCTGTTCTGGCTTCTGGGATAGCTGCACAGCCTGCATTCGCTCCATAAGACGCACACACATTCCCCCTTACTTTTTAGGAGGGAAAAAGTGAGTCTTATAGAGCAGAAAATACGGTATATTTCTCATTCCTGGTCCTCAGCAGCAGCTAGTACTAAGCACCTGTGTCTTAGGAGCAACCCCCTCCCCATTTTGCTACTTTTGGTTGGATAATCATTCTGTCCTACCCCCTCCATTCATCAGTCTTGAAAACCACCATCAAATGGTGTGGTTTTAAGTACTCTCGCTCTCTCTTTTTCTCCAAGAAGTGTAAGAGCTAGCTTTATTCAACTGTATTGCTTATATTTTATTTACTGCTACCATTTGTATTTATTTACTTACAGGCTTATACCGCCTAAAAACACACAGCACAAAGAAACTTAGAATAGCAGCAGCATTAACATTTTTATAAAAAGCACAGGCCACTTAAAACAAGTAAAATATCAATCTCTAATTCCTGCAGGCATAGAAAAGTCATCCATCTTCAAATAGCTCTCTGAAGGCCTTATTTAGGAGAGATCAGCCCAGTTTAAACAAATACTGTCTTAAAGTTTCCAGCATTGGGGCCAAATGCACACTTCTTGGGAGTCCTACGATCTATTATCACTTGACTTCTTAATAAAGTACTTAAATTAGAAGTATGGGAATAACTAAGTGCTTTACAAACTCAAGGTTCTCTTACCCAGATGTGTTTACCCAGCTTGGGTCTATGCTATATATTTGTAAGTAAAGGGAGCCAGCCGTGCAGTTAAGTAGTTTTAGACTGTAGGTGTAATCACTTTAACTGGAGTGGGTAGTTGCTCTGTAGATGGTAATACACATTACTTCACTTACTTCAAAATGTGGTAAGGCATCCTTGCTAAATTTGGGGGGCATTCTGCTGGATGGCGCCCTGGGCATCTCTCTCAAGGACTTCCCTGATGGCATCAATGAAGGAAACAATAACCAGATTCAGTCTACTGGGCAGGAACCAGATCTATAGATCAGAAGTGTGTTCCTCTTCAAAGCCGGCAAGATCACAGTGGCAATCCATTAGCATCTCCTTGTTTGTCACATCAGGATTTTGTACTATGCAAACCATTCTCTGCAGACCCTTTAAGTGTCCTTATTTTCCAGGGACTGTAGCAGATTTAGAGAAGTCATCCTGGTTTCTGATTTGATCCAAGAATGTCCCGCTTCTCCTTAGAAAATCCCTGTTTTCATTGGAGAAATGTTGGAGGGTATGGAGTTATGCAACCCCCAAGCCAAGCAGATAAGTAACTATACAACCTTTAGAAAACATTTGAAGGCAGTCCTGTATGGGGAAGGTTTTTTTTATGTTTAATGTTTTATTATGTTTTTGGAGAAATATTGGAGGGTATGTTCTCTGTAGCATGAAATATATAACAGCCTTTGGGCACGTTGTTGTTGTTGAAATTTGTATACCGTCTTATACCTGCAGGTCTCTGTTCGCATCCTGAAGAAAAGTACTTAACCCGAGGTACTATTTTTGGGTTAGCAGCGTCTGTAACCTGAAGCATATGTAACCTGAAGCGTATGTAACCTGAGGTACCACTGCAATGTTTATAATGTTTTATTTGTTCAACTGCTTCCATGCAGATTCTATGACTACTTTATGTTTTAGCCAATTTGTATTCATCTCTAGGATCATTTGGTGAAGGGCAGGTTATAAGCACAGCAAATAATAACACACAATATTCCAGCTGTAATTGCCAGACACTGTCACCTATCCCCTGTTTGGGGCATTTTGTACATTGGGTGGGAGCAATCCCTTTCACTGCAGTGGCAAACATGTATATTGGATTGTTCCTTCTCAACTGTAAGTTGTATTGAAAATTGCAGCTTACTTTGATATATTGATTCAGCTCTAGGAAAAGCAAACAAATCAGTAACTGTGTAGGTTTGGGTAGTAAATTAATTCAATGCCAGAAACACAGTCAGAAGCTGTCCCAGTAAAACAAAACACGCTCACACATTTTCCCTTGATGAAGAATGCTGATAAGACATGGCTGTTAGAAGTCAGCGAGGCTTGTATCTTTGTTTTGCTGTGGACCTTCTCATCAGGTGACAGTCTTTTGGTAGCACTAATTAAAGATATTGGCATCTGAAGCGAACTGCAGAAGGATTACCAATGGGAATTGTGTCCTTCCCTTTTAACTAGCGGTTCTAAGCAGCTGACAGCACCTCTAGCAAATGCACAATGTCTTCCATCTTCCACAGGCTCAGCAAACCCTCTGGGGGATTGCATGCTCAGCCCTGCACACGTTCTGCTCAGTTTCACCTCTGCATGCCTTGTGGCCCCCATGCAGCTGATCAGTTTTCTTTATTAGTATTTACTGGGCTGCATCTTTGTTCCTGTTCCCCTGCCTGGGGTTGCTGTGCCAAATTACTGTAATGGCGATGTCCTTAATCAACACCCTCTAATGGTTTTATAAAAGCCTAATGAATGAGGCCATTTTTCTTCCTTAAAGAGCTGTAAAATTCACGCCTTCATCTTAAAAGGTAGTTCCATTTCCCGGTAGATCTCACAAAAATAGACACTATACACCCATACTCCAAAACTTATGAAGATGCCCTATACCAAGTCAATGCAATGGGTCCATCTAGCTGAATATTGTTGGTACTGATTGGCAGTATTTCTCCAGCATTTGCAGGAAGGTATCTTTTCCAGCACTAAACCTGGAAAAACCAGAGGTTGAATCTGAGACCACCCCCACACAGAGTATGAACTCTTCCACATGCTTGAGTAACCCACAGTTAATCCCCTATAGCTCATGTTGTTAGTTAATCCAGAACTACCACTAACGCTTGGTTCTAGAATTCCAATTGCTAGCAAGGATTTGGCTAGAACATCCTGACTTTGGCTAGAACATCCTGATTTTAATTGGCTCTAATTCTGCAGCAAGAAGATCTCAGTTGGATCAGACCAGAGGCATATTTACAGATGAAAGGCAAATTAATACTACTAATTCTACTAATATCTGGCACCCTGAAAGTAATCAGGGCTCCTACCTTCTCCAGGGAAGATGCAGCTGGTGGTCAGGTAGGTCTGGATATTTTCACAGGGTTTCCCCTCCTAAGGCCAGCCCTTCCTTCCTACCTGATGCCCCACTCACTGACACCCTTGGATCATTCTGGGCCATCCAGCCATTACTTTCTGAATCCAACTCAGAGAATGCCCAAATCAGGTTGAATAGGTCTTATTTGGCTGGATCCAGTGGAGTCCTAGAACACAGGAAAGTGCTTTATCAGTGTTGACAATGCTAAGCTATCTAGACCAATCAGACCACTGGTCCATCTAGCTTCAGGTTACCAGATTTTTTTCAATGAATCTGGGGACACTTTTCAACTTCAATGGATTTTGTATAGAGACTGATTTGTAAATCTGGGGACTGTCCCTGGGAAATGGGGACATCTGGTAAAGCGTGTTCTCCCTAATAGAGAGCACGTGTTGTGGTGGGGTCTAGCAGGCCACCCCACTGTTGCTGGGCAGATCTGTTTGGATGGCCACAGGCAGTCATTGGGCAGTTGAGTTTCTGGGGAGATGTTCATGTTGCCAATTTGGGGGTGGGACACAAAGGTTTTAAATACAGGTCACACAGCTTTGGACTTTCTCTTTTGCTGCGTGCACCGGATCACCTGCCCACCCTCCCTGAAACGAGGGTTATTTCGCTTGACCTTGCTATGCTGCCTGCTTTTGGGGCAGGGGCCTGGTAGGAATTTTGTTCATTTGGCTGATTGGCTGGTGCCATTTGGTTTTTGCCTACTGCGTAGCAAATCATCACAACTTTTAAGGTTTGTGGTTAGGCATTGGTTAAAAAATTGGTTGGTGGAGGGGTAAGTGCCTACCCCTCCAATGCTGGTGCTGCAAGAGAATTCCGTTAAAGGAATCCGGGGGCTTGCCATGCCTTCGTCCAAATCCCTGGCATTGGGTTTGGGCCGCGCAAGCCCCTGGGAGCATGCGGGGAGAGGTGAGGTTCTGTTGCCCAGCTTCATTGATTCCCAATATTGTTTTCCCTGACTGGCTTCTGCTGGAATCCGGAAGTCAGTTCTATCCCTGGGGCATGGACAGATAGTCGTAACCAATGCCTAAGCAACCACTCATGTTTGTGTATTTAAATAAAGTTGTGGCCAAAATTCTGCCAAAAACCTTAAACAAAAATTTCTGTGTGAAGTGTGAGTTAATTTGGGGTGGCTTGGGGACCTCGACACGCAACCTTAAACTAGCTCAGTATTGTCAGTACTCTCAGGTTTCAGACAGGAAGCCTCTTCTCACTCTTCCTGGAGATGCTGGGGACTGAACATGTGATCTTTGGCATGCATAGCTTCCATCAGTAAGCTATTGCTTTTCATGCAAAATGCTGGTCAGGGTCTCAATACAGTTGATGCTGCTGCCATTTTCAGTGATGGTGGTGACTTGGTAATAAAGAAAGAATCTGCAGGTTATGTCCAGCCAACTAAATTCTACTCAGATTAAAATCAAAATTAATGGACCTAAGTGAGTCATTGCTATTGATCTCAATGGTCTACTCTAAGTAGAACTAACACTGGATGCAACTTTTTATTATTATTACTTCAAATGATGAATCCCATCCCTGAGAAACTGTGGCAGAATTTCTCCTCCCAAAGTACATTGACACATTTCTCCCCAAATTTCCCTGCCCTCATCTAGGGTGAAGTATTCCAAGAGACTACTTGCACCCAGCTCTAGCTTTTCTAACTCTGTTCTTTTCTCTCCTTTGTTAACTTTGGGCAGTTCAGAGCTGAGCTTGCCTCGTGCCTTGCCATTCCCAACAATTAAACCAAACCATTTTAATGAGCATTTTCGACTCAGCATCTCCATGCCTTTGCTAATGAAGCCTGCCCACCAGTCCTGTGTGGAAGAAAACTGCAAAATTGTCTTTGGGATAAATTCACATCGGGAGACTAATGGGAGCACAAGGCTGGAAAATAGGAACAAGCTTAAGAAACGGCAGTAAGCTTCTAAATGGAATCTTATAAGATTCATAAAGATTGCTCAGCTCAGCCTTTCTCTGATGAGGGCTGGTAATAGGAGCCATTGTAACACGGAGAGGGCAAAAGAAGAAGAGAGAAAAAAACAAACCAAGAAATGGCTGTTGAAGGAAGGGAATTTAACTGAAGGTGCCTTGAGACATTGCCTGAAACAGAAACCCTGACTGATAAATGTCATTCTATAGAACATCTATTAATATTTACCAAGGGCATCCTTTTAACATGAACATCTGTCAGGTGATTTAGATTCTAAATTCTTCCACAGTTCTGGTAGTGCACCTAAGGAATGGGCAAATCAAGTTTGTTTCTGGTCTGTGTCACTCGACAAATATTTACACATCTTTTTGCATCCAATTTCTGCTTTAATATACGTTTCAAAAAGTTACATTTGAATATACATGTCCAAATTATTATTATTATTTTCAAAATATGCATTTTAAAAGCTATTTTTCTCTCAAAATGGCATTTTAAAATGTATTTTAATACTTACCTTGAGCTGGGAATTATGTCAAAAAATTCAGGAAAATGTGAAAGCCGATGAATTATGCAGTTAAGATTAGTTAGCACTTTTCCAGTGCTAACTGTGTAACTTCTTTGGTCTGCTGTTGTGCTTAACTCCTGCCATGCATATGTATGTCTGTATGTATATCTATATCTATATCATCTATCTATCTGTCTATATCTAATACTACTACTATTTCTCAACAACTATGGCAAGATGTGGTAACTATCATATTGTGCTGATACTAAATTTAAGTACTTACAGATAAAATAACTTTAGAAAGACACACATTGAGGCAATACACTGGTCTCGTTCGAATGACACATTTGATCATTTGTGGTCCAGCTCTGAAGGCCTTCTGGCAGTTCCCTCACTGTGAGAAAAGAAGTTACAGGGAACCAGGCAGAGGGCCTTCTTGGTAGTGACACCCGCCCTGTGGAACGCCTTCCCATCAAATGTCAAGGAAATAAACAACTATCTGACTTCTAGAAAACATCTGAAGACAGCTCTCTTTAGGGAAGATTTTAATGTTTGATGTTTTATCGTGTTTTAAATATTCTGTTGGGAGCCACCCAGAGTGGTTGGGGAAACCCAACCAGATGGGTGGGGTATAAATAGTAAATTATTATTATTATTATTATTATTATTATTATTATTATTATTATTAAGATGCTCCTTCAGGTATACAGGGCTTCCAGATGTTGTAATAATAATAATAATAATAATAATAATAATAATAATAATAATAATTTATTATTTATACCCCGCCCATCTGGCTGAGTTTCCCCAGCCACTCTGGGCGGCTCCCAATCAGTGTTAAAAACAGTACAGCGTTACATATTAAAAACTTCCCTGAACAGGGCTGCCTTAAGATGTCTTCTGAATGACAGGTAATTATTTATCTCTTTGACATCTGATGGGAGGGCGTTCCACAGGGCGGGCGCCACTACCGAGAAGGCCCTCTGTCTGGTTCCCTGTAGCCTCACTTCTCGCAATGAGGGAACCGCCAGAAGGCCCTCGGCGCTGGATCTCAGTGTCCGGGCTGAACGATGGGGGTGGAGACGCTCCTTCAGGTATACAGGACCGAGGCCGTTTAGGGCTTTAAAAGTCAGCACCAACACTTTGAATCATGCTCGGAAACTTACTGGGAGCCAATGCAGATCTCTCAGAACCGGTGTTATGTGGTCCCGGCGGCCACTCCCAGTCACCAGTCTAGCTGCCGCATTCTGGATTAATTGCAGTTTCCGGGTCACCTTCAAAGGTAGCCCCACGTAGAGCGCGTTGCAGTAGTCCAAGCGTGAGATAACTAGAGCATGCACCACTCTGGCGAGACAGTTCGCGGGCAGGTAGGGTCTTAGCCTGCGTACCAGGTGGAGCTGGTAGACAGCTGCCCTGGACACAGAGTTAACCTGCGCCTCCATGGACAGCTGTGAGTCCAAAATGACTCCCAGGCTGCGCACCTGGTCCTTCAGGGGCACAGTTACCCCATTCAAGACCAGGGAATCCCCCACAGCAGCATCTGGAGAGGCCCATTCCTTTTGTAGGATTATGAGAAGAAGTAGGGATCATGAACAGAGAATTCTCAGAAGCATAATTTAAATGATTCCGTAACTGTTCTGCTGTGATAAACCTGCTACCGTAACTTGGCAATATATGCATAGCTGAAACTCATGATCAGAAGTCTTCTGTCACCATCCTTTTAAGTTTTCAATTAGGAAAAAAATACTGAAGGTTCTTGCATTACTTATCAGCATGCTCAATTTCAAAACTTCACACAGTCAGAGCTATGCTTTCCTGGTAACCCCTCACAGATCTTTTTGAAAGTCTTAATAAACTATATCTCTGCATTCACCTTCATTTACTACTTGATTCACACATCCCAGTACACTGTCAGATTAATGAGGTACAGTTACCATTGAAGAAACCATGCTGTTTTAGACCTTATCAGTCACCTCATCCAGATGCTTGATTATTCTGCTTTTAATTAGTGTGTCTACAAGTATACTAGTAGCCAAAGCAATTAGGCTATCTGGACTCTACATCTTTTTTATGACTCCTACAGCCCCTAAATAATATAAACATAACCTAGTTATATCATCTAGCCTTCCAGGATATCAAAGCATTGAATATTTACTCAGGCTGGAACAAGAGTAGCTATTCAATTTGTATATCTGATTCAGCAACTTCTTTTTTTAAAGACATCAAGTTGCGATAGAAAATGATGCCAGTCAACCTGCTTCTCTCTGGGAGATGTCAATTTTGGAGAGAACCCATTATTACCAGGAAGGAGCACGCCTTAGGAAATAGTACAGGTTAAACTGAATCTCCTTTTTATCTTCTGTGACAAAAGGATAGTTTGGAGCATCAGTTTAACCTATTGACAACTTTGTAGTCATTTGTTGGTAATTTAATGTCAAAGTGCATACTATCTAAAGCATATTAAAATGTAATACTATCCTGATATACTAGCATCTGCCATACCACTTCTTCTTTCCATTGGTCAGGGTATGCAGAAAATGGGATGTTGGGTGTCTGCAACTTTTGTCAAAACCGCAAGTTGTAGAATAATAGAATTGTAGAGTTGCAAGGTACCCTGAGCGTCATCTAAAAGTTTTCATGGGGGATCTAACCTCCTGAGTTCACCAAGAGCTCTAGATTGAGATGGGTGGTGCTAAAACATAAATGCTAAAGGATCTGCACTGGCTTCTAGTCATCAATTAAACCCAATATCTGGTGTTGGTTTTTATCTATAAAGTAAGTCCTAAAATAACTTAGGAGCAGGTGATCTCCATGATTCCCTTTCTCCATGTAGTTTGGCCAGATCTCTGTGATCTGTGGGTAGCACCCTTCTGACTGTACTACAGTCTACTGACATTTGCTTGGCCAGAGTGCAGAATAGGGCCTTTTCTGCTGTGGCATCAATTTTATGGAGTGGAGATCAGGTGGGGTGCATTTGCAGATTCCTGAAGACTTTTCTGTTTACCTTGGCATTTGATAATGATGGTGTTGTTGGTGCTACTGCAATTACGTTTTATTATCTAGGTGCTTTTAACTGTTGTAAAAAGAATAATAATATTGTGAACTGCTTGGAGGTTTTATAAATAAAAGTGGTGTATAATTTTTAATAAATACATGAATAAATAATAGCCAGTGATTTCTCTTTCTAATCACTCCAATCCTCAATCCTTCATCACTGTAATGTTGGCTCGCTGAGTACTCTCAATAACAACCCAACTACCAGTCTGGTTTACTAGACATTTTCAATCAATTGTTAATTGGCAAACAATAAACAGGCAACAGGTAGCAAAGCAAAGATAAATAAATCTTGTACAAAAATGGTGCCTTATCACCTTCATTTCACTGCTTTCATTTGTAGCTTAGTGATTATTTATGCTTTAGCACATTTCTCTGGACCAGAGTGCCTCCATTATCGAACACACCCTTCTCTCTTAATATCTTATTTCCCCATTGAGGTGCTGGAAGTTCTAATAAAGCCATATCCATAATTGTCAGGTCCGGTTCTGCCTTTTCAGGAAAAAGGAATTTTGGACTTCGAATATATTTTTCGTACGCATAAGCCAATCTTCACATTTTTAAAACAAAGTTATTATGTGCAATGCTAATTGGTTGTCTTACATGAGATGCTCCATACTTCAAAGTTAATTAGCATTACTGCACTACATGCTGTTTGAATAACATTTTTTTCTAAGTTGTAACACAGGATGCTCAACACTTTGAGGGTGCTGCTCAGACAAGTCTAATGAGGGTTCCATGTACATGTGTGCTTAGCATTGATTTGTGGGAGATGATGACAATGTATAGCTTTGGAATCCTTTCAGCTTGCAGATGCCCCCTCCTTGTTAACATTTTTAATTGTTTAGCATGAGAAGCAAGTATTGGGATTTCCGCTTAGTATACTACAACCTGTTTAAGACTCTAATTGTGCCCAAAGAAACTAGAGTATACTCATTTTTACCCCAAGTGATAGGACCAATTAAAAGCAAACCAAAAACCATGATATGCACACGGGTGGGGAAAGCATGAGTTGAAAAAAAAAGCTCTCAGCATTGACATTATGTACTCTGGTTGAATGGGACATGGGTGACGCTGTCGTCTAAACCACTGAGCCTCTTGGGCTTGCCGATCAGAAGGTTGGCGGTTTGAATCCCCACGATGGGGTGAGCTCCCATTGCGCTGTCCCAGCTCCTGCCAACCTAGCAGTTCAAAAGCACGCCAAGAAGTGCAAGTAGATAAATAGGTACCGTTCTGGTGGGAAGGTAAACGGCGTTTCCGTGCACTGCTCTGGTTTCTGGTTTCTGTTACACCAGAAGTGGCTTAGTCATGCTGGCCACATGACCCGGAAAAACTGTCTGCAGACAAACACCGGCTCCCTCAGCCTGTAAAGTAAGATGAGTGCTGCAACCCCAGAGTCGTCTGCGACGGGACTTAACTGTCATGGGTTCGTTACCTTTCTTTGTTTACTCTTGTTGAATATTTAGGAAGCAATCCAACACACAAGAAGCTGGTGTAAAGCAAGCCAGCATAAATTAAGCCAGAGTAAAAGTTACACCACATCCAAACTCCAGCAAGCAATAGTGTGTCTAAGCCTGTCAGTGGGGGAAAACCTTTAAGGGAGTGTTGGGGGGGAGGTCAATCCTAAGGCACATTCTGCTGTGATTAGCAGTTTAGAATGGAACATTGGTATGCCCAAGGCCCTGTGACCCACAGTTCCCTTTGTTGTTGTTGTTTAGTCGTTCAGTCGTGTCCAACTCTTTGTGACCCCATGGACCAGAGCACGCCAGGTACTCCTGTCTTCCACTGCCTCCCGCAGTTTGGTCAAACTCATGCTGGTAGCTTCAAGAACACTATCCAACCATCTCGTCCTCTGTCGTCCCCTTCTCCTTGTGCCCTCCATCTTTCCCAACATCAGAGTCTTTTCCAGGGAGTCTTCTCTTCTCATGAGGTGGCCAAAGTATTGGAGCCTCAGCTTCACGATCTGTCCTTCCAGTGAGCACTCAGGGCTGATTTCCTTCAGAATGGATAGGTTTGATCTTCTTGCAGTCCATGGGACTCTCAAGAGTCTCCTCCAGCACCATAATTCAAAAGCATCCATTCTTCGGCGATCAGCCTTCTTTATGCTCCAGCTCTCACTTCCATACATCACTACTGGGAAAACCATGGCTTTAACTATACGCACCTTTGTTGGCAAGGTGATGTCTCTGCTTTTTAAGATGCTGTCCTGGTTTGTCATTGCTTTTCTCCCAAGAAGCAGGCGTCTTTCAATTTCGTGGCTGCTGTCACCGTCTGCAGTGATCATGGAGCCCAAGAAAGTAAAATCTCTCACTGCCTCCATTTCTTCCTCTTCTATTTGCCAGGAGGTGATGGACCCAGTGGCCATGATCTTCGTTTTTTTATGTTGAGCTTCACAGTTCCCTAGTGATTAATAAATACACAGACATGAGTATTTAGGTTTATGGGATCAAATAGGCCACAACTTTATTGTTTACAGATGTGAGCAGTTTGGCTTAGGCATTGGGTGAAGCCAGGCTATATCTCAACTCCTGCCCATCTGCAGGAAGTCCACCTAAGGGTAAACCACCAGAAGGGGAAGCCGTATGACTTACATCAAAGAGGGACACCCTGAGGGGTCTCTGTTGGGGTCGTGGCATGGCCCTAGTCCATGTCTGGACATTGGACAGGATGCACATCCCTAGATCCCTTTAGCAGCATACCCTTAATGAGGAGGGGCAGGCAGAGGCTACAACCTCCTCTCCATCCAAACAAAGGCTTACCCAATGCCTAACCTCACAAAGTTGTGATGATTGCTATAAGGTACTGTAAGTAAAAACCAAATGGCTGGAGACTATCACCAAGTGGGAAAAAATCCTACCTGGCCCCAATAATATGGCGGCCGACATTTGTCCATACGAAGATTTTGTTGTTGTTCTTGTTTAGTCGTTTAGTCGTGTCCGACTCTTCGTGACCCCATGGACCAGAGCATGCCAGGCACTCCTGTCTTCCACTGCCTCCTGCAGTTTGGTCAAACTCAAGCTGGTAGCTTTGAGAACACTGTCCAACCATCTCGTCCTCTGTCGTCCCCTTCTCCTTGTGCCCTCAATCTTTCCCAACATCAGGGTCTTTTCCAGGGAGTCTTCTCTTCTCATGAGGTGGCCAAAGTATTGGAGCCTCAGCTTCATGATCTGTCCTTCCAGTGAGCACTCAAGGCTGATTGCCTTAGCAATGCATAAAAAAAGGGCAGGTGGGTTGGGAGATCTGGTGAAGGGGCGAAAGAGGAGAGTCCCCCAGCCATGCTGCAGTTTAAATTTCCCACAGCCATGCGCTCTGCTGGAGCTGATTGGCCAGTGGAGCCACACTGGGTGTGATGCAGCCAGAGTCAGTACGAGGGGGGCATCAACTTCCCACCCCCAAGCCTGATCGCTGCAGGGACCCAGGTCCCTGGCCGCAACACCGCCCACCAAGAAAGGTGAGTGGACATCTCAAATTAAACTGACTGCTTCCTAGCTCAGCCAAGTTCAGCCAGCATCAGGGGCACCAACCTACCCCCTCTCACATTGAGGGTGTCGAGTGTCACATGGTGTCATACACACAATGCCATGCACCCCTCCACGCGTCCCACCCCTGCCTGGTGTGTGAGCACTTCCCAGCTGGGCTGGGCTGCAGGGGATGATGGCCCACTCAATATTGGGGGGGTCAACCCCCTACCCACAAATATTGAGGTGGCTGAAGCCCCTTCCACCCCTATATTTGGTGCCCTGGCCAGCATTAAGCTTTCTCTCTGCCAGTTTCTTGTGAGCTAAATTACACCAACTTTTTCCTGTCTTAATTTACACTGGATTACCAGGTCATGTGACTGAGTTGAATTGGCTTAAGATCCATCCTAAGTTCCTCCTCTCCGGTCCTGCCTTGTCATGTGCCCAGAATGCCCCTCATTCAGGGTTTGCACTAGTTTAAGATCCTGCAGGCTCAATGCAGACAATTTGGTGCAAGCTGAGCCAAAGATGAGGGAGTTCAGCCAGCAAAGTCGGGCTGCAGTGGGAACCTCAGCTGAAGATCTGCTGGAACGTTCGCAAGTCCATTCCATTTCAATGTGTTACTTGTGCAGATATATTTGCAGAGGACTCTCATATCACCTTTCAGCTGCTTTACAAATCACTCCACCTGCACCCCTACCAAGCTAATCTAGGACAAGCTGTTTAACTCTGCCAGTGTGTATCTGTGAGTGATGATAGATAGATAGCTAGATGATAGATAGATGATAGATAGATGATAGATAGACAGATAGATGATAGATAGGCTTTTCTTTTCTGCAATTGTTCTTCCAAACAACTTGGTAGTCAGGTGAGTTTCTCAGCCTTCCCTGTGGAAATGGTTATTATCCCTGCCATTTACTAGAACACCTGCTCCTTGCACACCAAATCAGCATGCAAAACTCAGAGGTGACCATTTAAATAAAGCACAGGTGTCTCCAAATTCACAGGCCACCAATCCCTCTTGGGCTGTTAATATAGCTGCAGCTCCATTCTGGCAGGCAAACCAAGATGGCTTATATATACCATTCAACCTTTTGTGCTACCTCAGTTAAAAAAAAAAAAAAAATCAGCCCAGAAGTGCCACACAAGTCTCTGAAAGAGATTTCTCCCCAAGGACATGGTTCTTTGGCAGCCTGCCATTCTCCTTGTTTTTGCTATTATTATTTTTCTTCATCAGCTGCCATCACAATATAACATATATCCTCTTAGACTTTAGAGCGCTTCGGTACATTATTCAAAATGAAGAGGCAGCAGACTGGATGGTATCACTGCAAATGACATGCAGGGGGCTTCATTAAAAAAATAAAATAAAGGCAGTCCCAAATTTTCAGTATAAAAGCAATCTTTCCATGTAGTAAACTAGTGTTACAAGAAGGAAGATTTGGAGTAGCCTTTTTCCTGAGGTACTAGTTTAACTTCTGCATACAGCTGGATTTTCTTTACATGACAAAATACATCTTTGGTATGAATGTAGTGACACAGTTGAGAACTCTGTCACATTTCAGTGCAATCATATACATTGGGTATTGGATTGCAGTTTTGTTATCACTACATTCAGTGCAAAAAAATTGTCTTCTGCTGGTTCTGGGAAGGCCATCTTGCTGCATTATGTATTTATTTGTGGACTACTGAATGAGAAAAAGCAAGGGGGGAAAGGGTATTGGGAGATAAGTGTTTATGAATTAAGTAGGGCAGTCCAGAAACTTAGGATTTATGGTTGAAACTCTCAAATCTCTTCCTCTACTTTCATTGGGTATGCTGGAGCATTTGTGGGTTTATCTAAGGTCAGAAAACACAGAAAGAAAGCTTAAATTCTGGTTAACTTTATTCTGGAGATTGCAATGTTACAAGACCCTGGGCTCAGGGTTTGTCCAGCAGCCTTATTCTCCGAACTTGAGATTTCAAGATGAAGAATTGTTTTAACCTCAACAACAGAAAAAAATTACACTTGGTGGTTTGATGGTCAAAATTGAGCACAGAGAGTTTAAAGAATCACTTCAAGACAATAGGCGTAAACGATAACTCCGTTTGGAATGAGGGGTGTAAGAAGGAATCACTTTTCATTCCACCTATTGCATGCAGCACTGTTTCTGTTAGGCTGCAGTTCAACTTCCATCAGAAGTCTCTGTGGCAGAATTCCACCGTGGCAGAATTCCATTATTCCATAAATCATGTTGTCATTACGTTATTGCATTCCATTCATTTCAGTGTGAAGGAAACATAATGCAAATGGCACTGTGGACTGAAAGCAACAACGGCAAATACCAATCACATTCATAGGGCTGATTTACATTCAAGACATGACACAAATAAGTGAACATCAACAATTTACACTTCCATTATCATTTTCAACTGAATTCTCCAACTTCCCAAGTTACAAACCAACATGAAGTATTTCAGTAGCTAAATAAACACAGAGCTCTCCAAAGTACCAGCTAGTGTTCCCCAGAAGAAAAGAAAAAAACCTAAAATGATCATATTAAGTTTGTTGGGTTGCATAAACAGAGCTATCCTTTCACTGAAACAATCATATTGAAGTTCAGATCCTCAGTCTACTTTCCTTTCCCCTATATTTTTTAAATTTTAGGACTCAGCCCTCAGCTTGTCTCACTTTTCAATTTCAATGACTTCCATTCACACAGCAATGGGGGCAGGACTATTTCAGAAGACATGGGGGATGGGTAGATATCAGCACATCTCTTCAAATTACCCACTATGCAGACCACAGGAGGAATAAATAACTAAAATCGTAATAGGGGGTGGCCCCCCAATGGCCTGCCAAGTCAATCTCCAAGCCCTGCTGGTCCTATATAAGCTCACAGGATAGAGATTTTTCAACCATGTCATCAGGAATCCTAAGAGATGTGTATCTATCAGAAGGGCAGCATAGAAATGTGCATATGAATAAAATTAAAATCATATAAAATCTATGTATAAAGCCCAGTCATTCTTCAGCTAGCATAACCATGTGGAAAAATTCCTGTGTATTTGTGACAAACTCTTAGGTGAATTAGAGGCGGGGTGCATCTAATGAATTGGTTTATTATTATTATTATTCTATAGGCTTCATAGCACAAACATTCAGACTGTATTCCTTACAGCATCCTCTTCTATATTTGTTTCTGGTAAATATATGTACATATTTTTGTTACACGCCACTCCACCTCCAAGCGGCGCTCACCCAGGCTCTGTGTTTTCATTTGGAAACGAGGCACAGCAGAGACTGTGGTGTCTTTATGATATAGGGCTTATTTACACATATATGCAACCTGAGTATGTGATGGAGGGGTTCACAGCATCAACAACCCAAGAGGGTCCTTTTTCTCCCATAGCCACAGCCTTGGATTCAAACAGGCATCAGCCATGGCTTTCCCTCGGCCTTTTTGCAGTTTCTTTGCATCTAGCTCCCATTGCAGCAAACTCTGGCCTTTTGTCTTTCTAACTATCTAAGAGCTGGAGGAGAGGCTGCACCATTTGGCTTCTGGCAGACAGTTCCCTGTCCTTTGCTGTCTTACTTTACTTTGTTCTTCTTAATGCCCCCCACCCAAGTTTATCACAAAACCAGAAGCTAGCCTGGCTTATATTCCAACACCTGCTGGGTCTAGGAGTTAGAATGGGTCTGGCAACCGCAGTGCTGGGAGATAGACAGTCAAGTTGTGTATCCACAACAGTGACCAGAGGAGAAATGACCACTGGGAGGAGTGCAGAAAAGGTGCATCTGTAACAGCGAAACCAGACGTCTTCTTCTGCCTCTTGTATGACTTCATACAAACACAGCAGGCACTGTAACTCTCCAATGGTCTGTCTTTACCCCCAATGAAAAAAATCTTCTATTGTCTTTCAAGACAAACGGATACTGACAACAACAATAATGAATGCATAAAGGAATAAAAGTAAATGCATTTTACCAAGGGGAAAACAATTGTACACTTATTATTTTTGAAGAGATAGAATGAATAATTCATTTGCCCATTACTATAAATCATTTCACTTTTTATGCTGAATGTGGTAAAATAGAAAGCATAAATTACAAGCAAGTAGATGTTAGAATAGAAACAGTAAATTTGCCACAGGAAGAAAGTAAGACTTCCTATATATGGGCTATTAAGAACAGTACCATTCCTGCTTTTGTACCTTACGAAAACATTAACTACTTGAAACCAAATGCATGGACATTGATCTTTGACATGGAAGACAAGTGGATTATTTCATTAAACAACAAATGGTGGCCCAAGTGGGTGAACTATGTTTCCTGACACTATAGAATTATTCTTTTCAGCTTTGAACATAATCATATATGGTTTTCATGGGAACTTTCATCTACTCCAAACTTATTCTGCTTTAAAAAAATGGGATGGTTGGGACATATATGCATTGCTACAGAAAATCATTGTATTTTTATACTTTTAAGCAGAAGTTAAAACAAATATTGGTTGAATATGTCGGAAAGTACACAGTTCCCCCACTCCAAGTGATAGGAAGTTGAGGATGGCCTTTAACAGAGTCAGGAACAAGCTAGGTGTGACATTTGTCACACACTTTTGAAACTGCATTTCTGATATTTTTTAAATGAGTAGTCTGCACAAGGGAAAGGGAAAAGCCAGATCAGGGCTGTGGTATGTTGAGAGGGGGACTTCGAACCCACTGGAATCCTGACTGGAATCATGCACTGTGGAGAAAGTTGTATACACATCAGTGTGGTGTAGTGGTTAAGAGCAGTAGACTCATGGGGGCCACTAGGGGGCGCATCAGAAGATGGCTGACAATAACATCTCTCCAACCCACACGAGGTAATTTGGAGGCTATGATGGGAGTAATTAGCCTCCCTAAACCCCCCCAGGATGGTGGGGGGGACTGCCCTTGCCTGCTGTGTCCTATACCACCCCCGAATTTGTGGGGATGGGGGCACTAGGCACAAAGCCCTCCTGTGGGGTTCCGGCACTCCTGGACGCCGTCCCTGTTCCGCGCCACTAGCTGCAAGAACTTCAAAAGAAACAATTTGGATGAAGGAATGCACATATCTCAAGGAAGGAGGGGGAGTAAAGACTGCTAACAGAAGAGATCTCTGATAAAACAAGACAAGAATAAAACATGAGAAGATACGCCAAGACACGGTATGGCAAATGACTGATGGGGGAGGGGAAAAAACTTTCCTTTCTTTCCTTATGTGATTAAACAAGAATCCCCTCCCCTCACGAGTCAGAAATGTCATTTTAAGGACTTAAGCTGTGGATTTAAGGCTGTGTGGAGATAAACTTTCGAACCAAAGCATGTTTTAAGAAGAGCATGGAATGTATAAGAACTTTGGAATGACGCAGTTAAAAATGCCGTCGCCATATTGGGAAGTTCTGTCGGAGGTCTTGAGTCTGGGAGGAGAAAGAGAGAAATAGAGCTGTTTATATATTGTGGGTTAAACTCCTCAGAGGGACTTAAGAGCAACAGTTTTGCGAGATTATGATGGAAAGAGTGATGTTCTCTATGAAGGAGATGATATATGGAAACCATCTCGATTTGAGGATTGGAAGAACGGAAAATTCACACAGGATTTTATTGGTGTTTATCGGCTTAAGGAGACTATCAGAAGAGATCATAAAGAAAAAAGAGAAAATATATTGTCAGCGCTGCCCAAGGTCCCAGCTCACACAAGACCAACGCTGCTTCTTGCTCAAGTTAAAAAGTCTTTATTGAAGTTCAGTCTCATTTCCAGACGCGCAGCGCGCAACGCTACATCTATCCATCAGACCGTAGAAGTCCCATCTGAATCTCCTCCCCCCTGACACCAGCTTAAGATTCTAGCCTTACTCCACCTCTTCCTCTGTTCCTTCTTTCTCTGGGTCCTTCTGCTAGTCGGAGTCTCAGCCCTCCTAGATTCTTCTGACGCTGATTCTGCCGACTCTTCTCCCCCCCTCTTTCGGGCTTTAGGACCTGGCTCCCAATCCGGGTTTTCTGCTGTCCCGCGCTCCTCCACATTTGAACTTGGCGCGCGCGCGCAGCCTCCCACTTTCCTTCTGACCGTTACACTTGTGTCACTGCTCCCCCTTTCGGGGAGGCTAGCTGGACCTGGCCTTCCCTCCGTCTCCCCACTCCCCGATGGAGGAGAAGCTGGTCCTGACTCACGTGACTCTTCCCCCCCACTGTGCTCTGGTGGGGGAACTGGCCCTACTCCTCCGCTACTCCTTTGGGACTCCCCTCTGGTTCCTTGTTTATGGATCGTCCCCCCTGGGACTCGCCTCGCCCTTACCATAGGCGCCCCCTCCTGGGAATCTTCTGATTCGCTGGAGAAGCTCATGGAATCTCTTGGTCCACTGTCATATTCCCCTACGCTCCCCTCTGATTCCTCTCCTCCGCTCTCTATTTGCTCTCTCTCCTGCTCTTCTGCTCCTGAGCCTCTGACATATATGAACAAGATGTGATGTGGAAACAACAAGATAAGATTGGATAGAATTATGAACTCTGTTTGGACTGATTTGGACTGATTTGGACTGATTTGGACATTAATGCAGCAGCACGAAGATGATCAGAATCCCCCTTCGGATCTTGAAATATGGGTCCCCCCAACAAAATTTAAAATTTGGCTTTGTAATTCGGAATTTATGTGATGTGATTTAATTTGATGTGATTATTTTAAATTATTTTTTAAAAAATAAATAAGAGCGGTAGACTCGTAATCTGGTGAACCAGGTTCGCATCTCCGCTCCTCCACATGCAGCTGCTGGGTGACCTTGGGCTAGTCACACTTCTCTGAAGTCTCTCAGCCTCACTCACCTCACAGAGTGTTTGTTGTGGGGGAGGAAGGGAAAGGAGATTGTTAGCCACTTTGAGACCTCTTCGGCTAGTGATAAAGCGGGATATCAAATCCAAACTCTTCTTTATACTTAAAAGAGAGAGATATTTCATGGCCTCTGTAGCTGCCACGAAGCCTTATATTGTGATAAAGTTACAAGCCTGTTTAGCAGTAGTTGCTAGGTGACAAGCTTCTGGCAGAGATGGAGTCTGTGGAAACTAGTACCATAAGTCCCCAATATAGGTAACAGATTTTCTTTTTTTATATAAAAATTCCCTTAATGAACCAGTTTGATTTAACCTTGTCTCTGCAATCCATATCACGTCCAAGCCTAAGCACATTACTAGGTGGTTGTGGAGCCTGAAGGAATTGGTAACAGTGAACAAATAAAAAATACACAAACATGGGTACTTATGGTACAAACAAGTGAGGCTGAGGAATCGGGGACCTCTCACATTGAAAAGGGATCGTGGGACGTGGCTTCAAGCATGGCCCAAATTATATATTCTTAGAAAAGAACTATGACAACTTATGTACCTCAATATGTTCCTATGGAACAGAGAAATATGGCAAATGTGCAATTCAGTATGTTCTTATTCTCAGAGTTCTTATTCTCCCTCAAACCTGTATTTTTGAAAAGAGAAGAGGATACTACAGTGGTACCTCGGGTTACAGATACTTCAGGTTACATACGCTTCAGGTTACAGACTCCACTAACCTAGAAATAGTGCTTCAGGTTAAGAACTTTGCTTCAGGATGAGAACAGAAATTGTGCTCTGGCGGTGCGGCAGCAACAGGAGGCCCCATTAGCTAAAGTGGTGCTTCAGGTTAAGAACAGTTTCAGGTTAAGAACGGAATGAATTAAGTACTTAACCCAAGGTATCACTGTACTAATAATGGATATTATTTATTTATTTACAAGATTTACACACTGCATAGTAATTTAAGTTCTTTGAGCACATTTAAAGATTCTAGACTTTTCACCAGCAATTGTATTTACAATGTAATCAAGTTCCATTGAACCCACTGAGCATGTAGGACTGAACTGCTCAGTTGTTTCATTGATCTGCCTTTCAAGTGATTGATCCATTACATTTTTATATAACTGCATATCTGTATGTAAAGGCTGAGAGGCAAAAACCTATGTCTTTTATTTCCAAACATTTGTGATAGAAAATGCTTCTATCATGTTTGTGCTGTTGCTCAAGGTACCCAGCTGCTGACTTGGAAAAGTCTTGAAAGTGCAAATCTTCCTGATTAGGTTTTCTGTCTTAGATGTATCCACACAGATACTGCCAAGATCTCTTTAATATAGAACTGTAGGACAACTTCCTGGGATAGAACTGGACCATCTGTGCTCCAGGGCAAGATACCACAGCCCTACCACTTCAGTGTTTGATCTCAAACCCACCAAATGCTAATAGGTAGGGTCAGGAAAACAGAGGCACACCAGGAGTCCCATGCAGATTCACCCAGGGTCAGTGGGCTGAATCCAACAACATGCAATGGAGGTTCCCCTCACTCTCCAACCCCTTGTGCAGAAGCACCCCCCCCCCAAATCTGCTTTGGAATTTGAAACCCAGAATATATTCGAGAGAAAGGATGCATAGGAAGGGAAGTTGTTCCATTCACACAGCAATTTCATTGGACCCTAACCATGAAGTTATGGTAGCTGCAGTTGGAGAACTATTCCATGTTATACTCTCTAAATCTTTTGTCCCAATCTTCCCCCCCCCCATAACATTCTCTCCCTTCTCTGGCCCAATCTAAGTCAACCCAAATCATTTGTGGTGGATTCCTTTGGGGCTGTTAGTGGATTATTTATTTATTATATTATTTACTGCATTTATTATATTATTACTACTACATTTACTACACCCGCAGGTGTCAGGGTGGTTACAACATAAAAACACAAAACAAAACAACCCAATAACGCTCCCCTCCCCAACACACTTTAAAAGGACATTGGATGTTAATCAGCCAGAGAACTGGTTAAAGAGGAACATTTTTGCCTGACACCTAAAGGTGCATAACGAAGGCGGTAAAAGTAAAGGATGAGGGTGGCGCTGTGGTCTAAACCACTGAGCCTCTTGGGCTTGCTAATCAGAAGGTCAGCGGTTCAAATCCCTGTGGTGGGATGAGCTCCCGTTGCTCTGTCCCAGCTCCTGCCAACCTAGCAGTTCGAAGGCACACCAGTGCAAGTAGATAAATAGGTACCGCTGCGGTGGTAAGGTAAACAGCATTTCTGTGCGCTCTGGTTTCCGTCACGGTGTTCAGAAGCAGTTTAGTCATGCTGGCCACATCACCCACAAAGCTGTCTGTGGACAAATACCAGCTCCCTTGGCCTGAAAGTGAATGAGCACCGCAACCCCATAGTCGCCTTAACTGGATTTATCTGTCCAGGGGTCCTTTACCTACCTATACATCTTCTAATGAAGGCACCAGCTGAACCACCCTGGGAAGAGCATTCCACAAATGGGGAGCCACTGCAGAAAAGGCCTGTTCTCATGTTACTACTCTCCAAACTCTCATGAAGGAGCCACACCAAGAAGAATATGATATCAGGGTCTGGGTCTGGGTAAGTTCATATGGAAAGAGGCTCTCCAGCTCTATGGGTTGTATTTTACTTATCAACTGCCTCTTTCTTCTGCCTCCTTCCAGATTCCCCCCCCCCCCGAACATCACAGTAACTGCCTGTCAGTAGTAAAGGTAAAGGGACCCCTGACCATTAGGTCTAGTCATGGCCGATTCTGGCATTGCCGCGCTCATCTCGCTTTATTAGTCGAGGGAGCTGGCGATTGTCCGCAGATAGCTTCTGGGCCATGTGGCCAGCATGACTAAGCTGCTTCTGGTGAAACCAGAGCAGCGCACGGAAACACCATTTACCTTCCCGCCAGAGTGGTACCTATTTATCTACTTGCACTTTGATGTGCTTTCGAACTGCTAGGTTGGCAGGAGCAGGGACAGAGCAACAGGAGCTCACCCCGTCATGGGGATTCGAACCGCCAACCTTCTGATCGGCAAGTCCTAGGCTCTGTGGTTTAACCCACAGCGCCATCTGCGTCCCTTGCCTGTCAGTAGAGCCAGTTGCAAAATGGCAAAGGGTATGAAAGCTAGAATAACAAGTGGAGAACTCAAGCATACACCTTTCTTCCCCCCCTTTTTTAAACAACAAATTGTATTCACCCTCTATGTGTGTATCCTTAGGAGGGCAACAATAAGTGAAAAGGTTGAACATGAGGATATGATAAAATTAGGTACTGCATTTTCTGTAGTAAAATCTCTTCCTGACTTCTATTCAGAAGCAAAAAATAAAATAAAAAAATTCCAGCACTGACAGGCCCTTTGCCCCTGATAGATTATTTCTGATGGCTGCAGGCCGGTTGTCAACTAGAGGGCAGTTATCACTGTCATAAATTTGCTGCACTATGTAAGCAAAACGGATGTAGAATTCATTTGCTGTTTAGCCACTGGACGGCTCCAAACCTCTTACCGCCTGCTCCACAGTGGTCCTATTGCATTGGCTTCAGTAAACCACTTCCAATTCCTCAAGGTCCAATATGGTTCTCTAAATCGTCCAAATGAGGATATATCAGTAGCTGATTTTTCAGCCTATATAATTCGACCAGTGGACATCCTTTAATTAAAAAAAGAAGCTATTATAAGAAATAGAGTCAGTATTCAACTGAAAGCATTCAGCATAGTCAACCATTTCCTGGGCATAAAAAGAACTATTTTAAAAGGATTATAATCCAGTATACCCTCTTGTTGAAAATCATTTGCATGTGGAAAATTGCAAATATAATCTTGGTGAAATGTTAGATTCTGTTGCTTAGACCCACCAACTCCAATGAATGTGACTTGAATAAGTTCTTAACATGAAATTATGATTGTCTTTTAATTTCATGCTTTGTAAGATAACAAAACATTTAAAAAAACCATGAAGGGGGAAATTAGCATGTGCCTTGTTTTTTAATGTAATCAACTGAAGTGATATATTATGTTTCACTTGAGACAATTGAAACTTGTTATAAAATTATTTATATGTGCTGATGCATCTTGGAGATAGGTGTGTCAGAATATTTAGCTATTCCGGCATTTTTCTTAATTATTTTTTAAACGGATCACTTGATGAACAATTTGCTAGATTTCCATGTCATTAGTCCCCTTAAATACATATATGATTTATTACAGCTTTGTGAAAGAAAGCAAATTATTATAAGTCTTATACAAACTTTTGGCAAAAGCTATATATTTTTCCCCAATACTGAGGACACCAAAGAGCATTTAGCGTTCTCAATAAAGTTTTGTTACTCATGGCCAAGTTTTCAAGACAAGTTGACTTTTTACTGTTCTGCTCTAAAATCAGTTACAAGATAATGAGAGGTGCACAGAAAAATATTGATCCAATAATTAAAATCCCAGCACATTTCAGGATATAAGGTTATTTCTTGTTAGTAGAGGAAGAAGAAGAAGAAGAGTTTGGATTTGATATCCCGCCTTTCACTCCCTTTAAGGAGTCTCAAAGCGGCTAACATTCTCCTTTCCCTTCCTCCCCCACAACAAACACTCTGTGAGGTGAGTGGGGCTGAGAGACTTCAAAGAAGTGTGACTGGCCCAAGGTCACCCAGCAGCTGCATGTGGAGGAGCGGAGACGCGAACCCGGTTCCCCAGATTACGAAACTACCACTCTTAACCACTACACCACACTGGCTCTTAACTACTACACCACACTAGTAAAGGTAAAGGTAAAGGGACCCCTGACCATTAGGTCCAGCCGTGACCGACTCTGGGGTTGCGGCGCTCATCTCGCTTTATTGGCCGAGGGAGCCGGCGTACAGCTTCTGGGTCATGTGGCCAGCATGACTAAGCCACTTCTGGCGAACCAGAGCAGCGCACGGAAACGCCGTTTACCTTCCCACCGGAGTGGTACCTATTTATCTACTTGCACTTTGACGTGCTTTCGAACTGCTAGGTTGGCAGGAGCAGGGACCGAGCAACGGGAGCTCACCCCATCATGGGGATTCGAACCGCCGACCTTCTCATCAGCATGTCCTAGACTCTGTGGTTTAACCCACAGCGCCACCTGCGTCCCTATTTCTTGTTACTTGTTTCAAAAGACTCAGCCCTGATATTAAAAACAGATTTTGAATTTGGTACTGGCCAAATAAATTATTGCCATTTGGTATACCATCTTGGAGGGGCTGCGGGCCGCCACCCCAATTTTTCAAGGAGGGGCTGGATCCCTAAAAATTCTGTCGTGGCCATGCACACATGCCACGAGGTGTGCTCATGCCAAATCAGCAAGCCCCATGGCATGCACACATGGCCCCAGCCCCCTCAATTGTGATGGCAAAGCAGCACGCTTGGTGGAAAGCTAAAAGATCAGAACCACGTTTATTACATCTAGAATTACCTCCACCGCCTTGTCCCATATTCCAATTTGTGTGACCATGTGCGACAGCCCCAGCCCCCAGGGAACGTGGGGAAGGAAACAAAGACTCTGAAAACGTTATGGAATTAAAATTAGGCCACAGCTTTATTAAACCTCCGAATGTAGGAAGACCTTGGCTTAGGCCTTGGGCGTGTATCCCTCCCAGCCCCCCAGCTGGGGGGAACTGGGGCTCATCAGGGTAAATGGGATATGGGGGTGCTCTGTGAGAGGCAGGCAGCCGAGCCCATATCCCCACACGCAGGGTAGTTCACTGACAACCTTTCAGTGTATGGCCAGTGACACCCATATATATAACCCCTTTAAGAGGGGACCCTGGCATCGCCGCCCCAGGGGGGTGAGTCACCACTTCACGCACACACACACCATTATAGGGAAGAAAAAGACTGAAGGATTCCACCCAAGGCCATAACTGCCAAAGTTGTGATGAATTGCTACGGGGAAGACAAAACCTGTCAATGCAGGAAAATTTCTTCCCGGTCCTTCAACAGCAACCAGTCAAAGACCATAGCAGCGCCCGCTAAGCAGGAAGAAAAAGTGAACCTGCAAACAAGAAACATTAAACAAAGAGAGGGGAGGGAGGGTGAATATCCAGTGCCGACTGCCTGGCTAATAGCAGCTCCTCCCCCTATTTATAATGGGTCTGGCCCCACTTCCCAGGAAACGAAACTTAAACCTGAGGCTGGGTGTGAACCTCTGAATAATACACTGAGAAGCAAGCCAGCCCTCTTCTACGAGTAAGTTCCCTGGGAACTGTAGCACCGCACGCGATCCCGCAAAAGGCACCCACAATATAGTGTGAGTGCTCATTTTGGAGCCAGCATCTTAATAAATCCATCACTATTGTCTAATATGGCCCAGAATACAGAAATGTGGGGGTGAACATGTTCACTGACAAAAGTAAAATAGTTGTAAAGGTTTGGGTGGTTTTCATTCCCCAACTATATCCTGCTCGGTAGACCCACTGAAATGAATGAACAAACGGTGCTAGTGTTAGTTATAAATCCTGTGACATAGGAGTAGGCAGTTGGTATTGTGAAAGAAGTTGCTTCAGCTGAATATCTGTGATAAATTATTTACTCCGTGCTCTCTCCCCCTTCACCTTCCATCATCATATAATTTAAACTAACATCAGCAGAAGTCCTGAGTGGTCAGGCCAATAAATATTGTAATGGTGCCATGGGTTAAAGGAAGAGGTGCAACAAGCAGAAGGGCATCTTAAAGTGCCTACATTTTAATGCTAAAAGGGTATCTTCTGCTTGAAAACTTTATAGAGGTGAGCCATAAGTTTTTTATACAAAGGTTGGAAGAGTGTCAGGAACTTGGGCAGGAGACAATGCAGAGCTTTTTTCTATGTTCCTCATTAAAATTTATGCCTTTTGAAAGTTATCCCAGATGTACTTAAAACAAAAATCTCCTTCCTTTGTCGAGTAGGATATGGACATCCGAGTAATATACAGCACTCTTTTCAGTGCAGAAAGATGAAGCTTCCTTATGCTAATTCGCTGATTTATTGCCCCAATTACCTATATTGGAAGAATGATTTCCTTCTTTGCTTGCTCTATTGTATAAGCAGTGCCTGCCTCTCTGATATCTATGGGCAAACTGATCTGAAAGTTCAATTTTCTTGAGACTTTCAAGAAAATAAGAAACTTTGGCATGTTGCAGGCACAGAAAATGCAGCTAAATGCAATTGTTTAGACACAACTGAATGATTATTAACTGAATTTTTCACATTGTAGAATGATCTCACAAATGTCTGAAATTTGCATTTAATCTACAGACATTCTTATGATACAGAATACCGGGAAATAGCAAGGGCAATTTCTGTTTTTCTTTTGTTTTTATGGGTGCTAAGGATTGCTACCTTAATACTGGTTTCATGGTGTATTTTGTTCTAATGATATTATTTACTGTTTTTATGTTGTATACCACTTAGTGTTTTTTTTAAAAAAAAGCGGTTTAAAAACTACTTTAAGCAAAATATTTATAAAACTCAAAATGCATTTTTAAAGCATAGGTTTTAATTCTATTTATATATGTATATTTGGATTTTTGGCAGGGGAAATGGCACAAAAAGTTTTGGAACAAAACTTATATTGTGAAAATCTCTATGCAGTACACAATCGGGGAATTAATTGGTTGAGAGAAGACATGCATATGCTAGCATGTCTTTGTCTAGGACAATCATGATTGTGCTACAAAGTATTTGAGAACTCTGGTGTGTGACAAATGAGTTTGATTCTGTTCGTTGAATGAATTCAGCATGTGGATTTGAATGCACAGGGTCGGAAGTGGCTCATTGGATGAGGCAGAACTGCTGATCTCACTTCCTGGCATATGGGTTGCTATTGCTTGCCAGGAGGGATGGGCAAGGCAGAGGCGAATTTAGGGGAGAACAACCAGTTTGGTCACACTGGGTGTGGAACCTTGGGGGTGCTGCAGGGAGCACCACAACTATGGTGAGAAGCAGGGGCACTGAATTTTAGCATCACACAGGGTACTGCTGAAATTTGAGGTCCCAAGGTCTGCCACTGGGCAAGGCAGCAAGATCTCTGCAATGTTAACGTACTTGCAGAGCTAATTTGGTACTCCTGTTGTTGGGTTTGCCCCATGTCAGCATCATCACTACTGCCTCACCCTTCTTAGGGAAAGCAGCAGCCAGGAAGCTAACATAGCAGCTTTTCTCCACCTTGTGAACTGCTTCTGTTTAGGACTATAAATGAAGCGAAAGTTTGAACCATAGGGAGGTTCCTTTTTCACACATGAATCAGGCCCACAAGAGCTAATGATGCATTGCAGTGCCAGCTATTTCAACCAGGAATGCAAGGTTAAACCAAGGCATTTTGCTGTCTGGTGGAGAATGCTAAGGTGGCTCCCCCAGCCTCATCCCATTGCAGGCATTTTCAAGGAACGGTAATGAAAAATTCAACTGGACTAGCAGTTGAATCATGCTCAAACACTGGTAGTATCCTCTAAATCAGGCTAGCTTAGGGGAACACAAGGCAGTCTGTGTGCCATGAACAGCTCTGTCCTCCAATGGCTTGTCAATTCCAGCCCCCTCCCAGTACCTGCTGCCTGGGGGATCAACCTCATTGCCTAACAGCTGGACAACCAACTTTTTATAGTTGTAATTTAAAATTTGGCAAAGCCAGACACCAGAGAGACCACCTTCAGAGAATAATCAAATTCCCAAATTGGGAAATGAGAGCTTGCCAGTGACTACCTGCAAATATATCAATATAATAAAGTCATTAATAAGTGCTAAAAAGACTTTTGACATATTTTGTAGCAGTTTTTTATATATCTAAGAAGAGCAACCTTAAATTTTTGATAATGGAAAAAGATGGAATCCACACAGAGTAATCCTGTCATCTTAGAACTGGAGGATGATAACATTGCAGGAGAACGCTATTAATACAGGGACATCTGAGAACTGCACCTGACAAGAAACAGATGACAATTCCTAGCTGCTGGATTATAGCACTTCTCCAGATCTCCAGGAATAGCTGGGGACAGGTCCCCCCCCCATTGTGCAATACCTATGGATGTGACTTCTCCGCTAGTGATGGCTGTGGCTTTGAAGTGTTGCAACATGAGGAATCAAAAGGTACATCCGCAGCATACAAATCATGCTTGCCAAAGAAGATGAATAAATTCTTCCATTTACACAAAAGCACGTCCAAAAGTTATAGAAGCAGAAGAGCAGACATGGTAATGATGGACATTTTTTTCTCAGGGATGCAGGTAACTGTTAAACATTTTTTTGTTGTGACAACAGCAGATGCTGAAACAAAATCACAAGACCTGAAAGCCACACACCCTGGAATGGAGAAATGAGCCAGTCACATTTAATACAAACTAATCCATGGTTTAGATGTGAAACTGATGCACACCCCACTCCTGCCTCTCTATAGATGTTCCAAGCAGCTGGCATCACATTGAAAAGATGCTTATCATGTGTCCGTGTTGATCACAGGTCCATTTCATTTTTATTTTCATTTTAATATTTATATCTTCCTTCCAGGCTGTAGCAGATCAGAAGGCAGAAACAATAAAGTGATAATCCAGTTGGTAAATAATGAAAGAAACCCAGAAATCGGCATCCATAAAGCAGAACACTCAAATACTTCCATCAAAACAATATATATTCCACTACAATATGAAACAATGCCAACTCTAGTCGTGATCCCAGGTGAGAGCTGTCTCTAGGAGTACACTCTGTATTCTACTTGTTCTGTTTGTAGTTTCTGTAGCTGCTATCTTACTGTATTGTGAAAAACTTTAATAAAAATATATATTTATGAAACAATGCCAGCTTTTACTCTAATATCAGAGAAGCGGACACGGAGCAATGGATCCAAACTACAAGAAAGAAGATTCCACCTAAACATTAGGAAGAACTTCCTGACAGTAAGAGCTGTTCGACAGTGGAATTTGCTGCCAAGGAGTGTGGTGGAGTCTCCTTCTTTGGAGGTCTTTAAGCAGATGCTTGACAACCATATGTCAGGAGTGCTCTGATGGTGTTTCCTGCTTGGCAGGGGGTTGGACTCGATGGCCCTTGTGGTCTATTCCAACTCTATGATTCTATGATCTTTTTTTGGTGGGGTTGAGTGTCATGGATTGGCTGGATGCTGAGAAGTGCTTGGAGACACCAGCTGGGGAAGAACCAATTGAACCCCTCAGAGGAAGAAGGCTCAGAGTCAGAGAATTGGTGGCGGGACAATGAGTGGTCAAGGGGAGAAGAGAGGGCAAACTGGGAGGAGGAGGTGTCAGAAGCAGAAGAGGTGACAGGGTTTGACAATAATTTTTATTAGTTTTCAATTACAATAATTCAATGGTAGCCTCATTATAACAATGCCCAATTATAATACAGTTACTAATCCCAATCATTCAGATGCCAAATTATATAATTTAGGTGGCCTCCCGCATGCTAGAATTGATGGTTTGGTGATTTACTTTGTTTCTGCATTTCAAGATCTTATTCATCTCCATTACATTCCATTCAAAATAACCATCCCTTATACAACAATTGGGACGCGGCTGGCACTGTGGTCTAACTGAGCCTAGGGCTTGCTGATTGGAAGTTCGGCGGTTCGAATTCCTGTGACAGGGTGAGCTCCCGTTGCTCGCTCCCAGCTCCTGTCAACCTAGCAGTTCGACAGCACATCAAAGTGCAAGTAGATAAATAGGTACCGCTCCAGAGGGAAAGTAAATGGTGTTTCCGTGCGCTGCTCTGGTTTCGCCACATGACCCAGAAAAAATGCCTGCGGACAAACATTGGTTCCTTCAGCCAGTAAAGTGAGATGAGCACCGCAACCCCAGAGTCGTTCGCGACTGGACTTAACTGTCAAGGGTCCTTTACCTTTACCTTTTTTTATATACAATAATTGCAATATTAATGGCATCCATTCTTGTTGACACATTAAACGTTTTATAAATCTGTAGGTGAAGCATTCAAACTATATCCTTATTCCTCCTGTGTGTGACAATTATTCTATCCATGGTGTTCCATCCTGTCCGTATAAATTGTTATGTCTATCTTTTCCCAGGCATTGCTGCTCTCCATCATGCCCTGGGTGGAGCTAATATCCCATTGTCATTTCAGAAGTTCTCCATTGTTCTGCCGTGTGGTTCATCGTTTTACAACTTCAACAAAAATCACGCTGCTCCAGTATATATCCTCAGTGGTAACAGGGTTTGGTGAGCAGGAATTGGCTATGGCAGAGCTCAGTTCTGACTCAGAGGCAGAATGCAAAGTGGGGCCAGAGGTGGAGGTGGGCTGCTGAATAAGGCAGGGATTCTTTCCCTCCTGTGACCAGCTCCCCTCCCCCTTGGTATCCAAGAACATGCAGAGAAATGAAGAGGTTGGAGCAAAGAGAGACAAGATGAAGGACCCTTGGTCTTTGAAGTCTTAGAGAGCAGTGGGAAGGCATGGACCTTCAGTCCTCACACTTCTTCCTTGGGGCAAGACCTACTGGGAAGAGTTGCTGTGATCATTAGGCCTGTGCTGTTTTAGTTTCTTTGAATAAAGAGTTCAGGGACACCAGTGGTTTCTTTTTTATGGCTGACCTACTCCTGAACCCAGCTCCAGCGAGGGAGTGAAGAGTCTGAAGAGCTGGTGGGAGTGTGGAATAAACATCTTAAAACAGCCAAGTGTGGCACAGTAAGGTGGCGATGGCTGTTTTTCTCCTCTTGTCCACATGCTCATAAAAAGTAGATCGCCACTCACAGTTTAAGAGGGCAATCACATGCTTTGGAAACATGGACAAGTCTCCTTTGGTCCTATATCTTTGTCTTTTGGTAGGAGAACCCAAATGAGACGCCTAGGTAATACCATTATAATGACAATTTGATGGTAACAACAATGTACTACACTAATTACCAAATTAAGTACATGAGATTTTATTTCTTAGTGTAATGAGTCACTCATAAATATATATTATACATATGAGGCAATTCCCTGGTGAAATTATCTGTGTTTTGGTGAGGACATCATATGTATCCTGAAAGGAAATCCTGCCTCCATTGAATGCCATCATCCATAAATCCCATTGACTTTGGGAGGAAGAGGCCCGAACGATACGATTACAGTTTCAAATTATGCTGCTTTACACTTGCTTGCCTAAGAATGAAAAGTCATGCGGGACAGCTTTAGTAAGAGTATTTAATCTATAATGTTATTATATGCTCCATTATGCTTCAATGCACTCACTGCTAGAACCCTCAGAACTTTTGATTTCTGAACTCCAGAACAGAAAGGACAAGGTTTTTAAATCACATTTTAGGTGCTGTAATTTCCACGGAGTTAAAACTCCAGTTGTACTTTCTTGCTGTTACTTAGCAACAGAATTTGAGACACTTAAGAGATGGCATTACTGGCAGAAACTTGTGATGCTGTTGCCAGTTGGGTGCAGCTTTCTCAACCTGTCCCTGCTCAAATGTGGGTTCAATAAAAGTAGCAACAGAACCAATAGCCATAGAGCTAGAATATTTGAAGGAATGTATACCGAAGGGCATCAGTAACATGGAGCCTTTTAGCAACAGTAAACCATAGGTCACAAAATGGAGACGATACCTGCCCTTAAAAATTGGTTGAGGAATGCCTGAGAAATATAAAAACTGGGAATATTAGCATTTCTTTGTAAAATAAGGAAGGAGGAGTGAGGGAAAATTTGAAGATGCCCTGAGATCTATTCTCTCTCTTTTTATTACAGTGGTACCTCAGGTTACATATGCTTCAGGTTACATACGCTTCAGGTTACAAACTCCGCTAACCCAGAAATAGTGCTTCAGGTTAAGAACTTTGCTTCAGGATGAGAACAGAAATCATGCTCCGGCGGCGTGGCGGCAGCAGGAGGCCCCATTAGCTAAAGTGTTGCTTCAGGTTAAGAACAGTTTCAGGTTAAGTACGGACCTCCGGAACGAATTAAGTACTTAACCTGAGGTACCACTGTAATGGACTAGAAGTATGTGCAAAATAAAAATAGGACTACCTGTTCCTTATAAACAATTGAGTTATAATGGAGCAAGGGGCAGTGGCATAGCTCATCTTGACACTATCTCTGAGACACCTCTTCCTTAAAAATAAATAAATGTAGGGCTATAACTCCATGGTAGAGCAGCTGCTTCAGGCCTCGCTTCAATCCCCGCCACCTCCAAAAAGGCCTGGAAGAGCCTCCTGCCCCAAACCCTGGAGATCCACTGTCATTTAGTGTAGATCACTGATCCCCATCTGGTGGGTTTGGATCCACTATGAGCTCGTGGCCTAATCTAATGTGGGCAACAGCAGCAGCACTACTACCATAGAAACATATGGGGTTGGGGGAAGAGAGAAAAGAAAGGGGTCCTCAAATGCATGCTTGGATTAAATTTGAGTCCTAGGTCTTAAAATGTTGAAGACTTCTGGTGTAGACAATACTGTGCTAAATTGAGCAAAAGCTGGCTTAGGATAAAGTCACTTCCTATGTTCCTAGATTCCTCTGGGTAACTGTGGGCTCAAAGGGAAGTGAATGGGTACCACTGAAAGCAGTGAGAAAGACTTGGGCCCAGGCAGGAAAGGGACCCTCTGAAGGCATCTTCCTCAACAAGAATGGCATCATTATCCATCATCCCTAGGCAACTGTCAGTTCCCCAGCACAATGAGAGCCTCCGCTGCTTATGCCTGCCCTGTTCCCTCTTATTCCCCCCCACCAGCTGCCACTGCAAGTAGGCCAATCCACCAGGACCCACTGGCTAGAAGACAGTGGCTTGGAGCTCTACAAACCGTCCACTAAAAAGGTAAAGGTAAAGGGACCCCTGACAATTAAGTCCAGTCGTGAACGACTGTGGGGTTGCAGCGCTTTGGGGAGCCAACGTTTGTCCACAGACAGTTTTTTCTGGGTCATGTGGCCAGCATGACTAAGCCACTTCTGGCGAAACCAGAGCAGCGCACGGAAACGCCATTTACCTTCCCACTGGAGCACTACCTATTTATCTACTGTGTGCTTTCGAACTGCTAGGTTGGCAGGAATTGGGACCGAACAACGGGAGCTCGCCTTATCATGGGGATTCAAACCACTGACCTTTTGATCAGCAAGCCCAAGCAGCACAATGGTTTAACCCACAGTGCCACGCGCGTCCCAAACCATCTCTACAAACCGTCTACTAAAGCCCTCCTCAAATCCCAAAGCCACCACTGCTAGATACAGTGGTGCCTCGCAAGACGAAATTAATCCGTTCCGCGAGTCTCTTCGTCTTGCGGTTTCTTCGTCTTGCGAAGCATGGCTATTAGTGGCTTAGTGGCTTAGTGGCTATTAGTGGCTTAGCGGCTTTAAGAAAAAGGAAACAAACTCGCAAGATGTTTTGTCTTGCGAAGCAAGCCCATAGGGAAATTCGTCTTGCGGAACGACTCAAAAAACGGAAAACCCTTTCGTCTAGCGAGTTTTTCGTCTTGCGAGGCATTCGTCTTGCGGGGCACCACTGTACAATGAAAATTGTCACTCCCCCCCCCTGCTCCCTCCCTCCCTGCATCCAAGTTTGCAGTGGTGACCTTGAGAATGTTCTAGAGTCTAGGAGCTTTTATGAAAAAATAAATAAATCAAAGAAGCACAAAGGAATGAAATTGGGTGATCATGGAATACTTGTCAAAACTGCTGCATTTGACGTGAAAGGTAGTATGTGTGGGAGTGCTGCATTCAAGGACGATATTTGAAATTATTGTTTTTCATCCCATGGGAGCATTATAAGCTTAATTGGGTTATGTTTATAAAACCCTTTTGCAACAGTAATGAAATGCTATTACGAATGCTGGGCATTGTTGCCATTAAATAGCAAGAGTAGTTATATAAAATGGAAGGAATGATTCAAAGCCTTCTTTTCCCCTCTCAGGAGTTGAACTGTGAATGAGGATTAGAAGTGAAAATCTGTAACAAATGTGCTGTGAATAAAATTGGATCAAGAGTATAATTTGGGTTTTATACATGCATTTTATTACCATTATTATTATTATTATTATTAATTCAAATGGCATTGGAAGGGAGGAAGGGAAAATGAATGTAAACTCTTAAGTTCCCTTGAAATTTCACTACATCATGCACCGGGAGGATGCAACATGAAATTACTGAAACATTCTCCTGCTGTAGAGGCATGATAAACACACTACGGCCAGTTTGAAACAGCTAGTAAAACATTACACATAAGACAACATAGCCAAAATTGTGCAAATGCTTAACCTTCTCTGGCTGAAATAAATGAAATTTAAAAGGGCTCAACTTTGTCTGAAAATATGCCCACTATTGTTGGGCAATATTGGACACACAATCCCAATCTCAAACTGTTCCAAAGTATATAGCTATAAACAGTCCTTTATCTTTAAAAAAATGTTTAGGGGTACTCTCATTTTCCTACTCATATTGAAATACAGCCCCTCAATGAGGCTAAACTTAAATTCACACAAAGTTTAGGGGTATGTATACCCCTGTGTTTACACGTGGGTGGCGCTGTGGGTAAAAGCCTCAGCACCTAGGGCTTGCCGATCGAAAGGTCGGCGGTTCGAATCCCCGCGGTGAGGTGCGCTCCCGTTGTTCGGTCCCAGCGCCTGCCAACCTAGCAGTTCGAAAGCACTCCCGGGTGCAAGGAGATAAATAGGGACCACTTACTGGCGGGAAGGTAAACGGCGTTTCCGTGTGCTGCGCTGGCTCGCCAGAGCAGCACGTGACCCGGAAGTGTCTCTGGACAGCGCTGGCCCCCGGCCTCTTGAGTGAGATGGGCGCACAACCCTAGAGTCTGTCAAGACTGGCCCGTACGGGCAGGGGTACCTTTACCTTTATACCCCTGTGTACCCCCAGAAAAAAAGCACTGGCTCTAAAGGAAGGAACCTGGAAAATGGAACTAATTCCCAGTACAATCCATAACCAACAACTATGGTGGAATTTTTCTTCTTCAAATCCAACAATGCTTCAAATCCAACAATGCTGACCACCTCCCCCCGAAATCTATTTTACACCCACCATCATCCATCTGTTTCCCCCTTTTTCTCATTCTATAAAGTCCCCTGCAGGGCAAGCACTTCATGAATAGATGTCAGAGACTGCCAGGTCAAGGAAGCCTTGATGGCTAAATTTCACTACCACTTCTGAGTCCCCTAAGGCATCTGCTTGGCCACAAGATGGGCTACTGAGCTGATTCAGCAGGCTTTCCTTCTGTTCTGAAGGTGTTTCTGCAAGTCTTACTGAACTGCTAAGTCAATACAACCTCTTGTGCCACATACAGATCTGCTGAAGAAAGTTGATGGTCTAGCTTTGAGACCTTGACCTATCCATGGCTCTCAAAGTTCCTGTAGGTGACAAGAGGTCTACAGGGTCTGTGAGTAATATTCTCAACTTGGGGAAAGTGTGGCAACAACAACAAGAAATGTTGGAGAAATGTTTGCAGCTGGAACACAGTTCTGGCTTGCTGCACATGCTGTCACATTACCCTGAAAAACTGACAAAGCAAACAAGAGCAGAAATAGCTCCCTTGTAGGAAAGAAAGAAAAGCAAAGTAAAACACATGCTCTATAGCAGACAACATGTTAACGCACAAATGCCTGATATTCTCCAGCACATTGTACTTGTTTTAGCAGGATTCCAACTAGCATTGACACTGGTAATATGAAAGCATTCTGTGGTTTTGGGTTGCTCCGTAGGCTACAAGCAAAATGTGAGTTGTTAATCATATTTCTCTCCTATCACAAGCTTGTGAAATACAATGGATGTAGTGCAGTATGCTTAATGGTAAATTTATCTCACAGAACTTGTTTGTGTCCTGATGCTACTGTGTTCTGTGCCCTGTGACCACTCAGCCCTGTGACAGTATTGGTTGTGGAGGGGAAGAGAGGCACCATGCCTACAGTCCCTGTTCTGGGGTGGAAACGGAATCTGACAAAATAGGATTCTGAAGTTGACTCACCTGGTGTGTACACCTGGATCAGTAATTCAGTTGGATTCAGTCCCGTGGATTCCATTATGAGGTGGTCCAAAGTCTCTACGTATTTCATTTTTTAAAAAAGGTAACTACAGCTATGTGGGCAAGTGGATAGAATATGGGGCTCTATGAACCCGTCCCCATGTGTGTTACAAATCTCACATTCCCCCTTGGGAGTTATGGGACTGTGGTGCAAACCAAGCAAGCAAGGTCTCACTGGGTAGCTAGGTAGGGTGCAGATTCCAACCAGACAGATGACCCTAACCAAACTTGCAGGTGCTGTGGACAATCTCCCCCCACTTTATGGGGGCTTCCCTATACTATGCTGATCCTGCCCAAGTCATTTCCAGCCTCAACAAACAATGTTATTCCACCTAACAATGGAAGGCCATAATTTCACTGAGGCAAATGTTGGGGAAAACCTACCAAGTTCTAATAGGTTGAGAGAGAGAAATCATCTCTGTACCTGTCAACCAATGACACAAAATTGCTCAGTGAATACTCTAACCTAAGGGTGAGTAGATGGGAAGCTCTTAAGATGAAATGGCCATGAGCTCCAGGAGAAGCAACCTTAAATAGGCTTTACCCACCCCTCTGCAGCAAGGGCTTATATAGGACAGCTTTTTCCCATGAGCCCATCTTGCACAAGCAAGATACTAGGCAAAAACTTGCCCAATATTTTGCTTCAGTCTACGGACCTTAACACTGCTGGGCAAAGGTGCCCCACAAAGAATGAGGCTTGTAATTGTAAATTTGCGGAAATAAATCCTGCGTCCAGTCAGGCTTCCCTGCGTACCTCTGCTTGGGAGCTGACCTGGCAGGAGAGCAGAGTAGCAGCGGTCCTGCGTCCGTGTGAGATGAGGGATAAATCAAGTCCAGAGACAGTTCGGTTCTTATCTCTAGAAGCGTTTATTTACAAAGCAATAAATCCGTCAGAAACCTCCGACATCTCTCCGTGCTTTTTCCAAAAGCACACACGCAGCCTCTCTGAGCTGAACTGCGTCTCAGTCAGAATCGAAAGCAAGACTGAATGCAGACACACACTGTGACGCACTTCCCTGCGTCAAGCTCCTCCCAGATACAGGACACCACGGAGTTTTAACCCTGTCAGTTCCAAACTCCACAGTAAATGCATATACAACTTTGTACTGTATTAGCTTCCGTACAGCTTTTGATATAGTACAGCTTTGCACTATATCAGTGAAATGATCAGTTGCAGAAATTTCCTTTTGTAGTGGTTGTGTTTCATTTATGCACAGAATTCTTTCAGACAGGTTGTTTAGGTCTGTATCCATAGAGGCCTGTGCATAGGGATGGGTGAACATGTCAATTACAGTCTCTTGTTTTCCCAGTTTGTGGGAATTTAGAGTGCTGAATTCAAAACTGGAAAAACAAAACTTTTGGGTAAAGAAAATTTCTCCAATATAATACATTCTGTTTGCTAATTTCACTAATGTAATATGCATTTGTACACACACTTTACCCTAGCAAATGCAATTTTTGAATACATTACTAGGCTGGAGAAGTGCAATGGAAAATTCAGAGAAGTGTGAATTTTGAAGAATAGTTGTGTTTTGAAGGATGGCTGCTGTCAAATGTGAACGGAATCCAATTTCTCCCTATCCCTACTGTGTGTGTCTTATTTATCCTACACCTGTCCCCAATCTCTATAACAAATCAATTATATAAATAAATCTTAATTCCACCCCTTCTTTATCTTTCTCTCTTTATTTGTGTTGCTTGATTTGGTTCCAGTTTCTATCACAACATAGGGTTGCCATACGTCCAGGAAATCCCAGACATGTCCTCTTTTGGGGGGCCTACATGCCCATTTGGAGGGATTTTTTACAAGTTATAGCAATTGTCTGAGTTTGGGAGGGTTAGATTTTTTTAATTTGTATTTATTTTTTGTGCATGGGTGGTTTGGGTTCAGGCTCTGGTGAAGTCAGCCTGGGCTTTGTTCGTGCTCAGGTTCTGGCAGCAGCTGGGGGGCAAGCAGGCAATCACCCCCAAAAATTCAAGCAAGTTTTTTGTCCAGATTTTTACCTTTTGAAATATGGCAATCCTACCCCCCCTTTTTTTTCATCACTGCTCAGAGTTTTTCAGTGAGATACTGCTGCCTCTATGTGATTTCTAGACTTTGGAGTGTGTATAGCTTGCTTTTTTAACTTTATTTCTTTCTAAATGTTTATTTCTAAGTGCCCACAAGCATGATCAGGAGACTAATCTTCGGGAATGGATATGTGGCTTTCCAAATGAAGATATGCATTATTTGTGCACATTGTGTGCCTTGTTCTTATCTGCAACCAGCTCAATTACACTTACGTTCCCCATTCAAAAGCACACTCTTCCTAAGTGGCATAAGGCAGATCGGAAACAGTGTTGCACACTGCATGCAGCAGTTTGTTTAATTGCACGTTAATATGTGCAGCTCGTTGGTGCTTTTTAACAGTTTCAGGGAGAATATTGTCACACATTATCTGTGTGATTTTATAAAAGTATCTGCAATGGGGATATTTTGTTTTCTCATTGGAAGTAGAAAATCACAGATATTCTACACATAGCAGTTTTCAACAACTGCTACATTTTTGTAATGCTCAATCACAGAAACTCTACGGAGAGGAATTCACAAAACTCTTATTTAAAAAGAAAGTAATTTTTAAAAAACCGAGCATTTGAAGTGCTATGAGAAATAACCAAACTTATTCTGAAGAAAAATCACTCACACACAAATATTGTGGCACTAGAAGATAACCATATTTTCATTACACTTTATATTCGATACCATTTCCATTATTAAGATGTTGTGTGTCTTAGCTAAATACACTGTGCCTCTCCACTTAAAAGTAAGAAATGGAAACAATTTCCAAAGCCTCTGTTAGGAATTTTGATGTCCTGGGTAGAGAGAAACAGTTGCTAAACCTACTAATATGAGTTTTCCTTGAACATTCAGCTGTTCTTCATTGTGCTAAAAAGGAAGCAACTAATTTCCCAGCCCCCATGATTACAGGCTAAGCAACTCAACTGAAAGTCTAGATTTCCCATCATCAAGGCCACTTTTGTAAAATGCAGTGCACCAGCACACATCACATATTTCTCAGTATGCTAAGTGAGCACTAGAGATGGGTTGTTAGTCTACCAAGAATGCCCTTATCTACTTGTCAGTCAGGCATGAAAAATACTTTCCAATGTGATTTCTTCTCGGCGTAGCTACTGTCGCCTAGAATGGCACTAATAGTACTTAAAATGTCTATCAGACGGTATTCATATCGGACACATTTCTTAACTCTGCCAACCATGCTACTAGTTTATTTAAGCCTAAGGCTACAAGTAAGGACACTCACTTAGAAGTGCCATTGGAAATAAAATAGAATGCCTCAGCTTTCCAAATAGGCCATGCATGTGCTTATAAATGATGGCACCAACTCAGCAAGATAAGAGGAAAGAGGGACACAGGGAACCACTGGTTTCTGTGGTGTGCAGAAGGCAGACTCAGACACACATGACTGGGATTAAAATGGCAAAAACTTTATAGAGGGATATGATTAGCATAATTAAACTGAGTGAGATCAAGGCAGAAGGGAGTCCCATCCACTTTCTTCCTAATGTTCTATCAAGGAACATTCCACGTGAAGGGAGTGGAAAGCCAATTCCAAAGAGATCTAAATTGGCATATGGTTTGGTACGTGGAGTGCACATGCTTGTGATGCCATTTCTGGTCTATAGTACGGCCAAGGCAGAAACACATCATTGCACAAGCAGCTGCTTATTGTGGTGTTTTGCTGCATGTCACGAATCCCCATGCCTTCCCATCAGATTGGTTGCTAGAACAGAGAGGAGGAGATTATAATCAGTGTTGAAGTAAGGGTAGAGATATCACAGCTAAGGAGCTCAAATCATATATATGACTGACAACTTTCTTTGGAAATTAAACCAATATCAAGACATTAACATTCAAAAACTTTACTTGCAGAAACTTAGAGTTATAGATGAATTAAAACATAATATTTATAGTCACATGCTCATCCAAGCATGGGCTTACAGTCTCTTCTTCTAACTTCCAAACAACTGTATGTTCTCTCTTTCCAGAGCTCAACACACAACCTTGCCTTGCAGCTCCTATGAGAAATTTCCACTTTTAACTTCTCCTGCAGTTTTGCTCTCTTTCTTTCAAGCAGCGAAGAAGCACCCTAACACTCTATGCAACTCAGCAGTGCTCACTGGCTTCTAAAACACAGTCATCTTGCTTCACATAAATTGGAGTCTCTCCTTCACTAGATACCTGCCATGTGACCAACGTTAGCCAATCACATGAGAACTACGAGAGAACTCTCTAGAATTCACTTACCAACCTATCTAATTTTAACACGTAGTAATGCATACAAATATGGTCTGAAGCTCAACATAAAAAAACTAAGATCATGGCCACTGGGCCCATCACCTCCTGGCAAATATAAGGGGAAGAAATGGAGGCAGTGAGAGATTTTACTTTCTTGGGATCCATGATCACTGCAGATGGTGACAGCAGTCACGAAATTAAAAGACCTCTGCTTCTTGGGAGAAAAGTGATGACAAATCTAGACAGCATCTTAAAAAGCAGAGACATCACCTTGCCGACAAAGGTCCATATAGTTAAAGCTATGGTTTTCCCAGTAGTGATGTATGGAAGTGAGAGCTGGACCATAAAGAAGGCCAATAACTGAAGAATTGATGCTTTTGAATTATGGTGCTGGAGGAGACTCATGAGAGTTCCATGGACTGCAAGAAGATCAAACCTATTCATTCTGAAGGAAATCAGCCCTGAGTGCTCACTGGAAGGACAGATCCTGAAGCTGAGGCTCCAAGACTTTGACCACCTCGTGAGAAGAGAAGACTCCCTGGAAAAGACCCTGATGTTGGGAAAGATGGAGGGCACAAGGAGAAGGGGATGACAAAGGACAAGATGGTTGGACAGTGTTTTTGAAGCTACCAACATGAGTTTGTTTGTTTTTTTTTTTGTTTTTTTATAAATATTTATTGAAATTTTCAAAAAATAAAGAAAAAACAAGAAAAAACAATTAAAAACACATAAAATTTACATTCCTTACTATCAATAACCAATTTCCTTGACTTCCCCACACCTCCCCTTCTTGTATTCCAGTTCCAATTTTTAGCTCAGCAAGTTCTTGTCCCCAAACTTTACCTTATTTTCTTTAATTCATTTTAGTTAACCAATTTTAACTTATAAACCTCAGTCTTTATACATCAATACTTATTCTTAAAAATCTTTTTCTAAGGTCGACCCCAATTCCCTTCCACGAATTCCCCATTTTTATATTAGTAGCAAAACAAAATTAAAAGAAACAGAGTGTAATTGTACACCCTTTGGATTCCCAAAGCCCCACCCCCCCTTTCCCGGTTTCGAACCCCAGCAAATGTCCATCAGTCTATCTGCTGTCAGCCTGGCGACCTCACGTCCGAGGCTCTTAATTCTCTCTCAATTCCTCTCTGCCGGTTTTTTTGATAGTCCTTTATATTGAACACCAAATCTCGAAGAAGCTCTGTCCCAATAAGGTCCATGTTTCTTCCAGCCAGGCCTCCATATTTAAAAGTGGAGCCAAAATCTTGTTTCTTGCTCCTCTTAAGTCCAAATGTCCCAAAAGCTCCAGTTTCCACTTTAGCCAGGTTTGTAATCCATAGGTCTTCAGATCTCCACATAAGGAGATCTCTCCATTCTCCATTCTTCAATTCAAACCAATTTTTCATCATCCTGATCTTATTTTCCTTTGTATCCATCTTAACCGGCCTCTGGCTCTCCTTAATCATCTGTGGCATTATAGCTCCTCCTTCCTTTTCCTTCAAATCATCATGTATCTCTTTCCTCACATTCTCAAATTTCTCAGATTTCTTTTCTTGTTCAGCTGCAGAGATTTTTAGTTCAGCTGCAAAACCTTTTTGTTCAGTTGCAAAGACTTGAGTCAAGTCCCTTCCCGGCTCAGTAGTTTTATTTACTGTTCCATTCAATATTGTAACATTTGTAGCCAAAACATCACTTTGTTCTTGTAACTTTCCCAAGAGAAAAAAAGTCCTCTCCAGTTCAGCCAGTGTTTTTCCACTTACAGCCATTCTTGTAATGTCCTGAACCCCCTCTAGAGGGGTTCTGGTTTCTTAGTATCTTCCAGTTCCAACCCAAAAGTCAAATTAGCCTTTTCTTCTTTATTTTTAACAATTTATTACCAAATTGTAACAGATATAACCAGCAAAGACAACAGAAACAAAGTTCTCCTTCCCCCCCCCAACTTTGACAGCTAGTTTGACAGCTGTCAAAGTCTTCTATCTCTCTTCAGCAGGCTCTCTCACCGATCGCTCCCGGGTCCTGGGGGAGGGGTGACAATTCCGCTCTCAATATTAGCTCTTATCCTCCAGCACAATCACTTATATTGCCAAAACGTGGAGTTAATTGCTTTTATCCACAAAAGAGAAAGGTGTTCTCTGAACCTTAGTTATAAAATCCTTGCTTTAAGATGTTTACAAGGCGGGTAGGCGGACTTCCTCTTTGCACCTTACCCGGTCGTGCCTAATTCCCAAGAAAAATTTCCCTTTTTAAGTCCAATTTCCGTATTACTCACGGGTTGTTACTTTTAGTCCAAATGTTCAGAGAAAGAAGTCAGCGCTCTCCGTCCATGGCATGCGGCTTCACTCAGTAGGGGAAGCAGTCGACTCTCAGCACCGCACCGCTCTCCATCCCCCGTTCTGGAGCCTTTAAAAAGGCTCCTTCACGGGTCGGGGGGGTGCAAATGGTGCCCGCCGAGTCACCAGGTCCACAGGCTTCAGCGCCTGTGGTTTCTGAGGGTCCCCGCGTCGCCGCCGCGGCAGGACCCGACCCCTACTAAGCCGATTCCCTCCGGAGCTTGGAGGGAATCCGCCATTAGGCGATGGTGCTAACCCGGAAGTCCGAAGCTACCAACATGAGTTTGACCAAACTGCGGGAGGCAGTGGAAGACAGGAGTGTCAGGCGTGCTCTGGTCCATGGAGTCACGAAGAGTCGGACATGACTAAATGACTAAACAACAACAACAAATGCATATAAGCACTTAAATTTCAGTGAATTAAATTACTATACTTAACAATCAGCAGCTCTTGTTGCAAAACTGGCAGTAGCTTTGCCACCCAAAACAGTGGTCTGGTGTCAAGTTACTTCTGCTTTCCAGCTTAACAGATAGAAAAACTTACCTATTTTTTGACATCATCACAGTGTGTATTTTCTCACTTCCCATCCATATCATTAGCTGCCACTAGTCTCTGCAATGAAACACACAGCACATTAGCATCAAGTTATGGAAAGGAGGGAGAAATCAACATGGGGCTGCCATTTTCAGCAGAAAACCTAAGCTCAACTCGGAAAAACTACCCTCAGTTCTGTGTTTAACAGTTCTTAAATAATGCAGGTAAGCTGAAGAGTAAAATAGTGTGTCGGCCTCCTGAATGTCTCACTTGCTTTGCTCCCATTTTCTGCTTTCTGAGAATGAGCTCACTGTACAACCACATGTCTCATTGCCTTCAGTCACATCTGTTGACAGTTACATTACAGAAATGGAAAAGGGGAGGGGGACAAGCAAGCACCTCTTCACCACTGGAGAACAGGAAAGCTCCAAGTATGAATATTGCAACAGGTGCCTGGTAAACCTATGGAGAGAGCATAGAGTGTCAAAATGAGTGCGAGATGAGCACACTGCTTGCTGTTGCTCTGAACAAAGGCTATTTCATGGCGCTCACAGCACAAGGGAACACATGGAAAAGCAAACAAGTAAAAAGCATATAAAACAGAAAGTGATGCTTGCTGCCCAAGGCGGGGGGGGGGGGACTGGGACAGCCAAAGGCATATTTCACCCAACCACTGGTCCACAACAAGGTGTCTGATGCCTTTTCAGTGGGGATAGTGATGAGCTATGAAGCACACACAGGGTTTCCAATGTCTGCATCAGAAAGCCTGCTGGTGATGTGGGCATAAATTCAGATTAGAAAGCAAAGGGATACATTCTATACTTTTGCTGGCAATCAATCCTCAGGCAAAAGCTGACAGACTTAACAGGAGTTACATCTGAGCCACAATGATCCACAGCTTCAATATCTCTTAGCAAATACAAGGGTGGGGAAATGATGAAATGTGTAAAGGTTTTCCTGCCTCCCTTCTTTCTCTCTCTCTGCAGATGGCACTCTATAGAAGAATGGTTCTTAAACTTGAAGATAAAAAGGAAATAAAAATCTAGAACTGTGTGCAAATGACCTCTCAAAATTCTCTACAAGAAATTAGGGTAGAGAAAAGAAATGTAGAGGTGGGTGGCGAAATTCACTGATTTTATTCAAATTTCTCCCCGGGGAGGATACATTTCTCAACCATTTTCCAGGGTTGAAGATCTATTTACAATAGTTCAGCTTCTTCCATGACCATCATTTTGACCTCCATTTTTCTTTGCTGTGGGACATTGTGTGTGTGTTGGGGGAATGGCATCTCTACAAAAAAAAAAACCAAGGCAAAAAAACTTGGAAACAATTAGGTGAAAACTGCACCAGAAGATTCAGTGTGAAAGCTGGTGGGAAACTAAATTCCAAAGCACACATTAGTCCTGGAGGCATAGATCAGGTCCATCTGTATCAAAGGTTCACAAAGATCCAATTCCTCAAAGATCCCTAGCAAAACATGCATGCATGATGCTGCAATCATTGTTGAACCCGCAAGCATGAATTAGTTCCCAGAAATGTGAATATTCTGTCCGTGTCTTATTTGGCGAGCTGTGTAGCATTTTTGTTTAGCCAAATGCATGAATGCCAATCTAACAATAAATTAATTGTAACAATTTATACTGTATGTGTCCATCAGTGCACCCACGGTATGCTGACAGACATTTAATAAATGGCTAGGAAAAATAGGGATAAATAATTTCAAAATGTGCACAAGGGTCAAAATCTGTTCATTAAAGCTGTGACAAGGAAAGCAATTAACTTGTAATTTACTAGGCTGTGTTGTTTTTAATTTTTGTGTGTGTGTGTCGCTTCTAAGCGATTCGCTTCTGGAAATTCTTTTGGAGCATTTACTTCTCTGGAACTGCTTCCACAGCCATCTGGTGTGGCAGAAGATGCCTATTTACAGCAATGTTCCCTCATCCTCTCTCAAGAGATCAAGGCTTTTAGCCCAACCCACCCTATTTAATTTTTACAGCATCATGTCCTCCCTCTTATTGGAGGCATAGCATTTGCTAACATAGTTTTTCCATACCATAATCTGCCAATGAATCAAGGAGACCTAGGCTTGACAAACCAATATCAGCTATCAAAACCATCAATAACAATTGCCATTACATGGGAACATGCTGCACATCCTGCCATAAACAGATAGACAATTTTCCAACTGATCTGAAACACAACAAGAGGAGAAGGAGACAGGGAATCATGAAGTGTCGGCACATCTGTCCTAGTTTCCATCTTAATTGTTCATGAACACAAGCAGGGGAAAACATAGATTTGTATGAAAACATGATAATACTGACTGTTCTATTTTGGTCCCTTTTCTAATGATCCCTACCATGGAACATTTTCCACCCCCAAGCTGACATGCACAGGGTCAACATTTTTGTTAAGCTATCCGCCATGTCAGGGGACGCAGGTGGCGCTGTGGGTAAAAGCCTCAGCACCTAGGGCTTGCCGATCGAAAGGTCGGCGGTTTGAATCCCCGCGGCGGGGTGCGATCCCGCTGCTCGGTCCCAGCGCCTGCCAACCTAGCAGTTCGAAAGCACCCCCAGGTGCAAGTAGATAAATAGGGACTGCTTACTGGCGGGAAGGTAAACGGCGTTCCGTGTGCTGCGCTGGCTCGCCAGATGCAGCTTTGTCACGCTGGCCACGTGACCCGGAAGTGTCTGCGGACAGCGCTGGCCCCCGGCCTCTTGAGTGAGATGGGCGCACAACCCCAGAGTCTGTCAAGACAGGCCCGTATTAACAAATTAAAAAGACTGGTCATTTATTAACAAATTAAAAAGCACCGGTCACAATACATATCCATTTCTTACATCCCTCCATTGTGAGTTCTGTCCATTTATGGTGGTTCTTTCATTTTTCTACTGGAACTGCTAAGTTTACTAGAAGCCTTTGATGAGGGACTGCAAGAGCTTTCTCAAAGTCTGAGTAAGCTTGCTTTCCACTTGAGTTTTTTTGAAGGAGCTTGCCTGAATAAGCAGAGAGTTACTGGATAATTCCTCTTTTTTCGGCTCACTTCCTCTTTAAGCAAGGTAAGATTAATAGGGGTGCAATACTTTTCTGTTGAAGTTTATGTGAAAGTCAAGACAGAACACAAGCTATGGGTTTTCTCAGCCGAATAGTTTCACATCTGATTTTACTGAAACTTTTCTTAAAAATCACTAAGAAGGCAAATTCCCTAACCATGCCTATCCTGTTGAATTAGGTAAACACAACTCAACCATGCTGATCTTGGGTTTGGATTGCTCCTTAAGCCTTACTTCTTAGTAGACACAAATAGAAGTGCTAATCAAATTCTAACTGCCCATTCTACTGGATGTTTTATTTCCTGTTCAGCTGTTAATTCAGGGCCAGATAAGATGTAATGATAAAAACACCTATAGATCTAAACTGTGCCTGCAAATGTACATGTTTCCTCTGCAGACCAGCATAGTTGTCATCCGATTGGTGCGTATGATAAGCCCACTTGCAGGTACACAGTTAGCACCCAAACAGCTGATTGGTGCTTACAATGCCCCTTCAAAGAAGTTTGCCAGTCAGCTGATTGGTGTTGACAGAGAGCGCAGCTTTGTGAATGAACTGCTTTAATTGTGCTATTGAGAGTGCCCTTGAAGCTGTTGATTGTTCCTTGTTCCTGATATCCCATATAACTTCATGTGTGGGTGGTTTGGGGAAAATGCCTCATAGGCCACATTAGGACCCTGCCAGACATGGGCTGCATTTTCTCCACTAAACAAGGGAGGATTGTGAAAGGTGTGCTTTCACAACATGCAACAGCTTCATGTAGAAGGAAGTTCCTCTCCCTGCAGAAGAAAGCTTAGAATATAAATACTCTAAATAAATAAAGTAACTGTATTAGGAGGCCTTATGTAAGCAGTTTAATAGAGCCTGAAACAACAGGCACAAATTTTTTGTTTGCTTTGGACAGGGGGTGAAATGCAAAATTAATGTGTGATAGGCCATAAACCAAAAAAGAAAAGAAAAAGAAAATCATTAGAAAGATGGTTACTGAAACCTCAGTAGCGATAATATGTGAAGCAAATTATATCCCCTCTCAATACACAGAATATCTTATTATATCCTTTTCAATGACATGCTCTTTAAGATAAAGTATTGATGAAAGTATACCTTATCTAATCTTGATCTGGTGGTAATATATTTCCTTGTGATGTATTCAGCTCTGGGGTATCCACTGGGCTTTGCATCAAATCTCTGTTGCTGTGGGACAGTTATTCTAATTACACATTCATAATGTCTGCAGTGTACATTGCAAGTTGCAAAAGGGGAAAACATATTAAGGTGATATTTTTCTATCCAGGCTTTCTGATTTTATTATAAGCTCAAATGTTAGCTGAAACCTCTAATTAGAAAACAACTGTACTGTTGGATTTTTAAAAAGGCCCATCTTCCAGAAGGCAATTAATGGTGCAATCCCATGTGGGTCACTAGTTTTTCATATTCCTTCTTGCATGGCTTCAGTGGGTGGAATATTCAAGCACTAGTAAGGTAATTGTCAATCATTTAAACTATTTGAATATATTATATTGACCTTCCATCTTCAAATCAATATGACCTCTGCAAAGAGCTCATTTGCACATTGTCATCTCACTGGATATCACCTATACTTTTTAGTTACCATATCAGAATATATAGCATTATTATTATTTTTTAGCAGCAATAAAGTACAGTGGCACCTCGAGTTAAGTACTTAATTCGTTTCGGAGGTCTGTTCTTAACCTGAAACTGTTCTTAATCTGAAGTACCGCTTTAGCTAATGGGGCTTCCTGCTGCTGCTGCTGCGCCGCCGGAGCATGATTTCTGTTCTTATCCTGAAGCAAAGTTCTTAATCTGAAGCACTATTTCTGGGTTAGCAGAGTCTTTAACCTGAAGCATATGTAACCTGAAGTGTATGTAACCAGAAGCAAATGTAAACCGAGGTACCAATGTAATAGCATAGGTAAACCTCCTGGAAGACATTAGCAACACTTTGCCATTCATATGTAATTTTCAGCCCTGTTCTACTGCAGTGTCATCCCAGTTGAACAAGAGGAGGCACACACATATGCACACATTGCTGTTTGGGACCCCAGTATCTAGCAGAACACCTCTTCCCATATATTCTTCCTCAGCCCTTTAGAGGCACACCTCTAAGTACCTCTTCTTTATGAATTACAAAGGGTGGAAACACAGGAACGAGCCTTTTCAGTGATGCCACTTATCTCATGAAAGTCTGATCAGGAACCTACATTAATGTCATTTTGCAGCAGGCAAAGAGCTCCCCCCATCCCTGCCGGACCTTTTAAGTATTTTGAACTGTATTTTAACACATTTCACCGTATTGAGCAATTTCCCCCTTTAATTTGATGGTGATTGTTCTTTTGATGTGGCAGAGGGTGGGTGGGAGGATTCCAGTTGGCCTGTAATTCTGTTTGCTTTTAAACCATAGTATTGGCTGGAATAACTTTAATTGTTTTAATTGTATAAAAGCTAGAGGCTTCAGCATTAGGCAACCAATAAATTTCATTAATAGTAATAGTCAGGGCTTTATTTCCCAGCTAGAACTCACCAGAATGCAGTTCTAGGACTCTCTCATGTGTTCATCACGGCCATTATAAGAGAACAAGGGAGGTGTTCATGTTACGTTCTGGCACCTCTTTTTCTAGAAAAATAGCACTGGTAATAGTAAATAGTAGTAGTAGTCAATTATAATATAGTGGCAATGATAATGATAATATGTCTAACATGGAGTTATCAATCTTTCTCGCTTCAGGGAATCATTTTCACACCAATCACTTTTGATAACAATGTGCTTACTGAACAATTCTTGAATATTTACTAGGAGATTTTGCTTCTGGTTTGTAGAGCTTTAAGGGAAATCTTTAATGATTTCTACTCTATTCACACAAGGTACTGACTATCCGTTTGTGGCTTCAGCATCATGACAAGTAAACAAGCTGTGTTCTAGAACACACCTAACACTTCCTTGCAACTGTGTATTGTAGGTAAAAAGGTAAAGGACCCATTGACAGTTAAGTCCAGTCAAAGGCAACTATGGGGTGTGGCGTTCATCTCGCTTCAGGCCAAGGGAGCCAGCATTTGTCCACAGACACCTTTCCTGGTCATGTGGCCAGCATGACTAAACTGTTTCTGGCACAATGGAACACTGTGATGGAAGCCAGAGTGCATGGAAATGCTATTTTCCTTCCTGCCACAGCAGTACCTATTTATCTACTTGCACTGGGACGTGGGTGGCACTGTGGTGTAAACCACTGAGTCTCGGGCTTGCCGATTGGAAGATCGGCAGTTTAAATCCACTCAGTGGTGGTGAGCTCCCATTGCTCTGTCCCAGCTTCTGCCAACCTCATGTATTGTAAAGATTCAACAATAGTACACATTATATTGTCCTCTTTCATTATTACTGATGCTCTCATCAAAGAGCTCTGATAAAACTTCTGAGGAGCCCCAGGAATCCCCAGAACACAATTTGAAAAATGCTGACCTAACTCCATTGAGAAAAAAATGCACACAATTGTTTCAGATTTAACCCCCAACTTTGCAACACCAATAGACAAAATGTGTTCTCTTTCATAGAGAGTACATGCTGCGGTGGGGTCTGACAGGCCACCCCTCTGTTGCTGGGGGGCTTAGTATGGATGCCCATCCACAGTGACTGGGTGGTTGGGGTTACTGGGCAATTTTTGGTGTTGCCATTTAGGGGGACGGACCAAAGGCACTGACTGGGCTCTTTTGCTGCGTGCATCGGATCGCCCGCCCACCCTCCCTAATCTAGGGTTATTGCGTTGACCTTGCTATGCCTGTCATTGGTGTTGTCTGCTTTTGGGGCAGGGGCCCGGTAGGAATTTTGTCCATTTGGCTGATTGGCTGGTGCCATTTGGTTTTTGCCTAAGGTAAAGGTAAAGGTACCCCTGCCCATACGGGCCAGTCTTGACAGACTCTGGGGTTGTGCACCCATCTCACTTAAGAGGCCAGGGGCCAGCGCTGTCCGGAGACACTTCCGGGTCATGTGGCCAGCGTGACAAAGCTGCATCTGGCGAGCCAGCGCAGCACACGGAACGCCGTTTACCTTCCCGCCAGTAAGCTGTCCATATTTATCTACTTGCACCTGGGGGTGCTTTCGAACTGCTAGGTTGGCAGGCGCTGGGACCGAGCAACGGGAGCGCACCCCGCCGCGGGGATTCGAACCGCCGACCTTTCGATCGGCAAGCCCTAGGCGCTGAGGCTTTTACCCACAGCGCCACCCGCGTTGGTTTTTGCCTACTGCATAGCAAATCGTCACAACTTGCAAGGTTGCGGTTAGGCATTGGTTAAAAAATTGGTTGGTGGAGGGGTAAGGATTGGCAGTGCCTGCCCCTCCAATGCTGCTTCTGCAAGGGAATTTTGTTAAAAGGAATCCAGGGGCTTGCCATTCTTTCGTCCGTACCCCTGAATGGGGCTTAGTGCCGTGCAAGCCCCCAGGAGCATGCGGGGGGGGGGATGAGGGTCTAGTGCCCGGCTGCATGCTCGCCCCAATATTGTTTTCCCTTACTGGCTTTCGCTGGAATCCAGAAGTCAGTTGTGTCCCTGGGCGTGGGGACAGATAGTCATAACCAATGCCTAAGCAACCACTCACATTTATGTATTTTCATAAAGTTGCGGCCAAAATTATGCCAAAAACCTTAAACAAAAATTATGTCTGAATTGTGAATTATTTAGGCATGGCTTGGGGGACCTCGACATGCAAGGATGTTGCACACTACTGTGGCTTCAGGGCAGGCTATAGATCTGAATAAATTCTTCTAGATGTGGAGTTGGGTGCTTGTCCTCTAGGCTGTTGCCCCAAGAACTTTCTATACCTTCTGTAAGGTGAAGAAGAAAACAAGCCAACTGTGGGTTGGCAAACTTAGGCTGCATAGTTAGACCCACTTGTCTAGGGGCAACAAACTCAAGGAGACAAATTCCCAAGTAAATGTGCACAGGATTGCAGTCCACATATATGTACTCTGCTGACCACACTCAGTTACATGCCCCAAGTAAAGGAGTGCTGGGAAACCTGTGGCCTTCTAGATGCTGTTGAACACAAACTCACATTTGCCCCAGCCGTAAGACCAATGGTCAGGATTGAAGGGACTTAGGAGTCCTCCCAAAACTTGAAACACTACAGTTTCCTGCCTTGACATAAACAAATATAGAATGAACTGGCTCTCCACTTACATAAACTGCAACTTCCAGGATCATATTGATACATGCACTAGGAAGCTATTTGTTCAGCTTTTTATACACTACTGTCTCCATGTAGAAAGCAGATTAAAAACATAGATTTGCTTATTGTTTTGGGCTATGTTGCAAAACCTGAAAATAATCAAGGTTCAGTAAAGCACAGGATTTTCACATTAGCTTCTTCTTGCCTGACGTCTCTTCTCATATTAAAAAAGAAATATTATTATTACCAAAAATAATTTTCCATGAGACAGTTCTCTCACAGTAATTGGCCCAAGGCATAATTTGGTCTGTCAGGGTTTTGTTAGGTACTTATTTGCTTAATCCACTGCTCCTCGCTGGCGAAGGAAGGAGTTAATGGCGGGAAAGTGCGTGCAGCATAACTTACAGTTTGATTTGAGAAGTGGGACACTGTTTCATTTACTCCTAACTAGGGGACTGATGAATTCTATAAAAACAAGATGATAGAATGATAATTACAACCATGATAGAAATGGAAAGAGAAAGAAAGAGAGAATATGAATACAAACTCCTTAATACAAAGACACAAAGCAGACTGCTTGCCTTCTGGATCTCCCCCTCCCCCCCGAAGCTGAAAATTCATTAAAAGCCTTAATAACCAATGCCTTCACACCATAAGACAGATGTTCACATGCATGCTTCGTTGCATTGTGAATAATATAACAAATGCAATTGCCTCTCATAATGCTGGATTGTTTGCTATGCAGAAATTTAAACACATAATGAGGTCTCCCAAAATCTACAGAACTGCTGTTTGATCCAGAAGCAATAACATTTGTTAATTTCACTCCCGCCTATTGCACTGCTATCCTGATAGTTTCAGAACCATCAGCAGCTGTTTCATTTGTATATTCCTGGAATTCTAATGCTTCCACTCTGTTACATGTCTAGTTCTATGGAATACATTTCTCTGCCCCATTTCTGGGCAGAGAAATTTCATGGGATTTCTTCTAATGGAAGAGAAATTCTCCAACAGTTTCCTAGAAGTGGAGCTCCTCATCAGCTGCGGCTATAGTTACTTTCCCCCTTTCTCTTTTGTTTTGATTTGTTTTGCAAAACAGGGCGGCAGCAACAACAGTACTGGCAGCTTGACAACCATTTTTTACACCCTCCACAATGTCCCAGGCCTAGCATAATTCCAGTGTTGGGAATAGAGGAATTGCATCCAGCACACAGACCTAAAATGGTGGTAAATATATAGAGAGAAAACTGCAAGGTGGCCTTGTTTTTCTAAGAGTAAGAAAAAGACAGAACTCAGAACAAAAATGTCCCTTGAGAAATTTTGGCTCATCACTAGTCAGAAGTATCTCTCTGGGGCTTCTGAAAAGGCTGGCCCCTGGTTGGGTGAAGGAATGAGCAGAGTGAGTGTGTAGACTCGATTCCTCATTGCATAATGTTGAAAACAGCCCTTAGAAACCCCAGATCTTCAGTTTATAATTATCCCGAATAAGCTATTATCGCCTGTGTGTAGGCTGTGTTATTTTTCTGAACCAAAAATAGCAGTATGTGTGCTAGATTCAAAACCTCACCATTCGTTATTGCAAACTATTTTTGCAATGGACAATAATAATAATAATAATAATAATAATAATAATAATTTATTATTTATACCCCGCCCATCTGGCTGGGCCTCCCCAGCCGCTCTGGGCGGCTTCCATAAAAACCAAAAATACAGTAAAATATCACACGTTAAAAACTTCCCTGAACAGGGCTGCCTTAAGATGTCTTCTGAATGTCAGGTAGTTGTTTATCTCTTTGACATCTGCTGGAAGGGCATTCCACAGGGCGGGCGCCACTACCGAGAAGGCCCTCTGCCTGGTTCCCTGTAGCTTTGCTTCTCGCAATGAGGGAACCGCCAGAAGGCCCTCGGCGCTAGACCTCAGCGTCCGGGCAGAATGATGGGGGTGGAGACGCTCCTTCAGGTATACTGGACCGAGGCCGTTTAGGGCTTTAAAGGTCAGCACCAACACTTTGAATTGTGCTCGGAAACGTACTGGGAGCCAATGTAGGTCTTTCAAGACAAGTTCATACATTTATGGGACTCAGATCACAGGGTAAAGCAAAGTGAGTTTTTGTACAGTTCTCAGTTGCTATGAGTGCAAGCTTCATGGTGGACAAATTGTGTAAAATGTACAGAGAGAAGAGGTTCCCCACCTCTACTGCTGGTGGTGAAATGGTGCTGGCATACAAGATCTTGTACATTCTGCAAGATCTCACACCATGTCCAGTGTAATTTTGCCCAAAAATTGGTACTTCTTCTCCACCACTGGCAGAAGTGGCAGGGCACCCATGGAGACTTCCACACCACCTCAGTCTAATAGCATAGCCAGTTCTGCCCCCTGCCATTCCTGTAATGTGAGCTTAAATGCTAATTGCACAAAAAAACATCACTTCTCTGTGAGCGTTTTAACAGAGGAAGGCTAGATTCTCCATTTTTATAGGATGTTCTTCGTATTGCAGTTCAGGAACTGGATGTTAATTATCGCCTACGAAAAGCAAGCAGGCTTACCATTGAAGGCTACATTCTAACATCTCTGGGACTGTTTGTGATGTTCTGCCTTAGCAATTACTCTGATCCATTCTAAGTACTGGTTGGCAAGGCAGCAAAACCAGGGTGTACAAGAAGGCTTCTTAATACATTACATCTTAAGTATGTGCCTTTTATGCATCTGTGAAGATCAAGAACCAGGGCTTGAAGTACATGCCTCTTATAGGCAGGCTTATCAGATGCTCAAGATGGAGGGTACCCCTATGAAGAATGCATTTGATGGGAAACCTGGCTTAGAAGTTGTGTGCTCTGTGCATGGACTCAAACTAATAGTTGGGGTCCAAAATATGAAATTTTACTAACTTGAAGCCACATCATTAACAGCCGCTTGTGGTGGTGGAGTAATGCAAAATAGGACAGTGTCTTGACATACGTTATGCGATACTATGTTTTACAGGGGAGGGGGGGGAATTCAAGATGGGAGGCACTGCTTCCAGCAGTAACCCAAGCCCTATTCAGGTGTTCTTAAATTATATTTGAGAAAAGGAAGAGGGGTGTGTATGGCAGTCTCAGCCCTGCGCCCTGATATTCCTGCATGGAGTGAAAAGTTTTAAATATGGATTCTAGCACATTCTGATTACACACAGTGTAATTCTTCACCTGATCAGTAAACTCCATTGTGGACAGTTCCTGGCTGCAGGGAGGACTGTAACTATGTGACTCCATTCATCCAAACACACTTACAATCCCCCTTCAGATTTTCCCATTCAACATAGAAAGGTCAGTGATGGGGGCAGCTTATGTGGCATAGAATTCAATCAGTGTTATGTCTAACAGAGTGTGGATGGAAGAGAACATTTAGAGCATCATATTTATCATATTTAGTCTTACCATTTCATAGGTAAGACTAAAGCTTTGGTTTTTAAGCTTGAAGCTTTAAACATAGTCAGCAATGGTTATTTTGTAAATTACCAAATAAGTTCTCCAAACACCTCCTGTTTCGTTTCTAACTTTTCCTGCTCAGTTGCCTTGTCTCTGGATAATGAAAATGCAGGACCATTAATTTTATTTTATTTTAAAGTGTTTTCCATTGACCCAACACTTGACGTATGATGTAGCAAGAAATGATGAATCCTGTATGTGAAAAGATGTGTTACCTGGTAGACGTGGGATACAATTTGGCAGACTTTTTAGGAGAATGTAATGGAAAAGTGATAAAACGAATGCAGTAAAAAGATGGTATGAATGTTTTTGAAACATAGCATTGAATAGTATTAAAAAGAAAATTGGAAAGGGATGGGGTCGGTCCCTCAGGTGGTGCTGGAAATTGCGGCAGACATTTTTATAAAGTGTCAACACTCATCCAAAGCCTATTTAACAAGCTGGATTTTACAATGGAGGAGATTAACTGGGAATGAATAGTGACATAAAATAGGTCCAGGGAGCAGAACAATGAATCTTAGACCAGAAAGAGGCAGGAAAGAACAGGAGTGTCCTGTTCAACTCCATACAAATATAGAATATCTTTCAAAGTTTAAACACTAATGATCACATCTGAAAATCTTGATGCTCAATGTTGAATTCTACATAGCAAATAGCACTTAAATCAGCTGACCAATGTAATACTGTATCTAGCCCTTATAAAATATGGAGTGTCAATCACTGAATCTGGTACCCCTCTGTTGGTTGCACTTACCTGTGAACAGATAATCAAATTACAGTTTTCCTATGGGATAACAGTGCCCTCAAGTGTTTTGCTTTGCGACTGTATTAATTAACAAAGTAGTGCATTAATCATAGCACAGGAAGAGTCTGCATAATACTGTAAGCAACAGAAGTTTCCTGAGGTTGTTTTTTCTTTCTTAAATTGCTGTTGAATTCTAAGCACAACAGTGCTGCAAACGTAAGAAAGATTGGCACCTTTGAATCCTGCCAAAACATTTCATGTGAAGCCACTTGATCTAGATCACAATCTATGAGCAGACAGGGAAGCATGTAAGTCAAGGCATTGCTCAAAAGGTCACTCTGGAAGCAGCTCTGGAAACAGAGTCTGGCCCAGAGTCCAATCAGAAGATGCTCGGAATGTGTGAAACTCATCTTTTTAAGCCTTATTGAATCTCTCTTGGCTTCCATGGAAATTAGTCAAATTTCCGTGAACCAAGCTTGTAATGGGTAAAGAGCTTGCATGTCACAACTGATCTTCTCATTGAGCTACCCTCATAAGTCTCTATGTAACCCTGGGCTTTCTCAGAGCACAGTTTGAAAATCAATGCTTCATTTTGGTGGGGAAAGATTTTAATTGCAGCAGGGACAAATAACTGGAGAAGGTGCTACATACCATAAAAGCTCCTAAATTAATTAACCAGTTGACAGTCCAACTATACATATATAGAAGACACATGACCTTCTCTGTCCAGTTTACACTTGAGGTGAAGTAGACTGCTTCTATCTACAACTCCTGATAAGCACTAAAGCAACCTCCATGCTCAGACACAATTGACCACTGAGCATCAAATGGCAGAAACCAATGAGGGATGTCTTGCTTGTAAGCATCCCAGAAGGATCTTGCTCAACATTGTGGGAAACAGGATGCTAGACTAGTTGGACCATTTGTCCGATACAGCTGGTCTTTGAATCAGGGGTGGGGAAACTCTGGTCCTCCAGATGTTGCTCATGTCCAGCTCCAAGTATCATTTGCAATCAGCCATGCTTGCTGGGACTGATGGGAGGTGGAGTTCAACAGCATCTGGAAGGCCAAAGCCCACCCCACCCCACTGGCTTTAAATGGTAAGAACATATGCCAGAATAATGGCCACAGTGCCTTTCCTTTTGATCCCTTACTTTTAACATTTATTTTTGAACAATTGTCAGGATTTCTCCCATGACATCCTATGATTCTTCAGATGATTACTGCTCAGTAGGGAGAAACGTTAAAACCACTGACCTATTGTCATGGCACAAACCTTTGCAAAGGTCGGCCTGGCAAGTACTCAATGTTTAAAGATATATTAGCGTAAAAAGCACTTTGATGTCTTAAACTCTTATTACTCTGGCAGAATTAAGGAGATTAAAATTCCAGGAAGACATTGTACTTGTCTTGGATGATTGCTCAGCCATTGAAAAATAGAAAGCAAATAATGGGTTACATCATTGGGTGATGTGCCGTGACAAGATTTAACACAACACAGTGGAATATGAACAGTACGCTCTTGTAAGCTTGTACAGCCTACACTTCCTTTTGCCTTATGGCATGTTTTAATCCCTCTCTTCATAATGTGATATGCAGAACAGAAAGTGATTTGATAGGAATTCAACTATAATAAATTGAAACTATGATTGCTTGACCTGGCCCTCGGTTTATAGTTCTTAATGTCTAATGCCCGGACCAGTCAAAACTCATCTTTGTCAAGAGCCATTGAGCTCAAAGCAGGAGACTTGCAGTTCAGGCACTGATTCCTTGCTCCCTGCATTACCCTGGGGCAAAGGAGTGAACTCCAGGAAGTTCACACTTGCACAGATATTACATCTCAGAATCCTCTTGTCCTGGGAAATCAGGTGTCCAGATTCTTTAATGACTTCTCCCAATGCCTTCATAGAGATGTTAAATAGCATGGAAGACTGGCTCAAGACCTTGCAGGACGCCATAGGTCAAATGCCAGGGAGGTCCTGCAGTAGTATCCCAGTGCTATTTTTTGAAATGATTCCAGAGGTAGGAGGAGAAAATGGCCTGCAATAGTCAACCCCTGGATATGTTCTGGGACGATATTGAGAACAGCCACTGAGAGGTGAAAAAGAATCAAGAGCATTACACTCTCCCTGTCTCTGGATATATGTCAACATACAAGGCAACCAAAGCAGTTTCAATGCAAAACGTGGATCTAAAGCTGGATTCAAAGAGGTCTACACAATTGATTCCCTGCAAACTTGCTTGTATTTGAGCTGTTACCACTTTCTTGAGCACCTTGTCACCCTAGAAAATCATATTTATGACTTAGTAACAGTCAGAAAGTCGGTGGTTCGAATCCCTGCAACAGGGTGAGCTCCCATTGCTCTGTCCCAGCTCCTGCCAACCTAGCAGTTTGAAAGCACGCCCCAAAGTGCAAGTAGATAAATAGGTACCACTCTGGTGGGAAAGTAAATGATGTTTATGTGCGCTGCTCTGGTTTTGCCAGAAGCAATTTAGTCACAGAGGTGTAGGAAGGTCAGGCGGTACCCAGTGCGGAAAAATTCTTGCCAACCCCCCATTGATTTTTATTCTATTTTTTTGCCTGCAAAAATGGTTTTACGTTATTTCATATTTTCTTACAATGGAATGTGAATTCTGGGCCTCTGATAACAAGTAAGCGGCTATGGACAGATACTTAAATCTACAGGATGGATTGTGTTTTGGCTTCTGTTATTTTATATATATATTAATTGTTTATTTATTTAATAAAATTTATTTTTGAAAACCTGCAAAGTGGTTTACCAAAACAAACAAACAAACAAACAAACAAACAAACAAACAAAAACACAGCAGTAAAATCAAGAAAAATTGGCTGCGTGCAGGCAAGGCCAGGCCTAATCTACTCAGCCTAGTCTCATTTTATTCACATAGGCTGACTTTCCAGGACCAGGGAAGCCCAGCAGAGGGTAGGGCAGTAGGGTGGTTCATAAAATACTTTTTTTAAAAAATGCCTACTCCAAAGGTCTTATCTTACTAAACTAGGGATTATATAGCTATATATGAAATTTAATGCATATCAGTTAATATCTTGACCCTCCTCCACTGCATTGCAATTTCAGCCTTCATGACATAGGAAAACAGCCAAGTAAACAGCTATTTTTGTGGAGGAGGGTCAAGATATTAACTGATATGCATGAAATTTCACATATGGCTATATAATCCCTAGTGTAGTAAGATAAGACCTTTGGAGCACACATTTTCAAAAAAAGTTTTTTAATGAACCGCCCTAGTAGGGCAGTAATTGTTCCTTGATAATTTGTCACCCCCCCTCCATGATGGCACCTGGGACGGCTGCCCCCGCCCACCTTTCTTACGTCCCTGCTGAGTCATGCTGGCCACATGACCTGGAAAAATCTGTCTGCGGACAAATGCCAGTTCCCTCGGCCTGTAAAGTGAGATGAGCGCCACAACCCCAGAGTTGCCTGAGATTGGATTTAAATGTCAGGGGTCCTTTACATTTACCTTTTTAACAGTTGTCTAACTGTAACAGGACGCAGGTGGCGCTGTGGGTTAAACCACAGAGGCTAGGACTTGCTGATCAGAAGGTCGGTGGTTCAAATCCCTGCGACGGGGTGAACTCCCGTTGCTCGGTCCCTGCTCTTGCCAACCTAGCAGTTCAAAAGCACGTCCAAGTGCAAGTAGATCAATAGGTACCACCCTGGCAGGAAGGTAAACGGCATTTCCGTGCACTGCTCTGGTTCACCAGAAGCGGCTTAGTCATGCTGGCCACATGATCCGGAAGCTGTATGCCGGCTCTCTCGGCCGATAAAGCGAGATGAGCGCCGCAACCCCAGAGTCGGTCACGACTGGACCTAATGGTCAGGGGCCCCTTTACCTTTACCTAACTGTACTGGAGACAAGGAGTTCCTCTCAAGAGACTCATAATCTCAGGAACATGGGTTTGAGCCTCACATTGAGCAAAAGATTACTGCATTCCTAGGGGCTGAACTAAATGACCCTCATGGTTTATTCCAACTCTACAATTCTATGATTGCCTCTTTCAGGATCACTGATAATTCTCCCTAATGCAGTGAGGGATAGTTTCACCAACTTTTATTACGCATGAAGAACAAGGGTCCAAAATACATATGGTAGGCTGAACCTCATGAGAAGAGAAGACTCCCTGGAAAAGACCCTGATGTTGGGAAAGATTGAGGGCAGAAGGAGAAGGGGACGACAGAGGACGAGATGGTTGGACACTGTTCTCGAAGCTACGAACATGAGTTTGACCAAACTGCGGGAGGCAGTGGAAGACAGGAGTGCCTGGCGTGCTCTGGTCCATGGGGTCACGAAGAGTCGGACATGACTAAACGACTAAACAACAACAGGCTGAACCCTTTCAAGCAACTTGTCCTCAAGTAACCATAACTGAAAATGTGCCAATAAAACTTGACCACACAATTCCACAGGTATTTCTAGCAGTACTGTTAAATTCAGTAGAAATCTAAGAAACTTCATCCTCACATACTTGCCGCTAGTGTCTCCCTCACCACCTCCTTCCAGCCAGGCTTCAAAAGCCCTTTTGTCCTTCAGAAAAGCTAGATGATGCAATGGTGACAGAACTGTAATTATGATTTGCCAGCATTGCCACCACATTTGAGGCTCTCGCCCTGTGTTCAGTCAGATGTGCCTTGAGATTTTTGCCATTTGCTCTCCACCCATAAGCCCACCAACTTCATCAAACATTGCTCAACAGAATACCAGGGAGTCAATGGGGTTCCACAATGTCTGAGAGCGTACTTGGGAGCAATTGCATTGAGATGTGATAGTGTCAAGGTCCTAAACTGTTTCACACTTCAATACACTTGCTGCATTGCTCCTGGGCAGAAAGAAATGGATCTTTGGGCAGAAAGAAAATGGATTTTTACTGTAAGCAAGCAACTGAAATCTTAATTCCTCTGTTTAATTCAAGTATACCGTGAGGGTTTCCATTTCCACTCATTTTGTGTTATGCATGATAAACACATCCATGTTCCAGAAGAGTTATAATGCAGCCTTCAGTATCATTTGGCAAAGCCCTAACTAATGTCCTTATGTCACATAAAAAAAGAACTGATTTACCTCCTACCCAGTTTTTTTACATAGCCAAACAGTATGACAAAATCTGCTTTATTGTACTTTGGATGTGCTTGAGCAAAATGTGTGTGGTGATAGCTATTATAAACCTGGACTTATTCCAATCAGATTAGGGGAAGAGAAATGTGAAAACATTAAATATAGTTACATTGTGGGCCTCTTCCATTTTTAGTTGCAAAATTCTTATTTTAGCAGGTTTATTTATTTGGGAAATGGTTGTCATTCATCTCCTCCCCACCCCCACCCCACATTACACATTTTATACTTGGGGTAAACCATGTAAATATTACCTCTTCTCAGAATAACTAGCTATCCAAAGCTCAAAAAAAAAAAAAACCCTCACCAAAAACCAAAAACAGACAAGTCATTCGAGTATCTAAGAGCTGTGAATCAGAAGAAATGGAAGCTGTCTGGTGCAAGACTCAGCTGCACAGAACCTTGAGGGCAAAAAAAATTCTATTTCTAGATATAGATAGAAAAAAATAGATGCATGCACACACATAGACATACAGGTGAAACTCGAAAAATTAGAATATTGTGGGAAAGTTCATTTATTTCACCAGCTGATGACATGGCTCCCCAAATCAACACAGACTGTGGAAACTTCACATTGGACTTCAAGCATCTGGCATTGTGTGCCTCCCCATTCTTCCTCCAGACTCTGGGTCCTTCATTTCCAAGTGAGATGCAAAAGCTGCTCTCATCAGAAAAGAGATTTGGGGAGCCATGTCATCAGCTGGTGCTTCATTAAGTCCAGGGTCAATGTAGCCATCTACCAGGAGATTTTGGAGCACTTCATGCTTCCTTCCGCAGACGAGCTTTATGGGGATGCTGATTTCATTTTCCAATAGGACTTTGTCACCTGCCTACACTGCCAAAAGTATCAAAACCTGGTTCAATGCCCATGGGATTACTGTGCTTGATTGGCCAGCAAACCCACCTGACCTGAACCCCATAGAGAATCTATGGGGCATTGCCAAGAGAAAGTTGAGAGACATGAGACCGAGCAATGTAAAAGAGCTGAAGGCTGCTATTGAAGCTTCCTGGTCTTCCATAACACCTCAGCAGTGCCACAAGCTGATAGCATCCATGCCACGCCGCACTGAGGCAGTAATTGATGCAAAAGGGGCCCAAACCAAGTACTGAGTACATGTGCATGCTTCTACTTCTCAGAGGTCCAATATTGCTCTATTTGCAGCCCTTGTTTTGCTGATTTCATTTAATATTCTAATTTTCTGAGATTGTTAATTTGGGGTTTTCATCAGCTGTACGCCATAAACATCACAATTATAACAAATAAAGCTTGACATATCTCGCTTTGCATGTCATGAGTCTATCTCATATATTAGTTTCACCTTTTAAGTTGCATTACTGAAATAAGTGAACTTTTCCACAATATTCTAATTTTCTGAGTTTCACCTGTATGATAGACAAACAGCCATCCACAAGTTGCCATAAAATAGGGTGGTTGTTTTGATGCTGCTTTGAGGATTATGATTTCACCCCTGAAATAGGTTCAAAGGTGGCAAAGTAGCATCGTAAGTTGTTTTGCTTTTTAAAGCACTATAAACCACCATTAGCTTGGGTAGCAGTAGGGCGCCAGCCATCAACTTCATCCTTCCTTCCTGCCATATGCATGTCACAATTATGCTTTATGTATGGCAGAGGCAAATGCACTGAGGCTCATTTCAGTAAGTACATTGAAATCATCATGTGTCATAAATTTTGGCAGCATGTCCAACCTACCGTAGGGCAAAATGTGATTTAGAAGAAAACACATTGACAGGAATCTTCTGAACTAGACAGGGGAGTACCAGAAGTTGGAGGTTTTAAGGTCAGAGTGCTGAAGGGCAGAGGAGATCTAACCAGGATTTGTGATCAGAAGCTAGGGTTTGTAGGTCTGTTGTCTATATTATTCTTAATCATTTATCTCCATGCCTGCTATGTTGACAATTATAACTTCTTACCTAGGGCCCATCCTTATCTTCACCTCTGACCTATCTGATAAGCAATTGTTTGTTACTACTGCATTCTATTTGCAATACTGCTATTATACCATACACAGACTATTGGGAGTACAGGGCATGCAATTCATTGAGTATTATGGAACTGACCAATTAAACTTGAGCTTTATGATCTCTCCTTCGTATCCCTAGCTTGCCAAATCAATGGCTGCATTACTACTTTACCCATGTAACGTATGGATTTCCCCTCTCAGTTCATAATTGCTGGTTTCCTTACCGGAAAGATGCTTTGCTTATACTGTGTGTCCTTATCGTATCACGGATTAAGGAAATCCTATATTTCCCGACTGAGGTTAAGATAAGTCTGTTTGTGAGGAAATATTTCATTCTTGCTAAAAGCAGCAAGATGTCCTTGATCCATGTGATGCTTGTTACAGCTTGGCTGGTGTCCAGGAAAGGAATAGCTTGCTCAGTCGTGGATATGCCAAAGCACTCTGGAAAGAGCGATAAGTCCTATTCATGTGTTTTCTGCACATAGAACTTACGAGTGGAGAAGAGGGCTGCAATGGGATGGGACTGCTGGTGCCACCCCTGGTATTCTGTGTGACACTTCTTGGCAACTGCATTAGTGTGGATTTCCACCAGGAGTTGCCAGTGCCATTCAGGATGTCTGGTATAACACTAACAGCACCGCCCCACTGCCCTGTTTGCCACATGTAGGCTCTGTGCATGGTGGGTGCCTGCATTAGGCTTCAGAGAAAGGGGGTAATATCCAGCTAAGTCACACTCAAGAGCAGATCCATTGAAATCAGTGGACTTAAGTAACTTACGTTGTGACTAACATTAGATATCATCCAAGGGTTGGTGGTGGAAAAGAAAAAGGAGATCAGAAGGAATGTATTAGAGAGGAACTTTAGGGAGCTTCATTTCTTGTTTATAAGTCAAAGTAAAATTACTATATTAATGTCCATGCTGTAGCATTTTTATTTTTCAAACTTCATTCCATTTTTGAATCATCCCTGTGAAACAAAGCAATTTAACAGTAAACCATCAACAATGGAAACGTATATAAAACCAATTCGTATATAAAAACAATTAAAACAATGACAGATATAAGAACAGTTTCAAACACAGTACAGACACTAAACATAAACATTTTCTGTTCCTTTCCAATCATTCCATATTAATATTTCTGAAGCCTTTTCTTCAACCTCTTATTCCTTCAGCAAATTCAACAGAGAAAGAAGAATGCTGTGTTCTCCTCAGAGAACAGCAAACATTGCATTCATATTGCTTAAGTTTTAAACTGTACTGAATTTAAATGAGGGTTGATTTCCATTGTAAAAAAAGGTGTTGTATGGAAGGTATGCTGGAAAGGTTATATGGGGGGAGGACCTTATTTTCTACTCTTGTTCCACACCTTTTTACAGCTATTGTTTCATCAAATTGTTAATGATTTGGTGCAAATTGGTGCCATTTTTTAAAACATGAAATGCTTCCTGACTATAAGATCTCTGTCAACCAGGGAAAATGTTGTGAACATTACGACATCATGGCTGATGATGTCACTGAAGACAAACGAAGTCCTTCTGTTACTTTGAATGGGAGGCAATGAGAGTGTGCTTCCCTGTTTCCAAGGCAACTGAACTCAAGAGTGTCCTGTTGCATCATGTTGGTGGTTTCATTACCTGCCCATGCTGCATGGCAAGTCTTCTGGTCTGATCCAGCTTTGACATGACCTGTTGGGCCTGAATCTAGATGGGAAAGTACACCCAGACGTCAGCCTGAATGTACAGTTCATTGATAGTAATGCTAAATGAATGAACATGACATGTGCTTGGATGTACAATTACTTTCAATAACCTATGTGCACTCAGATTTCCATACATCACCCTTCATATTTACCCTGAACAATTTATTTGCAGTAGATAGAAAAGCTATGACTAGATCAGAGGGTTTCCTTCCTTCTTGGATTCCTCCCAAATACCAGCTGGTTGCAACAACAACTCAGTAGTAGTACTGATAATATCTATTGTTATTACTGTAATTATGAATCACCTTATATCATAAAGTATTAAGGTAATTTACTTAGTAAATAAAGGAACACCCCCAAGTACACATTTCCTGCCATAGTTACCACAACTGGTCACCCTAAAAACCCCAAGTAGCTTAAAACCACCCAATGATTGAGTGAGAATGAAAGTATCACAGTCTTTCAAAAAGGAGTGTGAAAAATTGTTGAAAGGATGGGTGCCTATTTTCAATGGGCCACAAAGGTTCACAAGATGCAACTGCATCTCTGCTTAGTAATTATTAAAGGTTTTCCTCTCCTTTCCCCATGATATATTATTTTTCAGTGAATAGTCAACATCAACATAGCCCATTGGTTGAAATTCACTTTGCTTTCCTTGTCCTTTGCTAAGAAAATATACCAGGTTACCTTCACAACTGTGTTGTGTATACCTTCACAAGGATACTGCATCTCGAGTTGGTGGTCTTAACAGTGCAAAAATAGTTTGCTTTTCTCGTGTATGTGTTTTGTTCGTGCCAGCGAAGATGACTGTAATATCAAAAGAATGGATATGTCACATTTGTTTATGTGTGCTTTGACCACAAGGACAAAATGCCTCAGGCTAAATACTAAAAATGAGTCGAGAGTATAGGCTATTTGGTACAAAAATGGTTAAAGCATGAGAATGTAGGCACTGAGAAATACCTTGTGTTAGTTCCTGGAAGCATAACTTCTAAGTCAATTTCACAAAAGCGTGGCACAATGCTTGACTGGGGCTCTGCTATATATTTTTCTTTTCGTAATAGCAGAAAGGCTAGTTATAGATCCTTTTTAATAGCCTTTGTGGAGCCCATTCTGAAGGGCCAGTATACAAGTGTACTTTTTTCCCTTCAGATAGCTAGGAGCTGTTTTCTAGAAATTACTCCAATTTATAGCCTCTCTCTTTGAGCTTTTTCCTTGCACATTTATCCACCACCTGGTACAATGATTCATGCCCTGAACCAAAACCTGTTAGTTGAAATCAATGGGATTTACGGTCAGGTAGCATGTTTAAGATCAGTGTGTTTGTGAACAAGGTACTTGACTACATGATAGAAGGATGTAGTTTGTGTCACTTGTTCTCTCTCTCTCTCCTAGCAGTGAAAGGGCTTTGGATCAATGGAACAGGAGAAAGTAGCCCACAGAACAAAACCCTATGAGAAATTGATATTAGATATTTCCCTATTTATTTTGGCCCCATTGCATTGTGCTAGCAACAATTATATCAGACCCTCCAAGAGTCCGTATTTTCCAGGGACAGTTTCAGATTTATAGAGTTTCTGATCTGATCCTGGAATTTCCCTCTTTTCCTTAGGACATCCCTATTTTCATTGGAGAAATGTTGGAGGGTATGTTATATGTGATGGTAATCAAGGTATCTGTGGGTGCCGTAGCCCAAAGGTACTTTATTAGCCCTGTGGTGTTATGGTGTATCGTGTATAGTGGGGCAGAAAATCATTTTTTTTAAAACAACAGAGTTTTAAAGAAGCGCCAGAAGAAGAAAGAAGTCTTATGCTGGATCACTCCATTGTCCAACATGTCCTTTATGAAATCACATTTCTCAGACAGTCCATGAAACCATTACAAAAACCCCATGTGCGGGGCACCCTAGTATCTGAATTACCAGTATTTGTGTTCCTCTAATATGCAAGGATGTAAAGTCTTTAAAAATAGATTAAGTGGATTACTTCTTCTTTTTTCAACCAACTATGACTGTAAACCAAGCAGGAATTGCTACAATTTCTAAGAAATCTTCCATGTTTTTGTTGTAGTAGTAGCAAAGGCTTTGTAATGGCTAAAACATGTTGATGTCAAAACTGATAAATATATTCAGCACAGTATGGTTTAAGAAAGAGAGGTTAAATTGGATAAGATACAGTGAAATTTGATAAACATTTCCCTGTGAAACTGGGCCATATAACATTACATTTTTTTATCTTGGCAATCTTCACAGAGTAGAGTGTTGACAGCTGTTGGGCTTATGGATAAATTTATCAAAATTCTGTCCTGTTTCAACCAAATGGTTTTTTCGCTACCGTTGTTTGCAGACAAATATCTGAAGACATTACCTTAAGAGACAGATTATGATCTAATCCTCTAAAGACTGCTCTATAACAAAGTCAAGTTACCGAGGACAATCCTCACCAGTCTCACAGTGTGGCATGGGACTGGACAAAATGCAAATGGCTCCTTTGCCACAAAGCAATGAATGAATCCAGCCTAAATACTGATCGTTGACTCCACACCGCTATTGTATTATGGAGAACACTGGATTTCCTTGGAAGTTTATCAAGAGTTCTTCAACGACAAGCTAACGTGGAAGATAACTTTCTTGGCACTACTGATATTCACCTTCAACCTAGATTTTCAGAGCTGGATATGTCTTAAAGGACATTCTCAGTTGAAAGCTGGATATGTCTTAAAGGACATTCTCAGTTGAAATTAATATGCATTCTATAACGTTTGCCAGAATCACTGGAAATATACTAGGATTTGATACCAGGCAGTCACAGGGAAGTTAACAACAACAACAACAGCAGCAGCAGCAGCAGCAGCAACAACAACTTTATTATTTATGCCCCACCCATTTGACTGGGTTACCCCAGCCACTCTGGGCAGTTTACAATACAATGACAACACAGCAAACATCAAATATGGGAAAAAAAAATCTTGAAACTGGGCTGCTTTTAGATGTCTTTAGAGAGTTGTGCAGTTCTTTATCTGTTTGACATCTGATGGGAGGGCATTCCACAGGGCAGGCACCATTACCGAGAAGGCCCTCTGCCTAGTACTCGGTAGGTTCACATCTCACAGTGAGGGAACCGCCAGAAGGTCCTCTGAGCTGGATCTCAGGATGACTGGAATGCAATGGAAAATACTCCTGAGTATACATATTATAGATGGCACAGTTAAATGCGCATTGTGGCTCTGAAGAGCAACAAATAGCCCAGTAGTAGATTATTAAGCATAACCATAATCACGTCTTGTAGTGAGAGAACTGCCAGAAGTCCCTTAGAATTGGATCTCAGTGTCCAGGCTGAAGATACTCCTTCAGGTGTACAGGGCCAAAGCCATTTACAGTAGTGATTTAAAGGTCAGTACCAATGCTATGAATTGTGCTTGGAAACATACTAGGAGCCAATGTAAATCTTTTAGGACTAGTGTTATATTGTCCCAGCGGCTGCTCCCAGTCACCATTCTAGCAGCTCTTTTCTGGATTGGTTGTAGTTTCCGAGTCACCTTCAAAGATAGCCCCACACAGAGTGCATTGCAGTAGTCCAATGACGCAACAGAAGCTAGAAAGTTTGAAAATCATTGTCTTATAGTACAGTTATATCACCACTTTAAGTTATGGGCTTCCTCAACATGATCTCACTGCTCTTGAGGCTTAAGATATAAACCAACATTTTTTATGAGATTTTGCACAATTTTTAGCACAGCCTGTGGGGAAATTGCCCTGTGCTGTTCATTGGTAATACGATTGCTCATATTTATTCCATGTTAATGCTGTTCTTACTTTGTGACAATTTCATTTTTATTTCTTATCAATTTCAGCTGTCTTCCTTACACTCTGTCTTAAGAAATGAATGTAGACACATTTATGTTTTGAAAAAATGAAAGATTTCTCTGGCTTTAAGTCACACCACCATAGAGTGCTATTTTGTATACCAGTAGGGATGCTGGTGTACCCAAAGTCTGATGTTGCAGCCCATACTGTATGTAATCTGCTGGGTGACCCAGTTTCATTTGGCTGACTTTTGTTTAATTTTGACATTCATGATTCCAGGCAGAATCAGTTCTAGTCTCTCGAAGCAAAGAAGCCACTGAAGGAGATGATTAACGATTGGTGTTTTCTCTCTCCCCCCCCCCCATTTCAGTACGGTTACACAAGGAATATCTTGAACCATAATAAAATGACTTTATCAACAATGATTGTCTGTGAAGACAGAATTGGGATTCAAGATGACCTTAACAAATTGGAGACAAACTAACAAACTGAATATCAATAGGGGAAAATGTAAGGTTCCACACTTAGGCACGAAGAACCAGCTGCACAAATATAAGATGGGGACACCTGGCTTGTCAATAGTACATATGAAATGGATCTAGGATCTTAGTAGACCACTAGCTTAACGTGAGTCAACAGTGTCATGCAGCAGCAAAAAACATAAATGCTATTCTAGGCTGCATCAACAGAAGTATACTGTCTTGATCAATGGAAGTTATAGAATTGTTCTATTTTGCTTTGGTCAGACTACAACTGGAATTCTTTGTCCAATTCTGGGCACCACAATTTAAGAATATTGACAAGCTGGAATGTGAGAAGAGGAGGGCAACCAACATGGAAACCAAGTCTTATGAGGAACAGTTGAAGGAATTGGGTATGTTTAGCCTGGATAAGAGGAGACTGAGAAAAGATAGTCATCTTGAAATATCCAAAGGACTACCACATGGAAGATGGAGCAAGCTTGTTTTCTCTGGCTCCAGAGCTTAGGACCCAAACCAATGACATCAAGTTACCAGGAAGAAGATTCTGACTAGACATCAAGAGTTTCTGACAGTAAGAGCTGTTCAACAGTGAAAGGGATTCCCTTGGAAGGTGGTGGACTTGGTGGTTTTTAAGCGGAAGATTTATGGCCATCTGTCATGGATGCTTTAGTTGAGATTTCTGCATTGCAGGGTCCCTTCCATCTCTACAATTCTAAGATTCTCTAATGAGAAGACAAAATAACATAATGAAAGTGGATAATTTATGGCATCCCCATCCAACGTGGCTTCTCAATTTCTGCATGTTATAGGGACGAGAGATATTTCTTCTTTCTCAGCAGGTGCTTGAAAGGCCAACAATGCAAATTGTTGAGTGTGTCTGGCCAAGGTCAGTGATAAAGGCGCTGCCACAACACAACGGTGGATTCTGTCACTGACATGCCTTGTGGCACCAGGGATGACTTCAAGGGGCTGACACTGCCTAATTATGTTTCTTTCCCATCTCCGACACAGATCTGGCAGTTTTTGTCTTCTGGGTATCTTCAGTAATGTGTGGATCATCTCATTTTCACATTTGTATATGCTTATCCCCATTGCTCCCTACTTCTCTTATTTGATGGGTATTTCCTTTGCCAAGCCTTTCCTCTGATACTAGGAAAAGAGGCATTCCTGGCAACTGTGCTTCTTGGGATCCTTTTAAACTGGTGATAACAGGGCACGTTCTGCATGTAACACACTGGCTCTCTCAATAACACAGGTTGGGCAGTACTGTGAGTTGTGCTGATTCCTGCTGCCCCAATACTGCAGTGGACTTCTGCTTTTACAATGGAACTTCCCCCTCCTGTTCTCTCCCCTGTAGTTCCCCACAGACCCTCAAAATAAGCTCCAGAGGGTTGGGGGACCATTGGAGCAGATTTTGGGGGAGTGTAGGGAGAAAAGAGGAAGTCCTGTTGTGGAGTCCCTTTTGCACAATGTTGGCACAACACTGTTTTTCTTCCTGTATTTACTTAGCCAACTGGGGATATTTTTTTTAATGAGGCAAAAATAGGGAATCCTGGGTGGAAGTGATACATGATCCTGTGAGTTGTGATACTGAAGAAAGGTCTGGCTGAATGCAACCAAACGCTGGAGAGAGCTCATCATTGAACCTCCCTAGCAGCATACTGCTTCTAGCATAAATTGCTACCTCCATTGCATCCTCATTATGTTGTCCAGCACAGCTCTTCTGGGTAGTGCAAGGCCTTTTACAAATGACAGAACCAACGGTAGCTTGCTGCGACTCATTTGCAAAACATTTGAGGATAAAATTTCTTGCATCCGCCAAGATCTTGAATCTGCTGTTATAGCAGATGAATTTCATTGGGTGCTGAAAGCGCTGTCTAGTCCTGTTGTGTTGGATGAGTTTCAGTTAGTAAGACTCAAGGGTTTGGCAGAGGTGGAGCTAGCTGCTCTGGCACCCGGAGTGGTGCACATGTTGTGCACCAGGGCTAGCTGCCTGTGGGGGGTTGGGCTAGCTGCCTGTGGCAAGCATCCCAGGGGAGCACAGTGTGGTGATGTCACCCCACAGGGATGACACCCGGGGTGGACCGCACCTGACACACACCCCTTCCTCCACCACTGGGGTTTGGACAAGGTGCTTGGATCAGTCAGGGTGTCAGGAACATGGCTCACCAGAGCGCAGGCGAAGAGTCAGACTCAGAAATTGAGCTAAGTAGAAGAGGGACAGCCTCTGCAGATGAAAGCTGGCTGAGTCGAGAAAGGGCAGTTCAACCCCCTCTTCCAGAGGAAGACACTGTTAGCGCTCAAGAAGAGGAAGAGTTGGAAGGCAGCCAGAGCATTGCTAGGCAATCAGCATATAAGCAGAGGTCTGAGACCGTGTCAAGTGAAAGTGTGGAGGGCGAAGGCCAGTTTCTCAGTCCCCATTCTAGGAGACTGAATAAGATCAGAGGACAACAGAAAGGCAAGAGGGGAAAGGCGGGAGTTTGGCATCCTTCCTGCTGTGGGAGGGGTGATGATTCAGACTGACCATCTATTGTCAATGTGAGCAGGCGAGAAGCCGTGCTCTGGATGTGTGTGTTTTTGTAAATAAACATACATAAAACTGCCGGGAGAGTCATTACCTCTTATCAGGGGCTTGCTTGCCTGTCAGAGATCATTACACAGGGTGAACACTTACGTTCTGGATCCTTGTCCCTCTTGACTGATAAAAACTAGCAGGGAGGAGGCAGCTGGCTGGGTCAGGGTGGTTGCTATTCTTGCAATTTAAAATAAATGTATCAGTTTCACGTTTTGTGTTTTTCATTTTTTCAACAATACTTGGCTTCTGAAAATAATAGAAGTTAGTATGGGGGGGGGCATGCAAGTAGTTAGACTTGCCTAGGGTGCAAAATAGTGTTGCACCAGCACTGTATATATTCATGGATAAATGGAATATATTATAGTTAAAGCCCTAGCCATTAATATTGTCAAGTTACAGCACACCAATATAGTTTTCAATAGGTAAACTGAACCTTCAGTGAAACCTAATTACCATTATATATATATATATATATATATATATATATATATATATATATATGAAATGCTATTTAACAGTTCTGTGAACCAGTTGTTGGTCAATTAGCACACCATTATGTGTTAAATGTTCTCTCATTTGCATGGAGAAATCTGTAATAATGATTAATGAAGCTTTAATCGTGCATAATTTGAGACTTCGGAAATTTTTTTTGCAAGATTCAATTAGAGTGAGCTGAACAGTGGTTTCCGGTGTTAAGCAAGAACTGTTGATCATGCAGCAGAAGTGGTCTCCAAAAGTGGCCTCCCTATTTAATGTTCTTCTCTCTATAGCCATAACATGTAATTTTTTCCTAAATGTAAAGTACACTAATTTTAAGTGATCTTAAGTTTCACTTGCTCGTGATATCATAGAAAGCATCCCCTGTCTGTCAAGTACAAGAACATTGAGACACAACATGGCAGCATCCCATGCTAGACAAGGGAAATGACACATCATAGGGAGACAGAAGCCTTCTTTGGTACTTCAGTTTGCAAACCTGATTTGCTGCCTCCCTTACAGTCCCAATGCCTGGCCACACTACCCTTCATGCATTGAATGACAACCTAGAGGACAGTAACAGCATTGTTTAGCTTCAGCCTTCTGAGCACTACATCCTCAAAGTTCTATAACTGCTGTCTTGGAAATGGAACCATTGTCATCTGCGGAACTGATGAAGGTGGAGGCTGAAATGTTTGGCTATAAGAATGAATGAATGAATGAATGAATGAATGAATTTATCTATCATCTATCTATCTATCTATCTATCTATCTATCCATCCATTCAATCCAATCTTGAATTATCTAATCACAGTCAAGCTGGCAAGCCAAGAATAGTTTTACTAGTTGAGGTTCTGTTAATCATTTGTTCATGCTATGTTTACAGAACTAATGAACTAGCTCTTCATTTTTTTATTACTCATCCACTTTCACTGCTATAAAAGGATGAAGGAAGAAGCAATGGACAATTCTTATGTCATTTTTAATAGCTTCTTATATATGCCCTCGTCTTATAACTACCGTTGTTAGTAACACACAAACACTATTAGTCTCATTCCCTTTTGCCAACAATAAAATAAAGAGTGCATTGCACCAGCTGGTAGATTTCATTTAGGAATGATTTTTCTTCTGTTGAAGTTTATTAGGTTAATATTACTTTTTAAAAACAAAACCCTTTTATTTATCTTTGTTAAGAAAGGCTTTTCAGTATCTCCAAGTAATGCACATCGGAGACAAAGAGTTTAATTAAGAAAGGAGCCAAAAAGGAACAGCAGCAACAAAAATAAGCCACTAGTACAAAAATTAAAATAAAATAGGATATTTAGAGGGAAATGAGCTTACCAGTGGTTGCTTATGCATAAATGTGCAGATTATTAATTTTGATTAGCTGCATTTTACTGAAAAATGTAAACCCTAGATCAGAGATGGGAAAACTTTGCCCCTCCCCCCCATATTGCTGAACTGCAGCTGCCATCAGCCCCAGCAAGCGAATTCAGTTGCCAGGGTTGAAAGACAGAATAGCTCAGCAACATATTGAGGGCCATTTGCAAAGATATGCGTGTTATGCTGTGGGGTGCCACAGGGCTCTGTTTTGTCCCTGGTGCTATTTGCCATATGTATAAGGCCATTGGGGGTGGTCATTAGGCAATTTGGAACACGTCTTCAATATGAATCTGAATCAGGATTCATATGCAAGTCCTGAGCTGGTGTCTAGATGCAGTGGTGTGCTGGATAAGGTCCAATAAACTAAGAGTGAATTCTGGCAAGACTGATGCCCTGTGGATGGGTGAGTTGTTCCTGGGTCCAGGAAATTGGGTGTTTCTGTATTCTTGATGGGGGTCACACTCCCTTTGAAGAAGGCTCATAGTCCGGGGTTCATATTTTTGTGAGGCACAAGTGGCTTCAGATGCTAGGGGTGCCTTCTACCAGTTTTGGTTGCTGTACTAACCACAGTGGTTAGTGCATTCATAATTTCAAGACTAGTTTACAGAAATGCACCCTATGACATTCAGCCCATTTCATTCCATGGTAGGGCGCCTCCTGTTGTTCCTGTTGTTACAGAGAGTTCCTACAAGTTACTTTGTGTCCAGCAGTGCTGTGCCCCCCACAATAATATGGAATTAATTGCCACTTCAGATAAGATTCACTGCCGCAATCTATTATTTCAGATGCATGTTTAAGACCTTACCCTTACCCTATTTTCCAGGGACAGTCCCAGATTTACAGAAATCGTCCCGGTTTCCGATATGATCCTGGAATGTCCCACTTTCCCTTAAGACATCCCTCTTTTCATCAGAGAAACGTTGAAGGGTATGGTATTGCACCCTGACAAAGTGACATATCTTTCCTGGGCAGCCAGCGAAAGCTTTCTGATGGTACACTTATCTCTCAAAGCACTGACAGTGGTATCTGTGTGAGCCCTGAGATGCCCTCCCAGTACAGTGGTACCTCGAGTTACAAATGCCTCAGGTTACAAATGCTTCAGGTTACAAACTCTGCTAACATGGGGTGAGAATGGAAATCGTGTGCCGGCGGCACAGCGACAACAAGAGGCCCTATTAGCGAAAGCATGCCTCTAGATAAGAACAGTTTCAGGTTAAGAACAGACCTCTGGAACGAATTAAGTTCATAACTAGAGGTACCACTGCATTTCACTCTAATTCTGCTGCTCTGACACTCATAGAATCAGATCGATTTGTGAATCGTTTAGTAATAGACTTCCAAAGGGCACTGCAGTGTTAAACTTTTTTAAGTGCCATTGGTGCTTTTACCATTTCATGATAATGTTGGTTTAGCGTGCATTATTTCATTAAAAGTAAAGGGACCCCTGACCATTAGGTCCAGTTGTGGCCAACTTTGGGGTTGCGGCACTCATCTCGCTTTATTGGCCAAGGGAGCCGGCGTATAGCTTCTGGGTCATGTGGCCAGCATGACTAAGCCGCTTCTGGCGAACCAGAGCAGCGCACGGAAATGCTGTTTACCTTCCCGCCAGAGTGGTACCTATTTATCTACTTGCACTTTGACGTGCTTTCGAACTGCTAGGTTGGCAGGAGCTGGGATGGAGCAATGGGAGCTCACCCCATCATGGGAATTCGAACCACCAACCTTCTGTTCGGCAAGTCCTAGGCTCTGTGGTTTAACCCACAGCACCACCCACATCCCCATTATTTCATTAGTGCATCGTTATTCCTTACTACAGCGCTCATCTTTAATCAGATCTTGTTTTCCATCAGTGTCATCTGCATAAATTGTCCTCCTTATATATTCCCTGTTGCTTTGGACCAGCTGAAACATTATAGCAGTTAGCTGTGCAGTGAGATGTTACTGTACCTCTAGTCTCCCCAAGGAAAACTGTAGCTTGGAAACACCACTAATGCAGTCACAGTTTCCCGATTGCCATGCTCACAATATTTGGAACACATTTTCCGCCCTCGGGCCTAGTTGGTTCCCATAAACTACATTTCTCCTGATGAAGCAAGTTTGGCTAATGCAACTCACACTGCTTCCCCCTAAATCGTTCTTTAATTTTGTTTGCTTTGACTTGATTTTGTAGTTGCCCATATGCTTAGTTAATACCATCTATTCAGGTTAGTAATATTGACTCTAACTCTCCTAAAGTTCAATGAAAATAAAGTTTAAAAAATGCTAGGCAGCTGCATGTTTATTATATTTGCAGAAATATACTTTAACTTTTTCTTTCTTAAATATTGGAGCAGAAGTTGCTAAAGTCTGCAGTGGGCTGAAATTGTTCAGATGGTAGTTGGTTCATTTCTTTGCTTTATTTTCTGAAAATGTGGACCTATTTGGCAAATATTGACCTACTGAGCCTTATATTTTTACCCCCAGAAATCTCACTGTGAAGTTTCACTCCCCTCCCCAAAAAAGTGAGGGAGTGAGTAATACAGTATTAAGAATTGTTAGTGCATACTTGACACGGTCCAGAAACAGTGCAATGATATCAGTTTGTGAAGAAACAGAAACTGAAGTAAAAATCAGTAATGCATTAACATTTAATTAGAGTTTCAACATTTCTCTGCTCTGAAATCTAACACATTCAATACCAAATTCAGAAATGATTTTGAAATTTGACACATTGCAATGCAAAGACCATCAACAGGCAGATTTTTGCTTTTTCCTCTGCAACATTTAATTTTTTGGCCTATTAATTAGCTACTGAAATCTTAGCAGTATTGCAGAAAGTAGTGGTAGGAAATAAAATATCTTCTATTGACTTCTACATGTGCTTGTCTTCTCCCTCCCCCACCAAATGTTATAAAGAAAGGAAGAAAAATCAAACTCGTTTTACTGTCAGAAAAATTCTAATCTTCTTTTGCTAAAATTCAGGCGTTTTTGCTCTTCCAAGCAAAACTTCATATATAACAACTTGCCTGTTGTCGCTTTTGTTGTGTTTGAAAATAGTTGTTTGCTTTTTGTTCTATTTACTATGTATACTCACTGTTTTGTATGTTATGTATTGTTACCTGCCATGTGAGGGCTTTTGCCATGAGAGGCATTTGAAGAAATTGTAAATAAATTATATAAAAATTACACACACACATACAAATGCTTACAAGCAAAGTGTCATGCACTATCATACTATACCACTGTGACTATTATTACTCCTGCTACTACAACAACTAATGCAAAAAAAGACAATAAAATCAATAAAATATTACAAAGTAGGTAAGTTTTCATTTATTATTATTTAACCAACCTAACTTTATGGTATTCCAATACCCTTTCAGTAACCTGAGAGAGATTATTTGCATAGCATAAGGTAAAGGTAAAGGGACCCCTGACCATTAGTTCCAGTCGTGACTGACTCTGGGGTTGCGGCGCTCATCTTGCTTTATTGGCCGAGGGAGTCAGCTTCTGGGTCATGTGGCCAGCATGACTAAGCCGCTTCTGGCGAACCAGAGCAGCACACAGAAACGCCATTTACCTTCCCTATTTATCTACTTGCACTTTGACGTGCTTTCGAACTGCTAGGTTGGCAGGAGCTGGGATGGAGCAACGGGAGCTCAGCCCGTCGCGGGGATTCAAACCGCTGACCTTCTGATCGGCAAGCCCTAGGCTCTGTGGTTTAACCCACAGCGCCACCCGCCTCCCTTTGCATAGCATAATCAAATTCAATTATCTACACTGTGATTTGCAAAGCAATACATTTACTGTCTGCCTCTAAACAGGGTCCAGCTCTGCAGCCTGCTTTAAAAAGAAATGTGCACATATGTCTTCTGGCTAGTGTGGATAAATATCTTCAGAGGCTCACCAGGACAGAATATAAGAGGTAAAAACAGTTGTCACCAATCCATTTATAAGCATGCGGATATCTAATAATAGTTATATGCTGATGGTTTTGCCATGCCCTCCAGGGGAGATGAATAGCATTCTACTGCCCTCCTCTACATATAAAGCATTAAAGAGGTGTGATATACTGCCAGCTGTAAGAGCAGTATAACCTGAAATTCCTTGGAGACAAAACCATAAAGCAAGAAATGACAATGAGGCCTTTACAAATCAGGGGAAGCAACTCAGGTGTCATCCACATGCAGAAAGATTTGCTATTCATGCTTGTTTATTGGATGGTTCAGAATCATCCCTGTCAAACTGGGGAAATAAGGGAAAGCAGAAGAGGGCATGCTGATTTGAGGAGATGACTCATCCAGATCCATTGACAAGAGCGGCAGCAGTGACAGACTTCTTAAAATAAAAATAAAAATCAGCCTATTCGATGTTTCAGACGATGAAAGGTAAATTACACAATCCAAACGCTCAGATGATGTATGTGTTGCTAGATAACATCACTGCAGGTGTGAATTAATGGTTTCAGCCGTGCCCAAGGATACAGTGGTACCTCAGGTTACATACGCTTCAGGTTATATATGCTTCAGGTTACAGACTCCGCTAACCCAGAAATATTACCTCGGGTTAAGAACTTTGCTTCAGGATGAGAACAGAAATCGTGCTCTGGCGGCGCGGCAGCAGCAGGAGGCCCCATTAGCTAAAATGGTGCTTCAGGTTAAGAACAGTTTCAGGTTAAGTACGGACCTCCAGAACGAATTAAGTACTTAACCAGAGGTACCACTGTAACTTCAATAAGCCTGGTAGAAAAGTGTAATGTGGACCCTACCTCTGCTTGTCGTGCTTTCCTCTGTTTTGAAAAATTTATTATATATTAAAACTTATAACAAGGAGAAATAGCTCCTGTGTTATGCCAAAATGCTAACACATCAGAACCTTTCTGATCTCCTTTCCTGCTGTACTCAAACTAACTGTCACACCCCACACAGTGTCACTTGCTGCTCACTTTACTGAAACCTCTGTCATTGTTTAAAACCATCACTTATTTCCACTCAGTGTTACTCCATCTCTGCTTCATTCAAACCTTTGCAATTGCTTAAAATGGACACCTATTTCCATTCAGTATTTTTCCATTCTTCCTTCGTTCAAACCTCAAATATTTGCCACCTAACAACAATTGAATGTCCCACCCAGATCACCTCCAAAACAATTTCCCCCTAACCCTAATTCACTGCCTGTCTAGACCCTGTCCCAAATCAATCCCTGTTCAGTTAACTGTCAAACCAAGAACATCTCTTTTCTACTTCTCCCCTTGCTCTGACTCTCCTTTGGGCTTGGCTATTCCTTTCTTCTGTGGAACATGGGTGGTGCTGTGGTCTAAACCAGAGCCTAGGGCTTGCTAATCGGAAGGTTGGCGGTTCGAATCCCCACAACGGGGTGAGCTCCCGTTGCTCTGTCCCAGCTCCTGCCAACCTAGCAATTCAAAAGCACATCTAAGTGCAAGTAGATAAATAGGTACCTCTCCGGTGGGAAGGTAAACAGTTTTTCCGTGTGTTGCTCTGGTCTTCCAGAAGCGGCTTAGTCATGCTGGCCACATGACCCAGAAAAACTGTCTGTGGGCAAATGTTGGCTCCCTCAGCCAGTAAAGCGAGATGAGTGGCGCAACCCCAGAGTCATTCGTGACTGGACTTAACTGTAAGGGGTCCTTTACCTTTTTATTCTTTTCTTCTAAAACCAGGTGAAACTTTCTATTTCTTCTCTTCCAAATGACACTTTGTGATGTGTGCACTAATGTTCTGTTGCTGCCTCCTGTCACCAGTGTCACTCTGTGTTTACTTGATGGGTGGCAGCAGCAGTTTGGGATGAGTTCTGGAGATAGCATGAAACTAAGTGAACTTCTTTTTCATGTCCTTGCTTGCCTACTACCCTCACCTATGGTCACCTAATCTCCCCACCCCGCCCTGCTCAAAACCACTTCTATGAGAGTCACACCTCTAAGGACACAATTTTCCCCACTGGCATTGACATTTATGGAACTGTGCAGTTCCTCAAGCCTTCCTGAACATCTGTGATTACCGCACTTCACCAAGATACATACTTCTGCACTTGGTAGTTCTTAAAGTGTGTCTTTCATACCAGCTCAGAAGATTTCCCCAGGCAAGACCTTTTTCTTTTGCAAGCACTTAAAACTACTTATGATAAACAGACAGCTCCCCTGCGGTTGTTGCTAATATGTGTGCATATACTAGGCATGTTTTCACCAAAATGTTAAATTTAAAGTAAGGCATATTTTTAATTTATTACAGCCAGATGCCTTTCCTTGAGATTTTCTTGACACTGGAGGAGGTTTACTACATCCTATTTGAAAGATCCAGGTACATCACAGTACAGTGCATTTTATTTTTAGTTCCAATATTTGATATTAGGAGTGTTTGATAAATACAAAATCTTCCCTTTCCGAAAGCTAGTCCAGCCTTTGAGTTGTTTTGATTCTCAATTACCTTTGATGCCAATGTTAATACATTAAAGAATACACTTTGTGTTTAGTGCAATGTTACCCCGTTTATTTATATACAGAGAAGGTACATGCTCTTATTTTGTGGCATTGTATTCAGAAATTCTGTTTGGTTGGAAAATTAAATGGAACTTCATAATGTATCACATCCTGCCAACACATCAAATAGTATGCCTCGTTCATTGTTTCCATCTTGTGCTCTTAAATGTCTCTGAACATTTTTTATTACCTTGTCAGCATTTTTTTTAAAAGGCACCAAAAAATTTAAAAGGACATATACACCTCAGTGATAATGTATTGTACTCTACTATGTCTAAAAACTGAAGCTTTATTTCCAGACTTTGCCCTAAGGGAGTTTCCAGACTGGTGGTATATTGAGCAACCATCACGATATGTTTGTGCAAAAGAAGGAATGGGTGAATATGCCAAATTATGTTTCTCTCAGTTTCTCATTTTTCCAGTCTAAACAAGATCTGCCCCCTCTGCCTCAGTTTGGATTTTTTTTTATTTTTTTTTAAAGATCTCCATGAAAATTTATCAGAAAATTACACATTTTTCCTAATACATTTTTCTACATGCTTGTGCATGATATACAGATTTTACAAGCAATTTTGCCCGCTATGATGAATTTGACATGTTTTCACCAATACATACATTTCTTTGCACATTTCTCTTCCTCACAAATATGCATTTTTCTACATGTTACATGGCTGCAGAAAATTCAGAGCAGTGCAACCTTGAAAGGATAGCTGCACTTAACTACGCCTGTTGCTTCAGAAAGTACGAGTTAAGAACATTTGCATTGAAATCCAAGACAAGGCAAATTTATTCCCCATCCCTATGCAAAAGTTATATGGCATTGCGAGCATTCAGTTGTTATCCCACACATTTCATTGCATTTTTTCCATCACATTCCTTATCAGACTTTTTGTGGTTAGAAAGTGATGAGATAATTGCCCTAGAAAGTGCAGGATAACAACCAGATTTTGTAGTGAATAAACAACTCTTCTGGAAGCACTCTAATTCAGACATTACCAAGACAGGATGGTAAATGCTCTAATCAGATAGAAAACCCTTATCACGTCCATGTTATTTTATTGAGAAATAATTGTGCTATTATTTCTAAAGTTTACACCCACTCCCTATCCAGAAGACTTTTGCAGTAATAAATAAATGCATCTCTGGCTTGTCTCTATCAACTTCAAAGACTGGCAAGAGGTGTAATCTTTATAAAAAAAGAACAGTGTTTGGGGGGGTGTTTTTTTCCCTGGGTGCTCAGTGTTTTCTAGCTATGCTTCTGTAGTGTTTCTGAACCATCAGCTGGGGAGGGAGTGGAACCCTGGTGCCAACTATAGGGGGCCTGGGCACCCACAAAAATTGTTGTGGGTGCTTGGCACCCACACTGCAGGGCCTCCAATGTGATTTCCATAGCCTTGGGAAGCACTGGAAGTTGCATCTGAGGCCTCACTGGGCCTTTGGCACAACTTCAGGGGCTTCCAAACACCACTGCGGCGCTGTGCCATAACGCAACGACATCACGTTATGTCACGCGTGCCACTGGGCACCCATAATCTGAGGCCCAAGTCAGCATCTCTGAGTGGAACTATAAATTGAGATGCAAGTGTTCAAAGTCCTTCACTTAAATGCTTTCCTGTCTCACCGTCTGGCAAATTCTAACAAAATAAAAAAATTCCTTCCAGTAGCACCTTAGAGACCAACTAAGTTTGTTATTGGTATGAGCTTTCGTGTGCAACATGAGAACAGCATTCTCTGTAGTGGCTCCCTGTTTGTGCAATGCTCTCCCCGGGGAGGTACAGTTGTCAACTTCATTATTTATCTTTAGGCACCAGGTGAAAAAGCTCCTCTTTAGTCAGGCCTTTGGCTGATTAATATTCTGCAGTCTTTTAAAAGTGATTGTGGGAGCGATGGCAATTATTTTGCTGTTTTTGTTTTAATTACTTATTTGTGCTTTTAACTTGTATTATTATAACAACAACAACAGCAACAACAATTCCTTATTTGCATATTAGCAATTTGTATCCCAATTAGCAATTTCTGTATCACACGATTTTTTAAAAAGATGCTTGCATTTTCTTCATCAATGCCACCTTCACAACTCATTTATGCCACCGTCTTTCCAGAAGCATATCTTACTACTTATATTGCTGTTGTGGGTTTTTGTGTGTGTGTGAAAAGTAGGTAGAGGAGCTTTTCACAGAACAACTTTTCCCTTCTTCATTATGTGCATAGAAAATAGGTTTTGGATCTGTAATGAAAAAGTGAGGTATCTGAAGGACTATCAAGCAGGATGAAAATTTCTGTCTGATTGACATCTAGGAATGGGATATTTTATCTAATCTAGTTCCACCACCTGTCTTGCCTTGGGATAAATTCTTCTGCAGTGCTATGGTATGAACTGGCTCCAGGAGTTCTATTTCACATCTCCCTATGTGCTGATACATTTTGTAGGGATTAGTTAAAAATACAGGATGTGGTCACAAGCTAAAGTCCCAAAGAATTTATTTTGTTTTAAGATTTGCATATGAATCACATTTTCAAAGTCCTATCCTAAAGGCTTTCTTTTCTTTTTTTGCCAGTTTCTATTTTACTAATAGATGTGCAGCCAACATCATAGTAATCTTCCTTTCGACAGTGAAAGCTTTAAGATCTTGATAAGTTTAAGCTTCTAAAAGTCAAAGTCTGCAGAAACCTTAGGAATGGTCACAATGAGATGACAAAATAGCAGATATGCGGAAAACTTCAGAACAGCCTTTTATATGGTCTGTTTTTCTGCCATTTAAATTGCAGCAATCAGCAAGTTTTTCTTGAGAGAGGATGGGGTACAGCCCACCTACAAGTCCATCAGGCCTAGTGTCAGCCCTAGCCCTTGGCTGATGCCTGTCTTGATCTGCATTAAAAATAAATAAATCCTAGTCTTCTGAGCAGCAACAGACAGCTCAGTCTACCTAGAAGTCAGGGACTGGACATCAGAGGAGGAATGGTGGAGACCACCTCCGTCTTCTCCTGAACCTTCCCGAGAAAAGGCCAGTATAGATTTACAATGGTGGTTTGCAGAGCGTCACAGCATCATAGAAGAGGCACAAAGCTGGGAAATAATGGGAGAAGCAGAAGAGGAAGAACTGGCTGACACATTATCAGTAGAAAGCATTCCAGACCCCCCTTCTACCAGAGCCCGGCAAGCAATGAAAGTAGGAGAGCAGAGGTCTAAGAAACAATTGGCCCTAGGCAGCCTCCATAAGGGGGTGGAGCTGTTGATGGCTGAGAAGGGAAAGGGGGGGAGGAGATTACTCGGAGCAACATCCTTACAAAAGAGGTTGCATTTCTACACCTCTTTCTGTGAATATTGAATAAAAGACATTGCTAAGAGCATCTTGTCTTTCCATTACTGACAGACTGCTGTGAGGGAGGGGGATCAGATTCCCTGGAGCCTGACACTAGCACTGTAATTTCCCATATTGTCCATTATATAGCATTTGCGTGTCGAGGTCCCCAGGTCCACCCCAATAACTCACACATCACACAGAAATTTTTGTTTAAGAATTTTGGCATAATTTTGGCCACAACTTTATTAAAATACAAATTTGTGAGTGGTTGCGTAGGCATTGGTTGCGACTATCTGCCCCCACCATGGGGGACAGACTGACATTCCGCACGATGCGAAAGTCAGAATGGGGGAATACACTTGGGGGTTACGCGGAGCAGGGAACCTGCCCTCACCCCAAATGCAACCAGGAGCTCATTGCTATGGCCCGAGCCCCCTTGACAGAGTGGACAAGCAATAGTTAGCTCCCAATTCCTTTAACGGAATCCCTTGCAGCAGCAGCAGCATTAGAGGGGCAGGCACAGCCAATCCATGCCCCTCAACCAACCAAACCATAAACCAATGCCTAACCGCGAACCTTACAAGTTGTGACGATTTGCTACGCAGTAGGCAAAAACCAAATGGCCCCAGCCAATCAGCCAGATGGACAAAATTCCTACCAGGCCCCTGCCCCAAAGCAGACGACCCCATGACAGGCATAGCAAGGTCAAAGCGAACAACCCTATTCTAGGGAGGGAGGGACGGGCAATCCAATGCACGGGCAAAAAGAGGAAGCCCTAGCCTCGTGCAAGGAGTTTTACTATTTCTGGCTGTCAATCAATAAATGGCAACATTAACTTCTTCCCAACAACATTAACTTCTTCCCAACAACAAGGGAAGCCCCAATCGCATCAGTGGCCAACGATCACTTAGCCCGCCCTCCAACTTTGGAGTGTCCTGGCGGCCCCCACTGCAACACGTGCTCTCCATGAAGGAGAACATGCTTTCTCCGAAAGAGGTTAAAATTAGACGACCCAACACTACCACTAGTCACTGTCTGTGATGGCCTGGGATTCGGACTCAGAGGCTGAAACTGAGGAATCCCAGCCTGCACAGGAGTCCCTGCCTCCAGAACCAGCTGAGCCAGGGCTGAGGCCTGAGCCTGAAGGGTCCTCACCTGTGCTGGATCCTCAGGTGCAGGCACCTGCTGAGTCTGCTCTGGCTCCTGAGGTGAGGGAGGACACATTGCCTGCAGGTGCTCCACTCTCAGCCCCATCAGGGGAAGGTGAGGTGGCCTCTGGGTCCAGTAACCCTCCAGCCTCTCCTGAGCTGCAGAGGCTCAGGGCAGAGAGGCGGAGGGAACTAAGTTCTCGCAGGAGGAGTGCTCGCCTCTAGGCCAGGAGAGGTGAGTCACCTGTGGACAGGGCCGTCCTATGCCTCAGGGCAGATGAAAGCCAGCCAGCCCAGTCCCAGGTTGCGGGAGCAACATTGTTGGTAGCCTGTTCCTGCCTGCACCCTGTCCTGCTCTTCTGCCAGAATTCCTGACCTCACCCGACTCCCTGCCTTGGACCCCGCTTCAGCTTTGATGGACAGCCTCCATACCGCACCCTCGACCTTGGACTGGACTCGGACCTTGCTGCATGGTTAACCCTCGGGACCCGCACACTGTCACTGCCAGTTAAGTTCTCCAAGACCCACCATCAGAGAGGGAAGCCGACTACACTGCAGTTTACTCTGGGCCTCCTTGAACCTCCAGATGGCCATGATCAGTCCACCATTGCAGTTCCCACGTCCTCCAAACCCTCCATTTGTCTCTAGACTGCAAGCCAATATTAGTGATTTGGTAGCAGCAAAAGGCCAGATTTAGCTTTTGGATTTCCAGTTACTGAGTCCTAATATAAACATTTTTCCATGCTTCCATTCAATTCTCTACTTATGTGCAAGAAGCTGTATTTCATACCCTCCAACATTTCTCTGATGAAAATAGGAGACCAACAACAACAAAAACAATTTTATTATTTATTTCCCATCCATCTGACTGGGTTGCCCCAACCATTCTGGGTGGATTCCAACATATATAGAAATATAATACAGTGGTACCTCGGGTTAAGAACTTACTTCATTCTGGAGGTCCGTTCTTAAGCTGAAACTGTTCTTAACCTGATGTACCACTTTAGCTAATGGGGCCTCCCACTGCCGCTGCGCCGCTGCCACACAATTTCTGTTCTCATCCTGAAGCAAAGTTCTTAACCCGAGGTACTATTTCTGGGTTAGCGGAGTCTGTAACCTGAAGCGTTTGTAACCTTAGGTACCACTGTAAAACATTAAACATTTTTTAAAAACCTTCCCTATACAGGGCTGGCTTCAGATGGCTCAGGGTTCAGATAACTCCAAACCCTCCAATATTCCTCTGATGAAAATAGGGACGTCCTAAGGAAAATTTGGGCATTCTGGGATCAAATGAGAAACCAGGACGGCTTCTGTAAATCTGGGACTGTCCCTGGAAAATTGGGACACTTGGAGGGTCTGGTATTTTAGTCACATTCTGTTCTGATGACTACGGGCATATTCACACAAGCATGTTCATCATTTGAGGACTGCAGCATCTGAAGACGGGATCTGAACCTGCATTTTGTATTCCCATATCCCAAGCAAAGTGTCTAACCAGAGTGGTACACAGGGCTATCACTAAGCAGCTTATAATTACTTAAAAAAAAAAAAAGACTTCATGTAATAACAGCAACAAAACAAACCAGAAGTCTTGTGAGTGTAATACAAAGATGCAATTGCAGCAGCCTGCTAGCAAGTAAACTTTTAATGTTCTATTTTTGGATGGTTGGCTTTTTATATGCTACAGGAGAATTTATCAAGTTTGACAGGCTTTTCTACAAAGAAACCCCTTTAAATGCAAAACACATTGCAGATACCCAGCATAGTAATGCCTTTAACACCTTCCTGCTCCCTTGAACTTTGTAACAGTTTGTGCTTATCATGAAAAGGGAGACTCAAAATAGGAAGAGGGAAAAAAACAACAACCAGGAACCAATCAAGGCCATGTCCCATTTTATACAACTCTAATTCACAAACCTTTGGGAGTGTTTACATTTAGCCGCGTGGGAGTTGCTGTGGCATGAAGCATTCGACACTGTGCTTGGTAGCACTGGAACTCTTAGATCATGTTGATGGATTTCATGACAGTGCTTAATAATAATTAATAATAATAATAATAATAATAATAATAATAATAATAATAATAATAGGGTTTATAGAGAAAATACACCAATCATTATAAAAAAAAATTAGTTCAAACTAAAAGGTGGTGCTGTGGGTTAAAGCACAGAGCCTAGGACTTGCTAATCAGAAGGTCGGCGGTTCGAATCCCCGCGATGGGGTGAGCTCCTGTTGCTCTGTCCCTGCTCCTGCCAACCTAGCAGTTCGAAAGCACGTCAAAGTGCAAGTAGAAAAATAGGTACCGCTCCAGCGGGAAGGTAAACGGTGTTTCCGTGCGCTGCTCTGGTTCGCCAGAAGCAGCTTAGTCATGCTGGCCACATGACCCGGAAGCTGTATGCCGGCTCCCTCAGCCAATAAAGCAAAATGAGCGCTGCAACCCCAGAGTTGATCACGACTGGACCTAATGGTCAGGGGTCCCTTTAACTTTACCTTTAAAACATTAATCTAAAGGCAAAAAAGAGAAAGAAAAAAGGAGAAAGGCAAACGAAAGAAAGAAAGAAAGAAAGATAGAAAGAAAGAAATAAAGAAAGAGGAATAGAAAAAGATTTAAGAGGCAAAGAGAAGTTAAGAAAGTAAAGTACTTCTGATTCTTTGTCTGACCTCTCTATATAAACATTATTCACTTCATGCACTGTAGTATGATACCTAGTAAACTCACTTTCTGTTAACCACTGCCACTTCTCAGACTTGTTTGACTCCATTTTTGTGGCACGGTAAGGAGATGTAATAGGGATGCGGTGGCGCTGTGGGTTAAACCACAGATCCTAGGACTTGCTGATCAGAAGGTCGGCGGTTCAAATCCCCACAACAAGGTCAGCTCCTGTTGCTCAGTCTCTGCTCCTGCCAACCTAGCAGTTCGAAAGCACATCAAAGTGCAAATAGATAAATAGGTACCGCTCCGGCTGGAAGGTAAATGGTGTTTCCGTGCACTGCTCTGGTTCGCCAGAAGCGGCTTAGTCATGCTGGCCACATGCCCCGGAAGCTGTACTCTGGCTCCCTCGGCCAATAAAGCGAGATGAGCACTGCAACCCCAGAGTCGGTCACGACTGGACCTAATGGTCAGGGGTCCCTTTAACCTTTACCTTCAAGGAGATGTAATATGAAATTTTCCACTTCTCCTGGATCTTCTGTCAGTACCAGAATGAGGCCCAATCTACATTATACATTTGAAGCAGTATCACAATACTTCAAAGAATCCTAGGGATTGTGGTTTGTTAAAGGTGCTGAGAGTTGCTAGAGGACCCCTATTGCTCTCACAGAGCCACGGTTCTCAGAGTTGCTTAACAATCCTTCCCTCTTCCTACAGTTTGGAACAAATGTTTCAAGCGCAAACAGATGACTTAATGCCTGCAATATGCTTTTAGCCTCTTTGGACTGAAACGTCGCAATCTGTCCCTCACAGCAGTGCCACACTAGGCCCCAAAGCTTTTCCCCACCTCTATCAGCCCTGTCATCTCTGTATTGTCACCTGCAGAAAAGTGCTTGAAAGCTTGTTTATCAGGGGAACAAACACAGAAAACACAATGATGATGGTATCAAAAGAAGCAAACCAAAATCTTACTTTCTGTACTGAATCTGGACTCATGGGCTGTGGTAAGGACTGTTTCCTACCTCATGCTTGGTTGCTGTTAGCATGATGATGAAGTGACTTGATTTCCTCCTCTCCCACTAGACCCCCAGCTTGTTGCACAGGAATAATGCTAGACGTAGAGCTCCATTTCATTTCCAGTGTGGAATACTGCTTTTGCACATATCCTCCAAGCGTGCTCCGCTATTTGTCTGGGGAGAAACCACGCAGGACTGTATGTGTACTTCATCACAGACCATTTCCCATCACTCAGAGTGATATGATCTATTTCACAGTGGGGAACCTGTTTCAGCCTGGAGGATTTATTGCCTCATGGAAAACCTTCCAGGGAATGTATGCCAAGTGGAGGACGGGGCAGAGTTGTGACCAATTTTAATCCCATAGCATGTTGTCTTGAGTCATTATTCCGCTCAGGGGTTGCCTGGGGTTGGGGGGACTCTGCCTGTCCATGCAATGGATGTGACATTGAAATTTGTACCATAGGTTGCTTTCCAACCACATGACTGTCCCAGGTTTCTACAAACACCCACACGTCTCTCCAAGAGGCATTCTCACACAGAGAAACAATAAATTCAGAACAGTTTAATAAGGGGTAACATATAGTATGGGACGTGGGTGGCACTGTCGGTTAAACCACAGAGCCTAGGACTTGCCGATCAGAAGGTCGGCGGTTCGAATCCCCGCGATGGGGTGAGCTCCCATTGCTCGGTCCCTGCTCCTGCCAACCTAGCAGTTCAAAAGCATGTCAAAGTGCAAGTAGATAACTAGGTACCGCTCCAGCGGGAAGGTAAATGGCGTTTCCGTGCGCTGCTCTGGTTTGCCAGAAGTGGCTTAGTCATGCTGGCCACATGCCCCGGAAGCTGTACTCTGGCTCCCTCGGCCAATAAAGCGAGATGAGCGCTGCAACCCCAGAGTCGGTCACAACTGGACCTAATGGTCAGGGGTCCCTTTACCTTTACCTTTATAGTATGGGCATTGCAGAAATTCCCAAATAAACATCTTCTGGCTGTGCCTTCCTAAGCTTGCCTTCATAGATTGGCTTCCTGGGAAAGATTACCTTCCATAAAAAGTTATTAAAATAGTCTATAAAGTCCTTTTTCCATGGCTGGCCATAGTGGGAGTCAGGGGTAGCCGCTTCTGAATAATTTTGGGTACCAAACTCCTTAGGGTGTATTGTTGGCTTTCTTGCCTTGCATGCCGAAACATTTGCCTTGTGTACTTTTCCAGGCAACTTTGGCACCTCAGAAACAAGATTCTAAGGGCATACTTAAAACGATAGACTGAGTTCTTTGCTAACAAATTACTATTTATATCACAACTTATATGACAACTTTAAGTGGCAAAGGTGTGTGTCACTTGCTTTAGCCTACTGCAGTTGCATTATGTTCCTCCTCATCATCCATTTTTCTTGTGTTGAAAAAATGTTGAAATCGCTCCTGTGGGTGTCCCAGCCCATGCCAGGATCACTACCAATCTCTTAATTTAAGTTAGATGCCTTCTTTCCAATATCCTCAACCCCTAGTGATTACATCCTATGCCACAGAAAGTGGAGATCATTGCTGATCTCATATTAGCATGTGAAGTACACACCAAAGACTGCCCTAAAGTTTGCAGATGTTTTGCAGATATGGGACTTCTGAAACAAGGAGTTATGGTGCTATTTTATTAAGTTCCATGTTATTATCTCAAATTGTATTCATGTCATTTGCCCAATGATACTTTCCCCTTAAGGTACACAAACCAAATGAAGCTGAACTATTTAAATGAGTATCCATCTCCTTGCCAATTTGATAGTAATGAAATCAATAAATTGTTTAGCAACTAGTGGTGCAGCAATAAAACTGCTAGTACATTTGCAAAGCTAAGCAGGGTCTGGTATGGTTTCAAATTGGATGGGTTGACCATTTGTTGATATTCTTGCATTTCAGGGGATTGGACTATAAATCCCTCAGGGTTCCTTCCACCTCTAAAATTATATGATTCAATGAACTCTATTATTTCTTGAAAAACAAGGAAATGTATATTTAAATTATTTTAAAGCAACCTGAGAAAAGCTGGCTGAGTTTTTCACAAATATTTTCCACAAATAAGTTCTTATGGAATCCCTTAGTCATTTGGATTCTGTTTGGCTTGCTAAGTTTAGAACAAATGTCAAAGAAAGAGATATTATGGTGCTTGGCTGTGCAGTTTGCGCGATGCAGAGCACCGCTTTCAAAGCATATTTCATCTTTATTATTCTCCTATAGAATATCAGAGTTGTTCCACAGTAAAGGCGTTTGTTCATTTAGCTCTTAGCAATTCAACTTCTTTGGACAAAAATATAAATGGTCAACGGTTTTCTTTGACAGTCAGCTAAAATTGAAGCTGATGACAACAATAATCTAATACGTAGAAATTATGTGGTTTTCTCATATTTAAAGGCATTTTTAATACATATTTTTACTTCTTTACCTTCAAAACCATGGATTTTAGATACACACTTAATTGTTTGTGATACACCTCCTCATTACAGTGCAAATGGTATTACTAGGTCCTAATCTGCCTTCTTGAAGCTTCAGATGTTCTGAGACAGCAAAGCAGCACTTAGGCACCATAGTTTTGAATAGTTTGGAGTATCAAGGAATAGCGTACTCACACTCTCCTTTCCTTTCCCAAATTACTTACTAAATAACCTTCTGACTTAAACAAACCACAGTTTGTTGTTGCATCCAAACTTGCAAACAATGGTTCAAGCAAGCGTTCCAAACCAAAATTGCAAACATTTGCTGTGATCTTGGTGTGTATCATGATTTGGAGATCAATCTCCCTATTTTCTGCCTCAGATGTAGTAAAAAACTATTGTTTGATTAAGTCAAAAAGTTTATGTCTCCTTCCTCATCTCCATATTCCCCTTCCACTGAGGTTAACCAGTAAACAAGGTGCACATGAGTCTCTTACTTTAATAGTTTGTATAAGCTGCTGAATTCCATCTTTTATATAATGGAAATATGTATCAAAGCCCTGTTCTTTTGTATATGGTAATTCACCTGCTGCTAGTGGATGGATAGGATGGAAGTCACAACACATGCAGCCATGTTTGAAGGCTTAAGGTTAATTTGTGGGCAAGGACCTAGCAGCTTGTAATCTTAGCTTTACACCAGAGGAATGAGTAGCAGGTTGAGATTTTTGAGAATAAAGCTTAAAGGCCATCTTGCTACCCATTTTTCCCCAAGTAGTATTTAACTGAAACATTCAAGGGTTGTGGGTAGTTCACCTGGAAATCACAGCCATGTCTCACCAAGATCTGAAGCCCACATTCACAATATTCCTCGCATTTTTGCAGTGCAACTTGGTAAAAGACAGCCATAATAGTTACAAGGATTCTATTGCCTGAAAGATACATAGTTCCTAGTAAGCTCTTGAGGAAACTGAGGTCTGGTAGTATTAGTCAAGGGGATAATTTGGCCTGTTTTTTCACTCGTAACCTATTTCAATGCAATCATTACATCAAGATTTGGTCCATCCATTTTGGCTCTTCACATAGCCTGGATTTATTCTCCATGGTACATTTCCTACAGGTTCTTCCCACGCTTTAAATCTCCAGTGGGAAGGTAACCATTCGGCATTCTTCTATGCTTTCTGCACTTCTCTCCAGATATTGTCTCTATAGGCTAATAGAGCTGTCAGCGAGTACAACTGAATGTTCTGTAACCGACTACCTCTAAATACATCCTGATTCAAAGAGTGGGCTAGAAGCACAGTGGCAGGAGTAATACAAGAGCCACAGTGCAGAGAAAGCACCTAGACAATATGAAAGAGAACTGAAACAATTTACAGAACATTTGGATAGTTTTATAGCTTTCCGTAATAAAAGGACCGTTCATAAATCAGGTTTAGCAGGCTATTTGTACAGACTTTGGACAGAAACGGCCAGCAGTTTCTGATGTCTTCAACAAAAGAAACTAATAAAGATGTGCTACATTGACCACTATATCTTTGAAGCCAGTGATTTTTGAGTTAGTTCCCCTGTTCTAACCGCACAAAATGGCTTGGGAATTTTTTTGAGAGATACTGACATTCTGGGCCACCTATCAAAAATAAGAACTAGACCAAAGAGTAATCATTTAGTAGAATGGCCCCCACACTCTTTCAAATATAGTGCTACCTCTAGATTTCTTGGAAGGTCCAGAGTTCCAGATGTGGGCACATGGGTTTTGAGGAGTCTGGTGAGAGGGATTCTTCACAAATAATCATTTGGGCAATTTCAAAAAAATCAGAACCTTGTTCTGACAGAGCAGGTCAGGAAATGGATCAGGAAAGGCGGGCTGCATCATTTCCCCACTCCCCACCCCACCTTGTGGGCTGTGTGCAGGAGAATACATAGCCTGGCTTCACCCCAGTGCCTAAGCCAAACTGCTCACATTCTGTAATCAATAAAGTTAAGTGGGTCCAACCCAGAGCCGTCTTTCCCATAGGGCTTAGTGGTGCATTGTGCCTGGGCGCCGGCCTCTCAGGGGCGCCCCAGCGAGTAGGGGAGCTGTGCGGCTTTGCTGGTAGCTTCCCCTTTCCCTGCACACCCGCCAGCTGCACCCTGTTAACCATATGGCTGGCGAGCATGCAGCTTGCCTCCCAAGCCTCCGCAGGAGGAGAGCGATCTCTGCAGAAGCTTAGGATGGAAGCTGCGCCCCCACCCCATGGCTGGCAGTGCGCAGCTTCACCCCCCCTATCCATGGTAATTTGGGGGCGCTGGGCACCCCGGTGCTCCATCTGTTAAAGCCGGCCCTGGTCCAACCAAGCTGTCAATCACTTGCTATCACAGTCATTCCAAACAGTTTGATTTCAGACCATTTCTTTGAAATCAAACTGTGTGGGCCAAAACATAGCCCAAGCGCTGACAATTACCTGTTCATCGGGTCTTGCAAGTCTGTTCACCCCTTTCCGGTGGACGGTGTTGCAGCCAGCCAGCCGAGCCTCAACAGCCTTCTGACATAGGTACTTACCTTCCTCTTCTGCATCACTGTCAGCCTGCGCCATCTGTTCTGGGGATAGCCCCAGCCAATCGGCTGCCAGGGAGGGCATGGCCATGGGCTGTTTAATTTTCCTGTGAGCAGCTGGCTCACTTTTCTTGCCTTTCGCTTCGGATCACCCTACCCTCCTACCCATTTTTCAGGCGTTTCTCTGATAGGACCTTGCTATGACAGTTGTTCTGTGGCCGGGTAGGAATTTTTCCACTTGGCAAATTGGCACCGGCCATTTGGTTTTAGCAATGGTCACAACTTTCTGTGAGGTTAGGCACTGGGCAAGCATTTGTGTTGTCGGAGGGGAGGTTGTGGCTGTTGGTACTAAAGGGTTAAGAGGTAACAAGTCGCTCTAATCACTGAGCAGCTGGAAGTCATTAAGCATCCAGGAATGTGAGTTAGTTTGTATAAATAGTCAGTTCACTCAGTTTGTGGCCGGTGGGCTGATATGAGTTAGGTTTAGAGTAAAGTTTTCTTTATGCCGGAGATAAGAGCATGTGTGCTTTATCGCCAGGGTTTTCTTTTGTAAATAAAGTTTTTTCCTGAGTTCCAAAGTGCTTGCTCCAGGATTCTTTATTGAAAGGTACTGACTCTCCTGCCTTCTTAAACCGCTGCACGAAATTCTCTGCTGAGATAAGATTTAAGGCGTTGGAAGCGCACTGGACGTTTACTTAACATTAAACTAATTAAAGTTTAATGGACAGTGGCCTCGCCTGCCCCTCCTCAGTAAGGGTATCCTGTTAAAAGGATCTTGGGTGTGAATACTGCCCGAAGCCCAGGCGTGGGCTAGGGCCATGTCACAGCCCCTACGGGAACTCCATGGGGTGCCACTATCTGACGTAAGTTATAGGGCACTCCCTGTTGGTGGTTTACTCTTCCGAACTCCCTGCAAAGGTGCAGGAGTCAATACATAGCCTGGCTTCACCCCAGTGCCTAAGCCGAACCTCTCACATTCTGTAACCAATAAAGTCGTGGCCTTTTTGAACCCATTTATTCTGCATCAGTGTGATTTATTGTGTTTCTGGGAACTTTGGGGCTCGGGTGCCTTGGCATCCAAAGTGCTGCGCATAACGCTCCACAAGATCTTTTTAATCAATTGATCATCAGAGCTTAGCAAAGTGCAGTACATGGTGGTGCCTGTAAACCACTGTTAAGCACAGTTGCATCTTTACCTGTTCCACAATTGAGATCATATATGATGCCATGTGCAGCCTTGGTGGGCATCGCTTGGCTGAAACAGGACAAATGGGGAGGTTTTGCTAGCCTAATTCAGTCCACAGGATAGTAGATTTTTTCCAGTCCACAATTGAAATTGATCACACACAAACACACTAAAATGAAAAGCCTTTGCAGTGAAATGAATGGTGGCAAATAAGAGAGCAATAACTTAATTAATTACATATAATTCTTACACTATGAAGAGTAAGATGAATAATTTTAGTTTTTCAATGGAAGCCAAGCTGCAGCAGGACAGAAACAGTGCTGCATAAAACAAAAATGACAGAATAGAACAGAACAAAATGCCTTATTACATCCCTACTAGACCAGGACTTAGGCTGGGTCTACACATAGAGCACAATGAGGTGAAAGATGCTCAGGTGGTAAAAAAGGACAGACACCCCTTGGGGAGGTGGGGAGACCACTTTGAACATTTCCTTATATTAAAAAGAAGAGCGACCCCTTGCAAACTGCATCAGGGAGAGACTTGCTCACATAGCCTTTGTAGTGGTTTCTTTTTTATGCAGGGTATGATGCAGCTGTTAACTTAATTGTGTTAAATATCCAGTTCAAAGAGCTCCAGATACAGTAATAAAAGTATTTTAAAGCTGATTCCTGTTAATATGGTCAGGTGCTCTTTCATTCGGATGCCTAGCAAAAGGGTGTGTTTGTTTGTGTGTGTGTGTATCCATGCTCACTTTATGTGACATCATCACCATCATTTCCCTAAGCCGTTTGATATGGGCTTTGATTGTAAAGATTGCATATACTTTGACATTTTATGGGATTTTTTCCCCAGCTTTTTGAGGCAAAGTTCCCCAAAGTGTACACAAAAATGGAGGATGCCATAGATTTATGTAGATGCATTATTATTTTCTTGTTAACACTCTCCCCCTTTCCTGAGACTTTCTAACATTCAATTTGCTCTTTTGACAAGTGACAGTAGCTATCAGCTGATGTTGTCAGTAAGCCTTTGCGTATAGAAATCTCCAAATCTACAGCATATAATTGAAATCAGATAGCAAATATTGAAATTAAAGTGTTACCTAATCATATAAGATATCACAAATCCCCCCTATGCATGAATGTCTGTAACTTCAAAGTTTTTGCCCGACATTGTAAACAGGATCCAGATGAATACAAACCTCTTACCTCAATATTATTCCCCCCCCCACTGCAAAAATGTATTCCTTTTAAAATCTATTTGTGAAAAAATGTACTTCCTATTTTGCATCATATCTTGCAGAGCCCTGTACAGAAGCCAGAAGAACACCTGATGACATTTCATTAGGCAAGATGAAATCAGAATCTCACCAACGACAGCACAGATTAGAGGTTAAAACAAGGAAGTTCAATGTTTACTTAAAGACTGCAGTATTAGAATCATAGAATCATAGAGTTGGAAGAGACCACAAGGGCCATCGAGTCCAACCCCCTGCCAAGCAGGAAACACCATCAGAGCACTCCTGACATATGGTTGTCAAGCCTCTGCTTAAAGACCTCCAAAGAAGGAGACTCCACCACACTCCTTGGCAGCAAATTCCACTGTCGAACAGCTCTTACTGTCAGGAAGTTCTTCCTAATGTTTAGGTGGAATCTTCTTTCTTGTAGTTTGGATCCATTGCTCCGTGTCCGCTTCTCTGGAGCGGCAGAAAACAACCTTTCTCCCTCCTCTATTGCTCCGTGTCCGCTTCTCTGGAGCAGCAGAAAACAACCTTTCTCCCTCCTCTATGTGACATCCTTTTATATATTTGAACATGGCTATCATATCACCCCTTAACCTCCTCTTCTCCAGGCTAAACATGCCCAGCTCCCTTAGCCGTTCCTCATAAGGCATCGATTCCAGGCCTTTGACCATTTTGGTTGCCCTCCTCTGGACACATTCCAGTTTGTCAGTGTCCTTCTTGAACTGTGGTGCCCAGAACTGGACACAGTACTCCAGGTGAGGTCTGACCAGAGCAGAATACAGTGGCACTATTACTTCCCTTGATCTAGATGCTATACTCCTATTGATGCAGCCCAGAATTGCATTGGCTTTTTTAGCTGCCATGTCACACGGTTGGCTCATGTCAAGTTTGTGGTCAACCAAGACTCCTAGATCCTTTTCACATGTACTGCTCTCAAGCCAGGTGTCACCCATCTTGTATTTCTGCCTCTCATTTTTTTTGCCCAAGTGCAATACTTCACATTTCTCCCTGTTAAAATTCATCTTGTTTGTTTTGGCCCAGTTCTCTAATCTGTCAAGGTCGTTTTGAAGTGTGATCCTGTCCTCTCGGGTGTTAGCCACCCCTCCCAGTTTGGTGTCATCTGCAAATTTGATCAGGATGCCCTTGAGTCTATCATCCAAGTCATTGATAAAGATGTTGAATAAGACCGGGCCCAAGACAGAACCCTGTGGCACCCCACTAGTCACTCTTCTCCAGGATGAAGAGGAACCATTGATGAGCACCCTTTGGGTTCGGTCAGTCAGCCAGTTACAAATCCACTGAGTGGTAGCATAGTCAAGACCGCATTTTACCAGCTTCTTTACAAGAATATGATGGGGCACCTTATCAAATGCCTTGCTGAAATCAAGGTCGGCTACATCCACTGCGTTCCCTTCATCTACCAGGCTTGTAATTCTGTCCAAAACCGAGATCAGGTTAGTCTGACATGACTTATTTTTCAGAAATCCATGGTGACTATTGGTGATCACAGCATTCCTTTCTAGGTGCTCACAGACTGTTTGCTTAATGATCTGCTCCAGAATCTTCCCTGGTATTGATGTCAGACTGACTGGGCGGTAATTATTTGGGTCCTCTCTTTTCCCCTTTTTGAAAATAGGGACAACATTTGCCCTCCTCCAGTCTGCTGGGACTTCGCCTGTTCTCCAGGAATTCTCAAAGATGACTGCCAGTGGTTCTGAGATCACATCTGCCAGTTCTTTTAATACTCTTGGATGCAGTTCATCCAACCGAATTCTATTCGGTTGTGACTGTTATTCCAGTAACTGTCATTTTTTAACCTGCTCTTCCTTAGTGCAGAAAGTATGGGTCTGATGTGTAGAGATCTTTCCTATTCTAATGAATTCAAGAGGGTCCTGGAAGCTTCTCTGTGTGAAAGAAACAAGCAGAAGGTTCGTCATGTTTGGGTTATTCCTTCAGAGAAGCTGAGTACAGTGGTACCTCAGGTTACAGACGCTTCAGGTTACAGACACCGCTAACCCAGAAGTAGTACCTCGGGTTAAGAACTTTGCTTCAGGATGAGAACAGAAATCGTGCGGCAGCGGCGCAGCGGCAGTGGGAGGCCCCATTAGCTAAAGTGGTACCTCAGGTTAAGAACAGTTTCAGGTGAAGAACGGACCTCTGGAACGAATTAAGTTCTTAAACTGAGGTACCACTCTACATCTGGCTTAAACTGGTTCTGTTATCTCTTCTGTCAAGATCATGCTAACTAAAAGTAAGGCCAGAAGGAGCCTGGGTTTCACTTTCTCTATCTCTTTTCTTTCTGGTGTGGTGTTCTGTAGATAATATGTTTACTCTTAAGGCTTAGACTTATTAAAAGTTATTGTAAGTTTAACTTAAGTCTGCTGCAACTGGATTTCTTATGGACAGTGCCAATCCTGAATGTATGGGATTTGTGACCATTTTGGTCATTTACCTTCAGTAACAGTAAAGCTCTGCTGGATGAAATGCCTGTGGTCTATTTTTGGGGAATCCTGCAACGTGTTTAAGTTTTTTCTCCACTATCTATTCATTGGCATCTACTCTGGATCAATACTGAGTAGAGTTCAATGACAGGTTCATGGTTCCTTTGGCATGGCAAGGTGTCTTTATGATATATGCTTTGTTTACACATATATGCAACCTGAGCCTGCAATGGAGGGGTTCACAGCATTAACAGCATTAACACCTGAAAAGGGTATTTCTTCTCCTATAGCTGTTGCCTTGGATTCAAAACAGTAATCAAGCATCATTCTGCCTCGCTGGCCTCCCAGCTTTACTACTTTTCAGCTTCCAGCTTCGAGTTCATATCACTCAACTCTGCCCTCTCAATGCTGGCCTTTTTCTTTCCAGCTACCAGACACCCATTTGCTGTCTGGCACAGATCCACTTCATTTGTTCCCTTATTGGGCCATTACTTAGGCTGTCACCTCACCAGGAAACTAGTCTAGCTATTCCAGAAATTTGAATTCTTGCTTTACTAATATAAAGAATGTTATGTTATTTTTTATTTTACTTTTTACTTTTGCTCTCCAAACAGGAACCTGTGTTAGTCATTTAAGGTGTGGCAGAGATCTGGGTTACACCTGGGCTTTATATTCTCAAAAACGGGGAGGTGCCACTGCATCTTTATGGCGGCAACAACCAGCTTTAGCCTCCTTCCCATTCCCCCACATAGGTGTACTTAGGTGTACATAGGTGTACATAGGGTATACCAACTGTACTCAGAAATATCCTAAAGTCTGAAAAGTGGCCAAAAAAGAAGAAGAAAAGAAGATATTTTGTGTCTCGTTTTTTTAAAAGTTTGTATTTAAGTACAGTGGTGCCTCGGGTTACATACGCTTTAGGTTACATACGCTTCAGGTTACACACTGCACTAAGCCAGAAATAGTGCTTCAGGTTAGGAACTTTGCTTCAGGATAAGAACAGAAATTGGGCTCTGGCGGCACGGCGGCAGCAGTAGGCCCCATTAGCTAAACTGGTGCTTCAGGTTAAGAACGGACCTCTGGAACGAATTAAGTACTTAACCCGAGGTACCACTGTATTGTTATTAATTTTAAAATGTACTGTATTTTTCACTCTATAAGATGCACCAGACCACAAGACGCACCTACTCTTTGGAGGAGGAAAACAAGAAAAAAAATATTCTGAATCTCAGAAGCCAGAACAGCAAGAGGGATTGCTGCGCAGTGAAAGCAGCAATCCCCCTTGCTGTTCTGGCTTCTGGGATAGCTGTGCAGCCTGCATTCACTCCATAAGATGCACACACATTTCCCCTTACTTTTTAGGAGGGAAAAAGTGAGTCTTATAGAGCAAAAAAATACGGTAAGTTTAAGTTTTGGTTTCTTTAGTTTGATGAATAAAAACAATGTTTTTTATTATTACGTATTCAGTAAATGTTCGACTTTAAAATATATAACTAAATAAAATTCCCTGAGTGCACAACCTAATGAAATGTGTTGTTTTCCTTTTCCCCTTCAGCATACTTATTGGCCCAAACCACTTCATTTTTTTTCCTCAAGGAAAGCTGCCCTAACCCATTAATAATTGTATACCCTTTTTCTTTTTTGAGATGCGGTGACTCAAATTGTACATGGCATTCTAAGCGTGTGCACACCTTAGATTTATACAGTATAGCAGAACTGCTGTTTTACTTTCCACCACTTTCCTGGCAATTGATTTTTGTTTTTCCCTTTACACTCCCACCGTACATTGAGTTCATGCTTTCGTTGAGCTTTTTGCTCTGACCACAATATCTCTTTCTGAGGTAATCACAGCAGCCAGTTTAGTGAAGTTAGCATTTTTGGTCCCAGTGTGCACTTCTGACAACACAGTGCCAAATGATATTGTATTAGAAACTGCATTCATCCACTTTGGAGCGAACCTTTTAGAGCTTCTTCCACTCTACTTGGAATTGCACCATCGTAAACAATCTTGTGTCATCTGTAAACTTGGGACACTGCAGCATTCAACCTTGACTCCATATGATTTATAATATATAAGCTGCAGCCACTATATCAAGCTGTAATAGGGGAGAAAGGAGAAGGGATGCAAGGCCACTACCAGCTCTGTTAAGAAGGACAGCTTCTTCCTTCTTCCATCGTCACCTGGCAGCAGCTATTGTATCAGGCTGCAAAAGGGGAGATAAAAGAACGGAAGCAAGGCCACTCCATCAGCACAGCTAAAAGACAAACATTTTTGGCTCTGTTTTTGAACTGTCCCATCTCAGCTGGTTATTATTATAAGAGCTCTTAACTAAAATTGAGTTTGCTTATTTCCTCCTCCCTCCCAATTCAATTTCCTGTTGTGCCATGGCACAGGCGCATTATGTGACCCAAGAGAGCAGCAAAATAACCAGACTGTACAACGGTGATGGGATGAAATCAGACTAAATCTTTAATGACAGCAGCAGGCAGGGCAAGGGTTGGCATGGCATTGGGTCCCAGGGTCACTTCATCATTCCACAAGCCCCATGTTGATGGAATGGATCCACTGAGTTAGGACCACTCCAAAACTGTACAGCGGGAGTTGGCCCATGTTGAACCTAGCCATGGTGCAAGCCAAGCAAGCAAGGTCGCCCTGGAGGATCAGAGTGCTGATTCCAACCAGGCAGATACCAAACCCACGCTTGGGTTTGTCTTAGTCAATCCTCTCCTCAGGCCCCTTATGCCCTCCCCATACTATGTTGATCCTGCCCAATGCCCTTTCTGCCCTCATACAAACAATATTCTTCTGCCTAACAGAATTTCACTGTGGGATAGGAAGAAAAAAACCCAACCAAGTGCCAATCAAGTTGAGAGGAAAAAATAATTTCTAGCCCTGTCAACCAATGACCCAAAATTGCTCAGTGAAGGCTCTAACCTGAGGGCAGGCGGGTGGGAAGCTCTCAAAGCAAAATGGCTATGAGCTCCAGGGGAAGCAGCCTTATATAGGCTTTCCTCTCTTCTCTGCAGCAAGGGCTCATGGGACAGCTTTTCCCCATGAGCCCATCACATAGAGAAGATACTGGGCAAAAACATAGCACCGCCAGGAAAAGGCATCCCATGCTTATTGGGTATGGAACAGGGCTTATGTTGTAAACCTTCAGATAGAGTCTCTCTCTCTCTCTCTCTCTCTCTCTCTCTCTCTCTCTCTCCCTCCCTCCCTCCCTCCCTCCCTCTCCTCTCACCTCTTTCCCTCTCTCTATAACACAGGTCAACTGGAAAAGTCCTCACCCATTTTTCCAAGCCTTTCATTATTATTTTGTTTTGCTGCAACACACTAACATGGCTACCATTCTGTGGGGGAGAATTGCCTAAGGAGTCCCATCAGCAGAAGCCCTGCATGAATTCTTCTGCTTGTGCAACAGGGCTTTCCCCACCCTTCCCCTGGGCCCACCCAAATTGAATTGGGGGTGGTCAGGGAACCCATATAACTGAGTGGAGGGAAGGGAGTGGAGGTCATTCTGTCTGACAAGTGGAAATGCTTGTGCAGACAGGACAATCATAACTGGTTAACGCTGAATTCCACCCCATGAGCTTCCTTGCTAGATTTTGGTGAGTGATGTACAGTATGTCTCACCCTGTCTGCTGCAATGGTCTCTTCCAACTCTACTGAGGTGACTTTCTGAGCACTGAGCAGGCAAGAGTAGACACACCACAATGCAATATCATGAAAAACTTTAAAGGAAAGTGTACCACACATCTTGCTCTCCTCCCATATGTGCAATAACTCTCCCTTCCTCTGCAATGCTCACATTCATCACTGCTTTCCAACATGAAAACAGTTGGAGAATGTATTGGCTGAGGTTCACTGATACATGCAGCACTGTGCCTGTTCTGCTGCAGTTTGACTTCCACACAAAACTATGTTATGTGTCTGGCTGTCCACTGTGCTGAAATGATGTATGTAATTAATTACATAATTATGGTGTCATAATGAGATTTCAATGCAAGTGGGTAATCAATTACACATTGTTTGGGCTGTATGAGGTTCTAGGGAAGTGGTAGTACCTCAGGTGGAGGTCACATGGTGCTTCTACTGGGATAGTTTGATGTCTTTTGATCCCCACCCTGCGCTCAGTGCTCACCTATGGCTTTGACTGGCTTCAACTGGCTGGCTAAACCAGGTGAGGGTAGCCAATGAGTCTCAATCCCTCAGTTAGTTAGGATGTCCCCTGCATGTGACCAATAGTGGGTCCAATGGTGAAGAAGGCAGTTTCTGCACATACTGTAGAGAGAAGTGAGGGACAGATGGGGCTCATCAGCCTAGGAAGGTAGCCCATCTAGGAGAAGGAAAACTCTTATTGTAAATCTCTGCTACCTTGCAGAATATTTTCCACAAAAGAAAAGGCTAAGGAGCAAACGCGAAACAAATCTAAAGTCCCTAAGACAGTTGTGTGGTGCCTCGTATGTCTCCTTCCGGCAACTCCTGAGGTCAAGCTGGTGCCAAATGTATTGCTCTTCTTTCTTTTGGACCACATCAGCAAGGCCGAGAGTAAGGTCTTATCATCTGGGCAGCCCAGGTCCTCCACATACACTGCCCAGGCTTGTGCCCTGGGGAGGTCATTTCGTTGCTGCTAACACAGCAGTTTGATCTCACCCTTGGAGGCACACTCCATTGTCTCTCAAGTGAGATGCACATCATCAACACCACGTTGTTCACAGACTGATAGGTATTCACTGTTGTTACTTTCATGGAATCATAGAATTATAGGGGTTGAACCAAATGACCCTTGTGGTCTCTTCCAACTCTATAATTCTAGGATTCTACAAAAGCAAGAACAACGGTGAATACTGATTATATCTGCTGAATTGATTTCCATTCTAGGAAAATTAGAAAATGACTGGAGCTGTTGATAATAATCTAGATTATGGGACAAATGAGCTCCTGACTGGAACTGTTGATAGTAATCTAAATTCTTCCTTCACCACCCCAACAGTGAAGTTCGAAGATGCTGTATACATATTTAGCCATGTTTTTTATTTTTAAAAGGAAGGGATCCAATACATAAATATAATTATTAAAGCAAGGCTACATTTGTCATTAATTTTAATTTTAACTACATTTGGAAAAAATAAAATAAAATCCATTTTGCTCTGGGCAAGAAATATTTCGTGGAAGGCAACTAAAAATGTAATTAGAAATGTTTTTCCATAAGGCCATACATCACCATGGGAATGCGTAAGGAAATTGATTTTATGCCTGTATTGATAAATTTTCGCAGTGGTTTTACAAGGCTGAATCTAACTAAAAATGTCAAGGTTTTTATCTTAGCTTTAAAGAGCTTATATAATACTCCAATCTTCAAACAGAGAGGAATCTGAGATCAACGCAGGATAACCAAGTCACTACAGAGACTGATTCTTCATTCCAGATATCCCCTTTCTCTACTCTGAATGACTCCTAATAGTATCCTAGCTACAGGAGTCAGTGGCTAGGAGCATTTACAGCAAGAATAGCCCCCACTCGCGCATTCTTTTATGCATGTAGCTGCTGGTGATTGTTCCCCCCACAATCTCTGCAACAGAATTCATCTAGCAACACAAGAGGATCCTTGGAGCTCTCCAAGGTACTGAATGTGTGCAGGATGCCTTGAACTGCTGGCAGGAGATTACTGTGCTTCCCCAGTAACATTCAGCTCCCTGCAGCCCAGGAGCTTTCCCAGGTGAAGATTGTTTGCTACCTGAGATGGTGGGCATTTGCAAGCACCCATAATCTTAGGCTGCAAACAGTAGCTACTTCTCTGCAGTCAACTGTCTCTTCTTAGTGCTGACATGTATAAACAAAGATATTAACGGTGGCTCAACACAGCTCAATAAAGTAAAGCTCATTCTTTCTATTGACTGCAGTTGTATAAATCTATTTTTATATCCCACACTGCTTGTAAATCAAGGCATACAGCTGGCCTGACTATGTGCACTATTGTGACGCAAGCTTTTGCTCTCATAAATGAAGAGGAAATGCCCTAGAATGAAGCAACAACACACAATAGATGGGTTCAAAAATAGACCATAACTATATTAATTGCATGTCTAATTTGCAACAGTCTTAACTGGTTAACCCTAATCTCTCTTAATTTAGTGCTATCAATGGTAGGGTTGGGAGACTATGGACTGCTCCAGACTGGTGTTGTTGTTTCTTTCAAGTGTATTCTGCAACATGTCATTGATGCAAGAATGCATTAGTGGAGGGTTTACGCTGGCTTATACATTGCTTCCCCAATGCTGTTTTATTATTGCCATCTGGAGGGGAACTCTTTCACCACTGTGCAATGAGAATGGAACAAAAGCAAAACAATCAAACAATAACTTGGAACACTTGGAATACAAAAGGACTTCAGCAGAAAGCTATGGCACATGCACCCATTGGAAATGAAGCAGTATGTCTACCCTGAAACATTTGTACGCTCAAACAGTATTGCTAGCAGAATCACATATAATGACTCTAGAATAATAGAATCATAGAACTGTAGAGTTGAGAGAGACTCTGAGAGTCATTTAGTCCACCCTCTGCAATGCAAGAATCTCAACTAAAGTATCCATGGCTGATGACCATCCAACCTCTGCTTAAAAACCTCCAAGGAAGGAGAGTCCACTGCCAGGTAAGAGGGTAGGTTGCTGCTGTGTCTGAAAATTGCTGGGAAAGACCTGGCTGTCTTAAGTGAATACAGCCATGCTTGCCAGTGCTGCCTGAAGCGTTACAGTTGGCTCAATTTCATTAAAAGATGGAGGCAAAATTATTATCGCCCACAAAAAGCAGTTCTTACATCAGAGGGTAACTGCCATCCAAGATTACTGATACATCTATTGCCATATCTGTACCAGAAGGAGAGGAAAGGTACCAGGTCTATTGGCCTATCATTTGGTTTCCCCCATTTCCTGTAGGTGTTTGAAGAAAATAGCACAAATCCAAGTTTTATGTGATTTCTGTTTTGTAAGTTACTGGAGTTCTCCACATTTCTGCATCAGTTTATGATTTTTTAAAACAAGTCCTCAATATATCAATCAACATTTCAGTGCAAATTTCTCATAATATAAGCAGTATGCATGATATACACTTTCTGATAATAATTTTTATTAATTTTCAATTACATTCCAATAATAAAAGTACCAATTTATAATACAATTACTAATACCTATCATTCAAATACTGAATTATATAATTTAGGTGGCCCCCAGCATGCTAGAATTGATGGTTTGATAATTCTCTTTATTTCTGCATTCCAAAATATTATTAATTTCAATACAGAATAATTTCCACACACAGGAAGAAAAGGGATATAGGTTGAGTGCCCCACTTGTAGATTGATAAATTATTTAATGTGTCAACACAAATAGAAGTTACTAATCTGAAGAAGTGTGCATGCACATGAAAGCTTATACCAAGAACAAACTTAGTTGGTCTCTAAGGTGCTACTGGGATATATATATATATATATATATATATATATATATATATATATATAATTCCGACTGCAGCAGACCAACACGGCTACCTACCTGAATCTAGAAGTTATTAATATTGCATATTGCAGTTGTTGTATAAGGGATTATTATTATGACCAGAATGTAATTGAAATTGATATACACATTTCTGCAAACAAATCACTCTTTGCCAAGAAAAATATAAAACATTTTCCTACGTTGTTTCCACTAATATGTGCAATTTTATGCACACTTTCCCCTAATGTGTCTATTTTTGCATAGATCTGGTCTGGGAAAGGCATTGCAAAATTCAGGGAAGCATGAATTGCAAAGGTTAGCTGTATTTCACTACACACACACACACACACACAAACGGGAAGTGCAAGTTAGGTAGTTTTTCACTAAAATGCTAACCAAACCAAATTGCTCCCCTATCTCTGGTTCACTTCAATGGAACAGTCATTGGCACGAACAATAGCATATATATTCAAAGACAGTGTGAAATGTTTTGCTCCCTCCTCGTAGCTACTGTATGTTGGCTTCATATTCAGGACACCAGAAATCCTGATCTTTATATCTAACATATGATCCATTATAATCTGTAGCTCTAAATGGCAAAAGGTACATTATTCTGACACATTGGTTTGTTTTTCCTTCCCACCAAGTGAAAGAAAATCTATTTCAAAAATTGCAGTCAGTGACTGGACTTTAGCCCAGTCTCAGAAGGCACAGCTGGGCAGGGATGTGTCTTTGTGACAGCCATTCTTTGGACACAGCTCTAATAATAAGTGGTATGTTCTGGCGACTTTGAAAACCTCCAGCTTAAGAAAGCAAGAAAAGAATGAATCAGCTTGCTGTAAATTCTGGGCAAGAGACCTTACATTGCTTTCCTCCCAAAATTGCAAGTTTAGCCTCTGCAAGTTGACAAAAGATGACAAATATTGTGCATTGTTAGTCATTTAAAATAGTTAAAAGATATCAGTCCTAATCCAGCTAAGAAGATTTATGGCATGTAAGCAGATTAATCCATGCATATCACTTGCTGGCTTTGTAAATCAGTGTAAATAAGATTTATATCCCAGTGTGCATCTATGAGAGGGATACAGTTTTAAACACACTGTGCTGAATTGCACATTCTGGTTTACACTGGCCATCCCATCCCATTCCCACCACCTCACAACTAGTGATACAATGCAATTCACATTGGACATTTGGGGGGGGGTTAACTATTGACATGACTAGTCAGAGTGGAGAACTAATGGTATGTTCCTTGATTTTGGATTATTCTGTTATATTCTAAGCAAATCAAGCAGATAAATGAGTTGGCATTTGACTGATGGGGTGGTAGTGTATCGGGAGGTTCAGTTAGAGTTCACTAACCCTTTTGGACAGGTGGGCAAATTTGGAGTCTTGAGAAAGCGCTGTGGGTGCCTTTCACAAAATGGCTGCTGTAAGAGTGTGGCATGACACAAAATGGCTTCCATGTCTAAAAGAGTTGGAAAAGAGAGAGCACCACAAAACTTTGAAAGCATTTGCTTTGTGATTTCAGGCAATTGGGATTACATGTGGGATGTGATGGCATCTCACAAAAACACAACCTTTCCAAGTTGGCAACATTATGCTATTTATTGCTACGTATTGCTTACATTGCATTCACAGGAAGTTTCCCACCCAAGTCTCCATGCTGCTTGGTTGATTCATCTAGCAACCCACCAGAAATTACAGTGGTGTAAGTCAAACTGTTTTAAAGAGTTGGTTTCCCTTTGCTTGGTCATCCAGCAGTAGCCCTGCTGCTAAATGGAGTTTGGAGTAGAGATACATTAAACTGCACAGTTTACTCCAGTGTAAATTATGCTGCCTTCCTATATTTTTGAATGCTCTGCCACGCTGCTTTGTCTCGGGGGCAGGGTGGTGGTGGTTTGATTCAATCCCATTGATTGGAGCTTGTTTTCTTGGGGGCGGGGGCTGTCCCATTGATGGAAAAGTGGCTGGTGGAAAGATTGAGGGATTCCTCAATGCAAAGGACCTTCTTTTGGGATGGGGGTGGGGAGGAGAAGGCCCCATCCTTGTGAGGAAATGGGGAGATTCAGGGAGATGATATAGCAAAGGAAACAAGGATTTCTCTGTCTGTGCAAGTTCCACACTCCAACGGCACAAGGACTGGGACAAAAACGGTGGAAGAAGAAGAGACAGGACAGAAATTCCTTAAAGGGCCAGTGGAAGGAGATGGAGGGGGGAGGATGGGAGGATGACTTCAAATATGGGATAATCTGCATCCCATTTTAATATAGGACGCAGCATTTTACTTTCAAATTTGGAGTGATTCTGTATTTTAAGGGATGGGTGACAACCCTATGCTGAGGTGATCTCACAGAAAAACAAATACAATGTCATCAGCTGCTAAGGATGAGGGAAGACCAAGGAAGGAAGGAAGGAAGGAAGGAAGGAAGGAAGGAAGGAAGGAAGGATATACCTTTTTCAAATAAAGGGAGAGGTTAGCAATCAGGGCAGCATAGCAGGAGAGTGTGGCAGTCAGGAGGCAGAAAAATAATATTGCCCAAGGCCCTTTCAAAGCTGGAGTATCTACTGTATCAAAACCATAAACAGGAGTACTCAGTTAATAAATAGATATAGGCCGCAGGTGAACTTTACATTCAAATTTCTATTATACCACTTTCCTAGTCATGGCTTTCCCCCAAAGCCTTCTAGGAACTATTTTAAGGGTGTTGAGAGTTCTTAGGAGACCACTGTTCCCCTCACAGAGCTACAATTTCCAAAGTGGTTTAACAGTCCATTCCCAAGGAATTCTGGGAACTGCGGCTCTGTGAAGGGATGCAGGTCTCCTCACAACTCTCAGCACCCTTACAAATTTCCAGGGTACCTTTGGGGAAGCTATAACTATTACTGATATCATAGTGCTATAAATGTAAGGTGCAGATTTGTCCATACATGAGAAGAGTGAGGCCAAATGTCAATACAATGAAAAAAGTACAGTCTGAGACATAGAATCATAGAATCATAGAATCATAGAGTTGGAAGAGACCACAAGGGCCATCGAGTCCAACCCCGTGCCAAACAGGAAACACCATCAGAGCACTCCTGACATATGCTTGTCAAGCCTTTGCTTAAAGACCTCCAAAGAAGGAGACTCCACCACACTCCTTGGCAGCAAATTCCACTGTCAAACAGCTCTTACTGTCAGGAAGTTCTTCCTAATGTTTAGGTGGAATCTTCTTTCTTGTAGTTTGGATCCATTGCTCCGTGTCCGCTTCTCTGGAGCAGCAGAAAACAACCTTTCTCCCTCCTCCATGTGACATCCTTTTATATATTTGAACATGGCTATCATATCACCCCTTAGCCTCCTCTTCTCCAGGCTAAACATGCCCAGCTCCCTTAGCCGTTCCTCATAAGGCATCATTTCCAGACCTTTAACCATTTTGGTTGCCCTCCTCTGGACACGTTCCAGTTTGTCAGTGTCCTTCTTGAACTGTGGTGCCCAGAACTGGACACAGTACTCCAGGTGAGGTCTGACCAGAGCAGAATACAGTGGCACTATTACTTCCCTTGATCTAGATGCTATACTCCTATTGATGCAGCCCAGAATTGCATTAGCTTTTTTAGCTGCCGCGTCACACTGTTGGCTCATGTCTAGTTTGTGGTCAACCAAGACTCCTAGATCCTTTTCACATGTAGTGCTCTCAAGCCAGGTGTCACCCATCTTGTATTTGTGCCTCTCATTTTTTTTGCCCAAGTGCAATACTTGGGCAAATTTACTGCAAATTGCAGTATAACACTAAACTGACAGACAGAGGCCCTGAGAGCAGCAAACACCCTTGTCCTTGCTATTACTACCAAGTGACACCATAACAAAATAAAAAGATAGAATGCTCCTTAAAATAGGGCATGCTTCAGTTTACTATGGTCAAGTAATAGGCAGCCTGTTCACTGGGCAATTAAGAATATTTTACCAGTGAAATGACTGGCATCCCAGCTCTAGCTGATAATGGATATCATATTGAAGTGGGGTGGGGGGGGCGTTTAAAGCAGGAACCACTATTTCCATTTTATGTGTGGCCTAGTCACTCCCATGACAAAAATTGTAACATGGAATGATTTATATCTGACTCAAAGATAGCTTCTCTGAGATGCAGGGAGCAGTGCTGTCTTTTCAATGGCCATCCATAGCGATTGGTGTTTTTTTATTCTGTACATTCAGGGACTTCTGAGAGAACAAATAGCAAATCTGTAAAAGCTGAAGCGTGTGCTAGTTATTAAACTTCTCAGGGCCTTCACAGTCTGCAATAAACCTGTCTTCTGCAATGTAAAAATTTCAAAAGTTCTCCCTAGATTTCTTAGCCTTAAAGTACAGTTAAGCGGTGAAATGAATATGACACCGTCAAAGGTGAAGCAAAATAATTGGCGAAATCATCACCATCATCATTATGCGCCTCTTCCTCTCAGTAAGTGCCACTGCTGCCAGCGAGGGTGCAGAGGGAATGTATGTATATAAAACTATTTTTGGTGATAAACAAAGTAACAGAGTAGCCTTACACCTAGGAAGTTAAATAACTCTTCTAGGTGATTGATAGCTTCTTTGGGAATTACAGGGACAAAACTATCTAAAGTGTATAGAAATTTATTTATGTATGCGACTGCAGCACCAAGAATGCTACTCACCCCAAAATGGGAAAAAAGCAGAAGTCCCAGCAAAGGAAGAATGGATACAAAAACTTATGGAATATGCAGAAATGGCGAAACTTACTGGAAGAATAAGACATCAAGATAACAAACTTCTTATAAAAGAATGGAAATGTTTTGTTGAATATTTACAGATAAGTTGCAAACAGATAAAAACATTGTCAGGATTATTGTAATAGCCTGCAGTTTTATAAGAGTATATATTTAAAGTAGATAAATAAATGAGCAAATTAAAGGAATTTGGATATGCAGAAGATATTAAAAAATAAGTTTAAGGAACCGCAGAAAGAGGGGAAAGGAAGTCAAACCTTGAAATGTTGAAATGATTGTAAAATTAATGAAATGTATAAATTTAAAAAGTATAAATAAAATTTTAAAAAAGAAAAGATAGCTTCTTTGTAAACATTACAAAAAATCCAGACTCTTTATATTCAAAAGAACTTTTCTTTCATAATCATATAGCTGAGAATATATTTACAATCTCGTGCTTATTCAAACATGGGTTTGTTCTCACTTGAAGTCTTATAAATTTAGACTTATAAATAAAACTGTGTTGAGACTTGCACCAAAGTTTTACCTCACTTATGAAAAGATTTGTTATTATTATTTTACTTTCACCTCAGCAGTGTTCCCTGTTTCTTACAGAGAGCTCCTGCACAGGTTTCTCCCTATTAACATTTAGGGATGTCGTGTCCCCCTAAAAGAGGGCACGTCTTGCGATGAGACCTGAAGACCGACCTCCTGTGTTGTGGGTGGGTAAGATTGGATAGCCACAATACCCAATTGGTAGGTCCTTCATTGCTGGGTTTAATCTGGCCAATGGGGCACAGTCGAAATGGATCGAGGGACCTATATATACTCATGCACGTGACCCAGAGCTTCCTCTTTTGGCTTGTGCATTCGGAACACCCACCCACCTCTCCCTATTTTTTAGGGCATATTTTGCAATTGACCTTGCCATGCCATGGTGTGTTGTCTTTCATTGGGACAGGCACGGCAGGAAATTTCTCCACTTAGCTGATTGGCTGTTGCCATTTGGGTTTCGCTTGCTGTGTAGCAAATCATCACAACTTGTAAGGTTGCGGATAGGCACTGGTTCAGGTGATAGGGATGGGAGAATGGTCTCGCCATCCCTATGTGAAGGGTATTCTGTTAAAGGAATCCAGGGACTCAACTGGTTTACTCAACCTCCAAGAGGGGGTTGTGCCCTTGCCTGAGTCCAGGGGAGCATCTGGAGGGTGAACATACTCTGTTCCCGGCTTTTCGCCTACCCAGCTGTTCACCCTTGGCTGACCTATGCTGGTGCCCTGGGTCAGCGCTACCTGCAATGGTGCAGGGAGCTCGTCAAACCAGAGCCTATGCAACCACTCACTTTCTGTAATCAATAAAGTTGTAGCCTAAATTCTGCCAGAAACCAAAACTAAAATTTGAATCAAATGTGTCTTTATTTAGCGGGGAGGTATCTGGGTCTGAACACGCAACTTACTCTGTCTCTTTCACTTCAGACAGATCACATTGACACAACACTGTCCTCAGCAGTATCCTGAGAAGACACTCTCAGCAGCCATTCTCTCTCTCTCTCTCTCTCTCTCTCTCTCTCTCTCACACACACACACACACAGAGAGAGAGAGAGAGAGAGAGAGAGAGAGAGAGAGAGAAGAAGAAGAAGAAGAAGAAGAGTAGGTTAAAAAATGACAGTTACTGGAATAACAGTCACAACAGAATAGAATGCCTCTCTTATGTGACTCATAGTCAGCCAATCACATGAGAGCTACTGCCAGATGGGGGAGGAAAATCCCAAATTAAAAGTACACATGAATTTTACATTCCCATTTCAGGAAATTATCCTTAACAAACAGTTGATTTCTAGAGCAAAATAAAGGGCATACTCAACCATTGCTTGGTCACCTTGTAATAAGGATAAGTGCAGCAAACCCACTGCATCCCATATGTGAAAATTTCACTGGAATTTCTTTCCTCCCCTTAAATAATTTTCAAATGCAATTTATTTTCTCATTATTTGCTGGGGAATGATAAAAAAGGTAAAATTGTAGGACGAATTTTTCAGTAAAACACTGAATTAAATGGATCAATACAGTTACGATCTGTTTGTTTAGAAAACGAAGGTTTGGGATGGTGTTGTAGCTCAGTGATCTGCCTTGTATGCTTGAATGTTCCAGATACAATCTCTGGCATCTCCAGGTAGAGTTGGGGGAAACTGCTGCCTGAAACCCTGGTGAGACAAAGCCGATCTATGTAGACAATACAGTGGTACCTTGGTTATTGAATTTGGTTCGAAAACCAAGGCGCAGCTTCTGATTAGCTGCAGGAGCTTCCTGCACTCAATTAGAAGCTGTGGAAGTCATGTCAGATGTTCGGCTTCCAAAAATCGATCACAAACTGGAACACTCACTTTGTAGAGTTTGGGAGCCAAAATGTCCGAGTACCAAGGCATTTGACTATCAAGGTATGACTGTTCTGACCTAGATTAACCAATGGCCTGACTCAGTATGAGACAGCTTCCTGTGTTCAGATTTTTGGGTCACTGGGTCAAACAGCACAACGCCTGTGGTCATACAGAATGAACCCTCATCTATAACCTACCCATATTCAACCTCAGATAATATATCTCAGTAAAGAAGCTGCAGTTTGGCATCTTGTTATGACACTAATGGGACATGTGGCATGAGCAAAGTGATCTATCTGATGGAGCAGAAAATGCCTTTGATTAATGGAAAATGAATGCCATTCATCTTAATGTGATTTCTATTATACAGGTTCAATAGATAATGAGATCTTTTATCTTTCTTTGCTAAGCATAGGTAGCTAACCCTGAGGGGCAAGCTCTGTGTTTAAAAGAGAGAGAAAACACTCGACTTTCTCTCTCTCTCTTTGCTTTACTTTTTAAAAGATATAGTATTTTTAGGCGTCTGGTGACAATTTAGCCACAACATGGAGACCAATTAATGACTCTCTTGAGAAAGGAAATGGGTCAACTTTACCAACTCTTCATGTGACTCAGGAGAATATCTACATCAGGAACATGTGAAATATTTCCCATTACTCTGACAGATAATTTCTACCTTTCCTATCCTGTTGGAATTGTCTGGCAACGACACTGATCCACCTAAGTAAAAATTAATTTTTCACAACATACTAAATAACAATAACAATAATATATTTATACCCCGCCCATCTGGCTGGGTTTCCCCAGCCACTCTTGGTGGCTCCCAACAGAATAATAATAATAATAAAGTGATAAAACATCAAAAATTAAAAACTCCTCTAACAGTGCTGCCTTCAGCCATCTTCCTAAAGTCAGGTAGTTGTCTATTTCCTTGACATCTGATCGGAGGGCGTTCCACAGGGTGGGCACCACTACCGAGAAGGCCCTCTGCCTGGTTCCCTGCAACCTCACTTCTCGCAGTGAGGCAACCGCCAGAAGGCCCTCAGAGCTGGACCTCGGTGTCCGGGCTGAATGATGGGGGTGGAGATGCTCCTTCAGGTATACAGGGCAGAGGCCATTTAGGGGTTTAAAGGTCAGCACCAACACTTTGAATTGTGCTCGGAAACATAATGAGAGCCAATGTAGGTCTTTCAGGACCGGTGTTATATGGTCCCAATGGCTACTCCCAGTCACCAGTCTAGCTGCCACATTCTAGATTAGTTGTAGTTTCCAGGTCACCTTCAAAGGTAACCCCACATAGAGCGCATTGCAGTAGAGTGCATTGCAGAAAAACAGATCAGCACAATGAGGTGAAGAGCTGCCGCGGCCGCATTTGAGCAGCTAAACCCTGCCCCCGAGCTTTCTGCCTATTGGAAGACTGACCGGGGAGCGTGGTGTGTCAGCAGAGATGACGAGCAGAGGGGTGGCACGCCCCCTGCGAAGCGCAAGAAACAGCTCCCAATCACAATCCCTCCCCTCCGGGAGGAGAAGAGGCTTTCCCATTCAAAGGTACAATATTTTCAATTAATATAATGTAAATTTAAATAACTTATGTGCATCATGTTACTGCTGACTTTGGTGCATCTGGACACTCTTGTTTCCCCCCCCCCCCAAAGATCCACTGATAATAATCTCAAAACCTGCTGCCTGATTGGGTTGCTTCTCTGTGTGTTTTACAATGGGAAAGGAAAATCCTGGTGATATTTGTGTTACGAAAAAGGAGCAATGCAGAAGCGAGCTCCAGGTGGCTGGAATGGTAAACAGGAAGCTGATGTTATGAGACCGTACCGTGGGAACCAGGGACGGTCTATTCAGTGCACTGAGCACCGGATGTTAGCTCAGAGTGGCACATGACCCTGTACTGGAAGTACATGGGTGGAGTTATTCTCTCTCTGCAGCTGAGGATGTGAGGGTACAGACATGTTTTCTCTGTACTGCTGGAACGACAGAAATAAAGACATGTAAATATATTTCTGTCTGTCTCTTTCCCCTCCCTGGCAATGGGAGGAGGAGGGGGAGGAGTGGTGTGTTCTTTTCACGTTGAAAAGGATCGCCGAAGAGACCTCGCCTTGATCTTGCCGGGAGTCAGGACAGGGAGGTCAACAAGGATTCAAGCCGGGCACCTGGAGGGTGGCCAAATTCCTATGAGCTTCGCTGGCTCTGCTGGCTTGAATTTGACAATTTGTGGCATCACCAACACCATGCATTCAAAGCACATGAATTCCCCAAAGAAACTTGGAAACTGTAGTTTGTTAAGGATGCTGGGATCTTTCTGGCACCTAATCCTCTCAGCTTCTTTCACGAGCCTGCCTCCTCTCCAGTCATTTCATTTCTTTTCTTTTTTAAAAAATAACTTTTTATTCAAAATTAAAACAAAACATATTATCCAGAAACATATCATCCTTATTTCCCCCCTTTTTCCTCCCTCCCCCACCCTCTCACACAAAACCCACCCACCCCCGCCCCCGACTTCCCTCAGTTCCAGTCTTTGATTTCTCTAAAAATGCTGTTTTCTGCATGTTACACAGTTGTATAGATCCTCAAACTATTTAGCTGATTATTATCAATAAAAAGTTTGTGAATGTTTATTCAAAACCAGCCAAGGAGTCCAGTTCGCTTTGTTGTGTCTTCAAATACTTCGTAAAGTGTTCCCATTCATCTTTAAAGTCACAGTTATCCTTGCCCCATAGCTTATTTGTCAGTTTTGCCAGTTCTGCATAATCCATCAATTTTTCTTGCCATGATTCTTTAGTTGGGGTTTCTTCAGTCTTCCATCCTTGTGCTATTAAAACTCTCGCAGCTGTTGTCGCATACATGAAGATGTTTTTCAGCTTTTTTGGCAGATCTTTCCCTACAATCCCTAATAAAAATGCATCAGGTTTTTTAACAAATGTTAAATGGAACATTTTCTTCAATTCGTTGTATATCATTTCCCAAATTTTTTTAATTACCTTACAATCCCACCACATATGATAAAATGTACCCTCCTTTTCCTTATACTTCCAACATATATTTGAACTAGTTTTGTACATTTTCCCTAACTGCACTTGTGTTGTGTACCATCTGTACATCATCTTCATGTAATTCTCCTTCAACAGGGAACAATCTGTAAATTTTAAGTCAGTTTTCCATAATTTTTCCCAATCTTCCATCATAATGTTGTGACCTACATCTTGTGCCCATTTAATCATAACTGATTTTACCTCTTCATCTTTCATCTCCCATTCTAATAGTATGCTGTATGCGGCCTTCAGTAATTTCACTTTCCCTTCAATCACTTTCATTTGAAACCTAGATCTTGTATAACTAAATCCTTTCTTGCTGTCTTCTTTATGTGTATCAGTCATTTCTGATACAGCCTGCTCGGCGGCAGACTGCTGAGTCCTTAGAGTGATGATTCAGCTCACCATTCGCAGTCTCTGGCCATTCTGTTTTTCACAGATATGCCAGACACTATCAAAGTGATACTCCATGCCACAGTTTGGCAGCTTTATGCCATTTAAATGTGGACTTTTTGTGCATTTCCCCACAAAATCCAAAATAAAGAGGATGTAATGGATCTAGGCTTGCACACCAATGAAACTGAAACAGGATTGGTCTTCCAAGTATAATGGAAGTGCACCACAATTTGCCATGAAAACTTTGTTCAGGTATAACACCAACAGGGAATGAATGTGCGTGTGTTATTTTGTTTTGTTTTCTTAGTCTGTCTTATGGGAGCATATTGTTCAAATGTTGCCTTATAATTTCCCAGTAGCAAATGTTGTCATGTGGGAATATCTGTCAACAGCCAAAAAAAGAAAGAGATTAGTATTTTAATTCACACACTACTGGTGAAACTGAGAGAACTCTGGAGAAATGAAAGACACAAAATGGCAGTCAGGGCAATGAATGTGTAGTCCTGTATTTTTCCTATTAGTATTTCAGACGTACAAAAGTGATTGTTACTTTGTTTTTCTCTGCATACGTAATTACTTCTGCCTAAGGAGCTGTATAGGGGCGCGGGTGGCGCTGTGGGTTAAACCACAGAGCCTAGGACTTGCCAATCAGAAGGTCGGCAGTTCAAATCCCCGCGAGGGGGTGAGCTCCCGTTGCTCAGTCCCTGCTCCTGCCAACCTAGCAGTTCAAAAGTACATCAAAGTGCAAGTAAATAAATAGGTACCGCTCCAGTGGGAAGGTAAACAGCGTTTCCTTGTGCTGCTCTAGTTCTCCAGAAGTGGCTTAGTCATGCTGGCCACATGACCCAGAAGCTGTACACCAGCTCCCTCGGCCAATAAAGCGAGATGAGTGCCGCAACCCCAAAGTCGGCCACGACTGGACCTAATGGTCAGGGGTCCCTTTACCTTTACCTTTTAAGGAGCTGTATATAAATGAGTTCATGTAAACATGGTATGCTATACTGCCACAGAGAACAATCCAGATTTGAATGGAAAACATCTTAGACGGTTTAGAAACTGTTTAGAAACTAATAAGAGAAAACAAAATCATATATGACTTTTCCCCATAGGGTGTGTTGGAAGGCAGGGAACACCTTATGGATTCCACCCGCCCCAGCCCCCCCCCAAAAGCCAATTGTGTAGCCTGGGAGAGGAGGGAGGGGAAGTCCATTGCTGTAAGTGGAAGTTTGTGCACAGGACTTCTGCTTGCAAGAAGTAAGGTGGGTAAATCCTGCCCAATCTGAGTATGTCTAACATTAGATACAATACTATACCTATTTTATAGATTTGTTTATGTACATGGTCAGACCTACCATTTGGTAGATTGTAGGAGCTGCCTCAGGCTACCTCACAGGTTGAGGTGGTTCTCCCACAAGATTTTGCACTGCCAGTTTCTCTCAACAACAGAAACCTTTGAGATTGGTTCAGTAAGTAATCAACTTTAGGGTTGTTGGTTTTTTGTATGTGCTATGGCTGTTTCTAATTTAATATAGATTTATTTCATTAGCTACCATATTGGCCTGGATATAAGCCGCACCCACAAATAAGCTGCACCTTTAAAATTCAAGGGGGGGAATGAAAAAAGACAATACATGGGATGCAGCACTGCTTTGCTGGTGGCTTCCCCCCTTCCCCCCCCGATGGTTATGGGGAGGCTTGGGAGCGGCGGGTGCCCCTCCATTGCCCTACGCTCCCAGGCTGCTTCTTGGAGGGGAACTGAGTCACTTTGCCCGCGGCATAAAGCCACGAATATTTGGGGGTAATAAAACCCCTGCGTCCAGTCACGCTTCCGTTGCGTCGCTCTGCTCGGAAGCTGACCTGGCAGGAGAGCAGAGTAGCAGCGGTCCTGTGTCCGTGTGAGATGAGGGATAAATCAAGTCCAGAGACAGTTCGGTTCTTATCTCTAGAAGCGTTTATTTACAAGCCATAAATCAGTCACACTCCATCGGAACTTGGTGACATTCTCAGCCGTGCTCCAAGAGCACACTCGCAGCCTCTGAGCTGAGCTGCTTCTCAGTCGGAGTGAGAGCAAGTCTGAAAGCAGACAGACGCTGTGACTCACTTCTCTGCGACAAGCTCCTCCTCCCAGAGCTCCTCCCAGATACAGGACACCACGGAGTTTTGACCCTGTCAGTTCCAAACTCCACACCCCCTCTTGTCCTGCATCTGGGGACAGTAGCCATCAATGCTTTCCCCATACACAGACCTTCACAGAACTCCTCGTGCTTCTGGAAGGTTAACGGTTTTGTGAAACCATCAGCGAGGTTCTTGGTTGAGGGACAGTATTTCAGAGCGACTAGCCCCTCATGAACGCTCTGACATACATTCTGGAACCGTATGTCCAAATGTTTGGTCCTGGCCTTAAATTGCCCTGTCTCAGCCAATTTGAGGCATGGTTGATTGTCTTCATGCACCACAACGGGCAGACAATTCTCTCCACAGATTTCCTCAACCAAACACACATAGAACTCCAGTTCTCTGCAAACCTCTGATAGCGCACTGAACTCAGCTTCAGTAGATGAAAGCGCTATGAGACTTTGCTTCCGGGACCTCCACCCAATCACTGAGTCCCCAAACTTCACCACTAGGCCTGACACTGATTTGCGGTCCTCAAGGTTAGCCCAATCCGAATCTACCCAGGCGGTCAGCTTGACAACGCCCTCAGCTGACATCTTGAGGCAAAAGTCTTTGGTATCTTGCAGGTAACGTAGCACCCGCTTAACACCATTCCAGGCCTGCACACTAGGACTTGACGCCTCTCTACTGAGCAGATTGACAGCAAATGCTATGTCTGGTCTGCTCCACTGTGACAGATACAACAGACTACCCAGAGCTGACTGAAAGAGTTCAGTGTTTTCGAACACCACGCGTTCTACTTGCTGACACTCCTTCACGTACCCAGCCTCCATGGGTGATCTGGCACCTGCACAATCAGACATTCTGAACTTCTCAAGCAACTGCTCAATCTTACCTTTCTGGCGAAGCAAAAAGCTTCCATCACTTGCTCTTGTGATCTCTACGCCTAGATAGGACTTGACATCTCCAAGTTGCTTCAGCTTGAACCGCTTTCCAAGCTCCTTAGCAAACTTCTCTACCTGTTCACTTGTCCGTGCCATGAGCAAGATATCATCAACAAACACCTGGGCCACTTGCTGTTGCAAGCCTGAATCTCTAATGTAAAGACAACTGTCTGCAAGAGATCTCTTAAAACCTAGCTCTTCTAAGGCTTCATGTAGGCACATATTCCAATTCCTGGCAGATTGGCGTAACCCATAGATGGATTTGTGCAACCGCCACACGACGCCTGGCTCACTGACTTCAAACCCTGGAGGAGGAAGCATGTACAACTCCTCCTGGAGATCTGAGTTCAGGTAGGCGACATCTACATCAAAATGGTTCACCTTCCAACCTCTCTGTGCTGCTATCGCCAAAAGCGTTCTCAAAGTCTCCGCCCTTGAGGTCGGCGAATAAACCTCTGTGAAGTGAACACCCCTTCTCTGTGTGAATCCACGGGCCACTAACCTCGCTTTGTACTGTGGTTCTCCTGCTTCTGTGGGTTTAAGACGGTAAACCCATCTGCAGCCTACAGCTTGCTGGTTAGCCGGCAGCTGTGTGAGTGAGAACACTCCAAGAGACTCCATTGAGTTCATCTCCTTCTGCATCGCCTCATGCCATTTGCTGGCTTCTTCCCGAGGCAACTTCTGAACATCCTCAAAGGATTCAGGTTCACATCTAGCCACACCAACCCAGACACTCGTGGCTTCATACCTTTCAGGTGGTTTCCCTTTGGTTGATCTTGCTGACCTCCTCAGCGTGAATTCTGGAACTGCGCCTGATTCACCTGGATCAACCCTCCTATCCTCTATGTCAGAATCATCCCCCTCTGACCTGCTGCGCCGTTTAGGGCGAACAGCTGGTTCTGCTGGCGAGGATGGTTCACTCCTTAGCTCAGACTTGACAGAGACCTGTGGAGGGGTCCTGGGACTCCCTTTTGGAGAGATACGGAGCCTCTCCCTTGGAGATCCCGGCTCTGGACTCTGTGGCTGTGGACTGTGCACCTCAGCAACAGGTTCAGCCTCACCCTCCTCCTCTTCCTCATCTGAGTCTACCAGAACTTCCGGATTCCCGTGAAGACGCTTCCACCCACTCTGCTCGCAAAACTCAGCACTGCCGCTAATAAGCAGCTTGGACTGGTTGCCAGTAGGGTATGCAAAGCGCCACGCCTTTGAACCCGGCTCATAGCCTACAAAGATCATCTTCCTGGATCTTGGCTCCCTTTTTCTGCGCATGGCCTTTGGAATGAGAACCCAAGCCGTAGACCCAAAAGTGCGCAGAAAATGCACCTCAGGCTGCTTCCGGTGAAGCAGAAAGTACGGTGTGTCCCCTACACTTGAATTGAACACCCTGTTCTGCAGGAAACATGCTGTTTTATAACTCTCAGCCCAAAAGCGTTGTGGCAAACCCGAGTCTGCCAACATAGCATTCGCTGACTCCTGTAGCGTGCGAAATTTTCTCTCTGCAACCCCATTCTGTTGCGGAGAGTGGGGGGCCGTCAGTCGATGACTGATACCCTTCTGCCTGAAGAACGATTGCAGCGCAGAACCTGTGAACTCCCCCCCGCGATCAGATTGAAAGGAAATCACTTTGGTAGAGAACCGTAGCTCTACCGCTGTGATCCAATCCCTGATCAGTGCAGCTGCCTCTGACTTCTGTTGCAGCGCAAAAACCCACGAATGTTTAGAAAAATTGTCAACCAGAAGCAAAACCCATTTAGATCCAGCTAACGAAGGTGTTGGCATGGGCCCCGACAAATCTGCATGGACAAGTTCAAAGGGTTTACTGGTTCTCCTCTCAGACCTGGGGTATGAGCATGTTGTGACCTTTGATTGCTTACAGGCTTGACAATCTAGGTATTTGTCACATGCTTTGAACTTACACCCAATGGTGTTGCCTGTGGCCTTCCTCACATATGACCACCCAACGTGCCCAAATCTCCTGTGCCATAAGTGTATACAATCATGGTGTGGTGGGACATTAGCACACTGCCCTTGGGCGTCGTCAATGGACTCTCCACTAGCCCCATTTTCCACCAGCCCCATTTTCCCACCAGCCCCATCTTCAATGGGCATCTCCACCAGAAAGAGTGTGCCTTTCCTCTCGATACTGTAGATCTTCTTCCCATCCCTGTAGAAGGAACACAAATTGTTAGAGAACAGAACATCGAACCCAGCAGCCATAAGAGCTGGCACACTTAAAAGAGAGTGAGCAAGCTCTGGAACCACAAAAGCTTCTACCCAATGATCTATAAAAGAACAATAAAGAAACCCAGATTCAGTCAGTGGTCTTTGAGACCCATCAGCTAAGGTAACATAGCGTTCAGTTTTAACTGTCTTGCAGTTCCTCAGGAGCCCTGAAGATGTCACCAGACAATGAGAAGCTCCAGAATCGACCACGAGAGATAAAGAGTGTCTCTGGCTGTTTTCCAAAGATGCCGTGGCGTTTCTCGCACTCCCATCGGTTGCCATGGCCACAGCCTCTCCCCGGCTGAGGCTTTTGCCTTTTCTCAGAGACGCCATCGCAGCTGTGAGGTGATAAGACGCCTTGTCTTTGTTTTTCTCCTGGCCTGCTGCTTTCCCACGTCTTTGCTGGGAACTGGCCTTGGGAACCTGCTTTGTTGACATTCCACGCCGGCCGGTGTCCTTGGCAGCCTGGGCCTCTAGCGGATGCTTCCCAGCGCTGTTGGACGTCGCCTCAAAGCACAAACAACTTTCGAAGCCTTTCACTTTCTCAGAGCTCTTGGAATGGCCTGCCTGGCCTGCCCCCCCACTCCTTCTTGGGGTGCAGCCTGTGCCCTCTTCCACAGCTCCCAGCCGCTCTCCAGCACACAGCCCATCACACAGACGTGTCGAAGCAGAGAAACAGCTTCCCGGAACAGCCCCCTCTGGTCTGGCTCCCACTTCGGCCTGAGGCTTGCTCCCTTGGCCCTCGGCTTCCTCCCGGCCCTTGGCTCCTGCTGAGCTTTCGCACAGACTCCTCAGCACCTGCCAGGCGGCCTGAGCCGATTTAACGCCCTCCAGGTGGGGCAACAGCAAAGCGTCCACACTTGCTTTCAGCAGGCAAAGCTCTCTCTGCTCTCTCTCACTCAGCATAGCAGTAGCATGCATGGGTGGGGCCGGCTCCTTCTGGACTGGACTCCAGAGCCCTGTGGCCACAAACCACCCCCTTGCTCCTCTTGACCAGGCCTCCCAGTTGGCCCCATTCAGCCTCTCACCGGGGTAGCTCTCTTGGCTCTGCTGTGCCTGTGCAGCAGCCATTCTTCCTCCCCCCGGGGCTTCAGCGTACTCACAAGTTTGCCAGCAAGCCGGACTCTCGAAGCAGCCGTCCCACTTGGCTCTTGGCTCCGCTCTCCGGCATCTCCCGACAGGAGATCACAGCAACTCACCGCTGGCAGCCTTCTCCCTTCTCACACTTGTCAGGAAACACGTAGCCCCATAACCTTTGGGGGTAATAAAACCCCTGCATCCAGTCACGCTTCCGTTGCGTCGCTCTGCTCGGAAGCTGACCTGGCAGGAGAGCAGAGTAGCAGCGGTCCTGTGTCCGTGTGAGATGAGGGATAAATCAAGTCCAGAGACAGTTCGGTTCTTATCTCTAGAAGCGTTTATTTACAAGCCATAAATCAGTCACACTCCATCGGAACTTGGTGACATTCTCAGCCGTGCTCCAAGAGCACACTCGCAGCCTCTGAGCTGAGCTGCTTCTCAGTCGGAGTGAGAGCAAGTCTGAAAGCAGACAGATGCTGTGACTCACTTCTCTGCGACAAGCTCCTCCTCCCAGAGCTCCTCCCAGATACAGGACACCACGGAGTTTTGACCCTGTCAGTTCCAAACTCCACAGAATATAAGCCACATTTTAACTTTTCATGATTGGAATTTGGGGGGGGGGGAGGAGTGCAGCTTATATTTGGGCCAAAATGGTATTTGACTTCTATAATTTTTATAATACATTCAAAGTTTTATACATATACGTATATGTATGTGTAGCTGAAGAATGACTTAATAAATGTATTTCAATCTTTTTAGATAAGCCCTTGAAAGGGGCATTTGGGGCTAAAACGTGTTGAGCATATAGTATAGATAACGAATCCATTCATTTCTCTTCCTTGTATGCCATCTAATTATGAGTGTCACAAAAGGAGAGCAAATTCATCATTTAATGTATTATTGTTGTTATTTGTACTGACATGGAGGAGAGGAGGCCCTTGTGAGATCTTCTGCCAAAATAACTTATGGATCTGTATTTGTAGGAATGGGCAATTGCTGCCCTGCTTCAGGCAGCAAAATGTCTTGGGTCAGCCCTGTATATATTTATCAATACTATTGATGATCTGGATTCATTTCATAACCCAAATCTCAGGAGAGCTAACCCACCGAGCCCCAAAACAGCAGCAATGCTTGTCACTTGTTTATCTGTAATATAAAAGCATCCAAGGTGAACTCTGAATGGGGTTGTTAATGGAGGGGGTCATCCTACAGTATACGTCAACAATGGCCTCTCATATTTGAAACAAAGCTTTCAATGCAAGAACCCATAATCCATACTCCCCTTTTGTTATTGCTGCTTATATAACGTGATGAACAGATAGGGCAAGCCACAGTGTTTTCCTTCTTTTGAAATTGACAACACTTCTGGTGTTTTTCAGAAGCTGAGCTAGTTTAACACATTCGCTTTTCAGCAGGTGGGTTGTGAGTACTGTGTCACATCCTGACCTCAGCTGAATTGGGCTAAGTTTTATTATTCCAGTTATCTTTTATTTTTGAGAAAGGGGAGGAGAGGTAGAAATGCAGGGCCAAACTACATATAGATATTACTTTCCCACAGTTATGCATTAAAATAATAATGATAAAAGGTTCAGGAAGTTGCAGTTTTGAGGAATGGGATCCTCAGATAGGGGATGAATAACCCTTCTCCTTCCTAAACATGGTTCTCTGGTCTAAATAAGTTTATACTTGTTTTTCATGCATGAAGCCTAAGATTCATGCATGAAGCTCTTGCACCTCCTGAAAAGATGGAGCCACTATGGTACTGAGCTGTAGAACTAGTCTATTCTCTTCTGCTCTATATGTGATTCCAGAGAATATTGGAGAAGGAGACATAACTAGTTGCATTCTCTAAATGTATTCCACTTCACCAGCATAAGCCCACTTTCTACTGCTGGGGTAGGGAACCTTTGGCCCTCTAGATGTTGTTGGCTTCAGCTAGCATGTTCAGTGGTCAGGGATGATGGGACTTGGAATCCAACAATGTCTGGAGTGCCACAGGTTCCACATCTCTGTTCTAGAGGGTCCTTTGGGGAGCAGGAGATAGCTGCTCTTAACTTGCAAGATAAAACTAAAGTAGAGGGGAGCACATTTAATATGCATGCTGTAAACTCAGAGGAATAGGGAGATGTCAGTCTCAGAAAACCCAAGTGATAATAACCGAGATTTCTGGTGCGTGTTTCTGCCAATGAATCATTTCAGAAAGTCTGCTTGATCCTTTGAAATTGAAATGATCTTAGGCGTAGCTCATTCCGTTCTGTTGGCTAGAATATTGGCAAAAGTTAATAAACAAGAAGGGTCAATAATTACTGCTGGACCAGGAATTTGTATTAGCTATTCAGTCACTGATCACTGGCTCAGAGAATGATTCATGGACTCAGCTTGTACAATGTAGCTTGTCAAATGCAAGTTTCAGCTTGGGAGAGAGACATTCACTGAACTGTTTAAAGAATCCTGCAATGAAATCATTGGAGCCAGAAGAGTTTTAACATTTTCTAAGTCCTTCGCTGCTGTTGTAGTTCTCCTCAGCTCTTGGACAGTCCAACAATTTGTTTTTCTTCTTACTCTTCTTTATGATTTTGTAATTAAACACAATGTCAAATTTACCTTTCACAACTGCGTCCAATGTTTCCTGTATGTGGGGCTGCCCCACTTTTAACTCACAAGAACCTAGAGAGTTCAGTTAGGTTGGGAGATAGTGGCACAACAGATCTAGGCTGAGCCTTCACAGCTTGTGACCACCAAAGCGCTTGCAACCGACTAGCCACATATTGTGATCACCAGGAGTTTTATGCCTCCCAATATATATAATTATATATTTCAGCAGCTCAATCACACCCCTATTTTTTTTGCAGATGATTGCTTCTGAAAGTTTACTAAGCCCCTGATGGGATACCACACATAGCTAATAAATTGTGTTTGATTTCAGTTCAGCAAAATTTCAGACCTACTCCATGCAATGGAATGAGGAACAAAGACAGAAAAGGACACAGCATCATGTTGGTTCAGAAAAAAGGAAGAGAATGAAATAGAGGTTTGGGGCATATATTGTTAGGTGAGAGAAACCCATCAGAGATTTAAAATCTCAAAATATGCAGCAAAGTAAAGCGTGGAAATATAGACTATAAAACCTTTAATTTATGTCCTTCCAAGTGAGTTCTAAAATTGTTCTCTTTAAAAGTTATTTTCAGTTTCCTTCTTCCCGCAGCATAGGAAAAGACCACATGTTTGGTAAGTTAAAAATGGTTTACTTACAAACTCCCCAAAGGTCAGATTCATGTGCTTTTCTATACATCAGTCAGAAAGGTTGCACAGGCAGTAAAACATAGTTTAATTACAAAGTGGTAACAGTTCCTAAAACTATTGGTATAGGAATGTAAAACAGGCTTGTGAAAGCTATGTGACTGACCTGGAGGAGCCAGCTCAGACTTCCTCGCATGCTGAGTTCACAGGTATGCCGAGGGGATCAAAGGCTTGATTACCCATTTCCTCCCAAGGTAAGGGGAAGTGACATAATTAAGCTTGGCAGGGCACCTTACGCAAATAGCAAGATTCAAAGACATATAGGCTTGTGGTTTGTACAGCAAACCTTAAGGGATTGTTTCATAATATTGCTGTTTACCTGAACACCTGACAAAGCAGATGTTTCCAAGGTCCATCAATCATATCTGCATTAAATTCAGCGCATACACACACCCCTCAGTAAATGTTATGGGCAATATGTATGCTTATCACCATCTGGAAACAAATAGTGTGTGTATATGTGTGTGCGGACAATTATGGAGATATCTAGGATTTTCCTTGCCTAAATATATTTGTAAGAGAAGCTCAGCTTGTCAGAAGCAAGGACCTCTCCATTAGTCAGCAGTGCATCTGTCAACAGACTGCTAATGTGCCTAATGGGGTTTCGCTATATATCATTGTAACCTAGAGACCCCCAGGCTGAACACTGCTTTGCTGGCAGGTTTTACTTGCTTGCATGCGGTGTGCAAATTATCACTATCGGTATGATGGCGTGAGATAAACTGCAGCTCCTCTCTTGCTTTCTTTTGTTCAAGATCTGAGAACGTACAGGTGTCTGGAGCTAAGAAAGAAAGGGCAGAAGAGGCTGGAAACTGCTACGCCACAGTTTATTTCAATTGTTAAGAAATAACGAGGAAGGTGCATTGTGAAATATAGAAACACTAGGGGAAAAAATGTAAGAACAGCATTAGGAGATAAAAGTAGTACTGAGGCTTGTAGTAAGGAAAGGTTTTAAGACAAGGGTAGTAAACATGAGACGCGGGTGGCACTGTGGGTTAAACCACAGAGTCTAGGACTTGCTGATCAGAAGGTTGGCGGTTTGAATCCCCGTAACAGGGTGCGCTCCCGTTGCTTGGTCCCTGCTCCTGCCAGCCTAGCAGTTCGAAAGCACGTCAAAGTGCAAGTAGATAAATAGGTACCGCTCTGGTGGGAAGGTAAACGGTGTTTCCGTGCGCTGCTCTGGTTCGCAAGAAGTGGCTTAGTCATGCTGGCCACATGACCCGGAAGCTGTACGCCAGCTCCCTCGGCCAATAAAGCGAGATGAGCGCCGCAACCCCAGAGTCAGTCACAACTGGACCTAATGGTCAGGGGTCCCCTTTACCCTTTACCTTAGTAAACATTGGCCCTCTTGATATTACCGAACTACAACTTCCATCGCCACTTGTCATTAGTCACATTTGCAGGGGCTGATGGGAGCTGGAGGGCCACCCCTGTTTTAGGAGTACATGGGTCTTGTTCTACTGAGTGAGGTCGGAGACATGCTTTTAAAGCACTGTAAATTTGCCATACAAATATTATGCAGTAACACTCAACATGTGATCGTGTTTGTTAGCTGACACGCAGTGGCATTGAATATTTGGTAGTGTCTGACTAACAAGAGTAGAATTCAGTATTTGTCTAGTATACATAACTGTAATGGTTCTAGGGGTTGCTCTTGCGTAAGCCGGTGCCAACACCTGGCTGGGTTGCCTGAGTGAACCTTTTCTGTCCGGACAGCCACTCACCTGTGGCTGACTCAATCGCTGGCAGAATCCATCAGTGGGCGTTTCTTGAACTTCTTCCAGCAAAGAAGCTCTTTGACGCCTAGTCTCCTCCTACTCTCCCCGCGCGGAAGCCTTCTGCGCAAGGAGGGTGTAGGCAGCGGAGGACCCTTAGTCTCCCCGCTGGTCCCCGGCAAGGAGTCATGGGACCGCCTCGCCGATTCCCCCATCTGGCCCCCTTCTCCACTGGTGCTACGCTGATTCTCTTCCCCAGAAGATGGGCTGCCTCTCCCCATCCCTCTCTGGAATCCCTCTGGAGCCCGCTCTCTCCCTCCGGCCCTGATGGCAGTTCCCTGACAATAACATTATAACATTCAGTATTTAATGATATTTATTGGCTGGTCTGCAGTAGAAGTCAATATTTGACAGTATCAGATCTTGTATTAATTTCACTCGCCTCAGCAATCAAGAGACTGTTAAATTTTAACATTGTTGTCCAATTCCAATCTGAAATTCACATGTCATATGTTGACCTCCATATCCAAATGGCTTGTTTTAAATCTTCATCTGATTTTGAATCACATTTCACATTGTGAATAAGCCAAGATCATCCTGGGAGCTTCATGGATGGCTGGAGATCTGAGCCCTTAAGGCTTCGTTCGTTGCCCCCCCCCGCACTAATTAAGGGAAGAGGACAGTAAGAGGAATGGGAATTGTCTAAGAACTGATAGAGAGGGGCCCATGAATCTGCAGAGCTCAGTTTTAAGATGTTTCATTTACATCTACATCTATGTTTCATTTACACTTATCCCAGATTCATCAAGAACTTTTGAGTGGGCTGGGGAATAGTGTGACAATAGCAAAGTCCAGACATTCAGTTCCATAATATTCTCCTTCTTATGGATAGAACTGGCATCTTGTGAACAGAGACATATGAAACAGACATATGAAACAGACCCAATGGATACTTAAGGTCATTAAAATGTGACAACCAGCTCTGTACATCCATTCCTATATGCAACTAACTGCTCTGGGATAGGGGAATAGGAAACGATGCATATTCTGAATACATGTACAGTGGTACCACAGGTTAAGGACTTAATTTGTTCTGGAGATCCGTTCTTAACCTGAAACTGTTCTTAACCTGAGGTACCACTTTACCTAATGGGGACTCCCACTGCCGTCGCGCTGCCGGAGCACGATTTCTGTTCTCATCCTGAAACAAAGTTATTAACCCTAGTTACTATTTCTGGGTTAGCGGAGTCTGTAACCTGAAGCATCTGTAGCATGAAGCATCTGTAACCCGAGGTACCACTGTACTATCAATAACCTTTTGCTTCAAGTACAACTCAGTAAAGTGGTACCTTGGTTCTCAAATGCCTTGGTACTCAAACAACTTGAAACCCAAACACTGCAAACCCGGAAGTAAGTTGTTTGAACCTGTTTTGGAAGCCGAACATGCTCCGTTTTGAGTGTGAATTATTCTGATTTGAGTGCCACACTTCCATTTTGAGTGTTACGCGGAGGTCTGTCTGATTTTGCTCTTTATTTTGTGTTTATATGGCTCTTTTTTGTTTTTGTGACAGTGTGGAACCCAGTTCAGCTACTGATTGATTAATTGTGTGTCTGCAGTACATTGTTTATTGCTTTTATTTTATGGATCAATGGTCTCGTTAGATAGTAAAATTCCTGTTAAATTGCTGTTTTAGGGGTTGTTTTTTAGAAGTCTGGAACGGATTAATCCATTTTGCATTACTTTCTATGGGAAAGCGTGCCTTGGTTTTGGAACGGACTTCCGGAACGGATTAAGTTTAAGAACCAAGGTACCATTGTACAGGAATTCAGTATGTTCATAGAATTACAGAATTGTAGAGGTTAAGGGTCATCTAGTTCAACTCCTGCAAACTTCAAAGAAATGAGAGTTCACCACCTTCTGAGGGAGTCTGTTCCACTGGCTAACAGCTCTTACCGTCAGAAAGCTCTTCTTGATGTTTAGTTGGAATCCCCTTTCTTGTAACTTTAATCCATTGGTTCAGGTCCTACCATTAGGGGCTCCTGTGGTTCTTTGGACCAGGCTGGATGTCTTCAATGTGAAGTTCAGTAATTAAACTAGTCAATACAGACAGTTAAGTACTTACCACAGATCTTATTGTGACCCTGCCTTTTGAGGTTGCCAGCCCATTTATGTGACATAACATAACCATTTCTCTCTGTATTTGATGACTTGATAACATGCCACATTTCTTTGAGGTGTTCCATAAAGACAAAACTTATACAAATTAAAACATGAAAGCAAGATCATTCTGTACAGAGCAGTTCAAACATATAAAAAGAGAAAGGAGACTGAGTCACCAAGGCATGCAGTTTGATTTCAGCATATAAGGAACACTGTGGGAAGTAAAGAGAGACTATTCACTGTGTGCATGTATATAAGTGTCTGATAAAGTGAGACTTGAAAGAGAATTTCAAAGAAAAGGGTCATTTTCTCATTTTGCACCAAAGCCACTTTATACTTCTCAGGAAGTAGCTTACATTGACAAAGAGGTTTAGACTCTATCGCTGAGAGATTGGAGATTACTTTTTATAGCTGAATGAGAGAAAGTGCATTAGACGTGACATATGCTGGACTTTGTAACCTGTTGTTCTTTCTTGGAATGTGTTGAGAAATTCCAGGCATCTAGAACCTTCTTACAAGGTCCCAGTCTTGAAAAACAACATCTCCTAAGATGTCTATTCTGACTCTTCAGACCCATTCTGTAAGATCCAGAAATTCTTCTACCACACACAAACTCTCACAAGATATTGAATGTCTGTATGATGCCACTCGTATCAGGGGTGAGTAACCTGTAGCCCCTGAGAAGTGGCTGGATTATACCTGACCACTGACCATGTTGTCTGGAGTCCAATAAAATTCTGAAGGGCTACAGGTTACCCCCCTCTTCATGGATCACTGCCTTGTTGTGGTGAAGGGGCTTGAATAACTCCAAGAAATTATGAGCTATGCAGTGAAGGGCCACCCAAGACGGACAGGTCATAGCCAAGAGTTTAGACTAAATGGGATCCACCTGGAGAAGGAACTGGCAAACCACTCCAGTATTTTGCCAAGAAAACTCCATGGACATAAAAAAAGGAGAAGCTTTGAGAAGAAAGTGAGAGTTTCCAAGGCATGCTCTGGTTCATGGGGTCACGGAGAGTCGAACACGACTAAGACAACTAAACAACAACAGGTTGTCGGTATCCTGAGGTTGAAAGGCCAGCTGGCTAGGCCCCAGCTGGATCGTCTCCCTCTCAGCCTTCACGCTGCTGAGGTTCATCAACCTCTGGCTCCGACGTAAATCAGTGACTCAAGCTTGCTGACTTGAGCACACTATACATAGCAGAGTAAACCGCACAACAGAAGAGGCTTGAGGCTGTGGATACATACTAAAAATACGGATTTATTTTACATAAATCAGAACAAAGAAACATGTTGTTTCTCCTTGCCGTCTTCTCAGAGAGAGACTCAAAAACAAAAGCAAAAGACACTGAGCAGAAGTTCCGCTCATGGAATGTAAACAGACAGGTGACACGCAACAATCCCATGTCTGCAACAAAAGGTAGAATGGATTCTCCAACGTAGGTTATCCACATCAAGATCACGTGATGCCACTTCATACAAAGCAGATCAACTCTTGGTAGTTAGATGATGCCAGAGAATTCTACCAAAATGGAAATGGGAGAAGAATTGCTGATGCTTAGTTATTCATCCCAATTAAGGAACAGAAATCAATCCAGTGAATACAATCATAATTCACTGTTGTTGTTTTCGATCTGCAAATGAAATGTGATTACATCCCCCTAGCTACCACCCCGCCAATTGCATTGTGTTTCCTTGCATTGAAATGAACGAGGTAGAATGATGTAGCCACAACATAATTTATAGAATTAATTATGTAAATTACATAATTTCACCACTGGAGAGTGAGACTAATAACATAGGTTTCTGGTGGAAAAGGAATAGCAGAGGACTGGAAACTGTGCTGCGTGTACTGTAAGAATTGCAGTTTGGAATGGAAAACAGTGCCTTCATCCCTCATTTCAAGTTCTGCCGTGGATAGCTCAGTTGGTCAAGCATGAGGCTGGATCTAGATGCATCAGAAAAGTGTTTCAGGAAAAAGTGTTGTGAACCTTAAAGTGGGAAATCATGTTGGAGAAAGACGGGACTCCACAGTGCCATCTGGTGTCACCATGTTAAAACACATTTAAAACACTTTTTCCTTGCTAATGTAGCTGAGTCCTAAAGACTCTTAATCTCAGGGTTGAGAGCTCAAGCCCCACATTGGGCAAAAAAAAAAAAAAAAAAATACAGAGAGTTGGATCAGATGGGTCTTGCGCTCCCTTCAAACTCTATGATTCCATGGTTCTATGAAATGCATCCTTGAAAAACCAAAACAAATGTTTAGACTTTTAAAAATGTTTGACATGTTTGACACTTTATTAAGTTTTTATATGTGTTGGAAGCCACTTAGAGTGTCTGGGGCAACCCAAACAGATGGGCAGGGTATAAATAATAATAATAATAATAATAATTATTATTATTATTATTATTATTATTATTATTATTATTATTATTTTAGTATGGATTTACTGGCATGAAATAGCAAGTGGGACATGAATGAAGTATCTATAGGAACAAGACATACCTGAACAAGCTGGAACAGGACAAAATGAAACCTAAGAATACAAGGCAAAGTTGTAAGTTGCCTTAACACTTTTGCAGACCCTGGATGAGTTGCGGACAACCACTGATAGGCATTTGGCTTCATGATTTTCCCCGTTGCCAGCATGAGTTGAGCCAGTTTGATCCTCCTTAGATTGCACCTCCTAACCCACTGAAAGCTTTTCTTGAGGCTTGGAAAATATCGAACAGATATTACCTTGGGTCAGATAAGGCAAGAGGGAAGACAGGTAATCTCTGTTAGGCTACGTGGCATAAGGCAATGTGGGCCCCTATAAAGATTGCAACAGGGACCAGCAGAGCAATGTTTTCAAAGTTCTTTCCCTTGGAAGAAATTGGGGGAATTTTGTCTTCTCCAGTTTGTAGAATGTGTCGTGCATCCTATGTATGTTATCCCATGTTTATGGCTGGTATAGGCTTTAGTTCATCTAATTGCCTCAATGGGTGATGGAGTGTGGTATACATTATATATAGAATTTGTAGGAAGGGGTGGCTACATTAATCAGGGATTAAAGAGAGTCTGAGAAATAGCCACAGAAATTCAGTAAAGGTTCAAGTGACAAATCTTTAGTACCTTGGCATTAATAGCCCATCACATTAGAATAGATTACATTAGATTAAGTGACCTCCCTCATTTCTATGCACAATGCCACTTTTTGACAACCAGAAATATAAAATACCCTCCAAAGCATGTTATGTGGAATGTTGCAGTAATTAGAATTAATGGGATTATATGCAAAAATGCTGCAGATAATTTGTTTTACTACCTCCCACAGACTAGACTAAATTACTTGGCTCCAAGTTCAGTAAAAGAGAATGGTTGAGGCATAAAATGGATTCTGGAAATTATCCTGAACATTTTGTAATTTTTGACCTCATGCTTTGAACAACCATTTTAAACTTTCGTTTCAAGCGTTTACTTAGAGCTAGGAAGTAATTACTTATGAGACACACAGTTTCTCTCTTTCTTACGTTTAGTTAGGTAGCAGAAAATTCCATTTAATCAAGCAACCTCTACTCTTAACAGCTAAGATCCATGGTATTCTGTTCATGGTTACTTTGGTTATACAAGTTTTTTCAAGAATGCGCTCTGTTGAAACCAAGAAATCATAAATCCAGTCCTTTAGCAGAAGCTTTCCTCCTCTCAGCAGGAAAACTATGTGCCAATTCACACACACAGCAATCTTTCCAGAATCCATTTTGTCAGTAAAGGTTCAAATGACAAATCTTTGGTACCTTGGAATTAATAGGCCATCACATTAGAGTAGTTTGCATTAGATTAAGTGACCTCCCTCATTTCTATGCACAATGCCACCTTTTTGACAACCAGAAATATAAAATACCCTCCAAAGCATGTTATGTGGAATGTTGCAGTAATTAGAATTAATGAGATTATATGCAAAATGCTGCAGATAATTTGTTGATGACTGTCATACCAAGTAATGATTTGCATGTGTGCAACAAATGTCAAATACAGGTTAACCACTATAAATAGATATTTTTTTTCCAATGGATCTAGCACATTCCAATTCAGAAATGTTTTAAAGTTTCCAATTTGATTTTGAATTTGACTGGGATTTCTTAAACAAAAAGCAAAGCCTTCTTAACACCTGCTGAATTTTAAAGCAATAACATTAAGTTTCATTATAGTTTCATTCATCCATTCCTTGTTTCATTAATACATTTCTACTGCTATTTTTTCCCCTTCTAAAACAAAATCCAACCATATCAGTACTTTGGAATTTTTCAAGTTTTCCAGGGGAAAGTGGTTGCGTACATAATCAGCCACAGCCATGATCTGGAATCTGTCTCCTAATCCCCCTTTAGTCATGGATTTTACTGAGCCTCTTTGGACCAGCATGTTTATATTGCCTCAATGCAGCAGTGCGCTTCCATCTCTGGGCTCGATTGAAAATGGCTTCTCCATGCAAACCAGAAAGTGACCTCTCCAGACAACAGAATGACTCATCTTATCTCTGTGGCTGTGATCTCCTAAGTGACACATACACCATTAGGCAATTGAATGTGCATGTGTACTCCTTCACATGGCCCCGGGCACTGGCAACCCACGCTACATGACTGAAGTCAGCTAAGCAGTGACTGCTGCTGACAAGAAACAGAAGACAGTGGCCCTCTTCAGCCATTATTGCTTGAAAGGGGAACGCACATGGAACATCTCTCAGAGCCATGGGACTCCTTGTCTTCCAGTGCCGATCTGTAGCAGGCAACCTCATGAATTCGTGGAGGTTTTTCACTCACACAACGAGCTTCCATGGATACATGAGGCTCCAAGCTGCAGAAGAATTGTTTCCGTATTTTGTTTCAGGAAGTGTGAATGAGACAGATTTGTTTTACAATGCAAACCAAGCCACATTTCTCCCTCATCATTAACAGGATTGAAAACCTAAATATGTCTGAGCAAAGCAACTAGCAACTAAGGAGAAAACATGGGTTTAAAAAAAGCCACACATTAAATAAATGCCCACGGTCCTTTTCTCCACTCTCATGATTGCTGTGTGCAGATGTGTAAAATGAAGGCACAACACCACAGGCTTTGTTCTCGCTTACAGGGCTTTGGCACTGCAAAGAAGCATTATGTGGGAGTGAAATTTCACTTTTGGAAGAACTCTGTGACAGTGAAATAAAGTGTATTTGACATGCCTTTTATTTCTTTGGCAAAACTGTTACCTGCCATGAAATCCTTCTGAACACGGCTGCAAAATGTGGGATAATTAGCTGTTATGTACATAACGTCACAGCTGTAAATAACAAGCAGCTAAAATTAGGCTGAAACTTATATTTAGTCAGCGCCCGGCTGACTTTTCAGAACTGGTGCTGAGTCCCAAGTAGTTTCCACTGACCTCATTAACCTCTTTGCTACTTAATGTAATTTCATTCCGAGGACCATTACATGCAACATTCACCACTTATGAGCAACCTCCAATTTGTGTAGCTAGACGTTTAAGAAAGAGAGAAAATGAAATGGCTCTCTTCTAATATAACTGTCACCAGTGGAATATAAATTTATTGACTAAACGAGTATCCTGGATGATTTAGTACTGAAATTCCCTCCCCTGCATGATGTCTCCAATCCATTGCATATGGCTTCTGGGTGCCAAACAGCTATAAAGTGGGTGAGAATGAGAAAAGCATGATTGGTGGCTAGGAAACAGCATACAGGAACAAGAGACTTAACCCTTCCTTGATCATTGCATTCCCTCCTTCCTGGCAACTCCATCACAACCTACCAGCTTGTTTCCCATCCTGCAGTGCAGTCAAGGTTAGAGCAAGAAAGCAGGAAGGTTGGGGAGGTGGCTGTGGTAAGGGTTCAGCTTCCATTCAACACTTCTTCATTATAATTTGCAGCTGTTTCTATGGTGACTCAGGTTCATACTACCAAATCTAGACCCATGGTTCCCAATGTGGGGCACAGGCCCCACAGGGGGGCAATTTGATTTTTAAAGGAGGCAATTCAAGAATGAGTCATTAACAGTTAATGGCCTTTTAAGCTTCCTTCATGTGAATAGGAGTTCACTTTTCAAATAATAAGAATTATATGTCATAGGGGGGCATCAGGATTTTAGAGATGATTAGGTGGGGCATACAAGGAGAAGGGGAAGACAGAGGATGAGATGGTTGGACAGTGTTCTTGAAGCTACCAGCATAAGTTTGACTAAACTGCGGGAGGCAGTGGAAGACAGAAGTGCCTGGCATGCTCTGGTCCATGGGGTCATGAAGAGTCAGACACGACTAAACAACAACAACAGGTAGGGCATGGCCAAAAACAGGTTGGGAACCACTGATCTTGACAATTACAATATAATATAGTTTGACAGAATACATATGTATATAGGGATGGTTAGAGACTCCCTTGACTCTACTTTTCTGTCACCATCCATGGAAAACTGAAGTGGCAAGTGATTGCCTCCAAACTTGGTCTACTTCCTCCCCTTGTGCTCAAGTGAACCCACTTTGAAGTCATGTGCCAGAAAAAGGTAAGGGTGGGGGCCCAAATGGTGGTGGTTGATGGGGATGGGCGCCAGTCCCAGTAGACCCAGAAGGTATGGGGCCTGGCAAATTCTTCAGTATGCAGGTTGGTGATACCAGGTCTGGAAGAGAGGTCTACAGTAAGGTTCAGAGTGGAAGGTCCCTACAGCTTTTAATTTAAATCTACTGAAGATCTCTTGCCAATATACCTGTCATACTATCAAACTGAAATATGTTTTGGTTGTGGATAATAAAATCAATACAGAGGGCACATCTTGTAATAGTAAAACTTCATTGATTTTGTGTTTTTAATTCTAAGAAAGTCCACAATGGAAATCAATACCGATATATGACATTACAGCATTTTCATGTATAACAGTTGACATAACACATCTGTTCTGTTTTGTGTCAGCAATTTAATAAGTACCTGTGAGGATTTTAGCAACTCAACAAACAGCAAAGCTTTAAGGACCATTGGGCTACATTAGCACAGATGAAAAAGAAGGAAAGAAGAAAATGTGGGTAGTTTCGCACACTACTTAATGTTAACTCATTTTTGTTTGATGCTGCCTGGGGAAAAACGCATAGCGTGTATGTTTTAATTTTTTCAGTAACAGGTTCAGAAGTTTCTTTAGCTTTAAAGTTCCAGCATTTCGGAGCCTCTTTTGAACAAGACAATTTTCTTCTGCCTGTGGAAAAGAATAAAACAATCCATGAACATACATTGACGGATGTAGCTTTGAACCAATGAGCTTGCATGAACTTTATGGTCATGCACTTCCTCCTCTCCTTCTATGGCCATGAGGAAAAGCCTTTGCTTCCTGTTTTAAGACAGCTATAGGAGCTATGGCTGGTTTTAGCTGGGTTTATTGGGGGGCAGGGTTGTTAACCAAGGTTTAAAGTTGTCTTAACATAGTTAATACAATTTGCATGGTTTAGACAAAACAATAAACAGTGGTTGCATATTGAGGTCCCAAAGACAGCCCCTAATAAAACACAAATGACACATTATTTTTGTTTAAAGTCTTTGGCATTATTTTGTCCACAACTTTATTAATTCTGGTTCTAAACGTAGCATAAGGGGTCTCTATAGTATAGTGTATTTTAAAATGGGATTTCAGAGTTTTTAGGGGTTTTTGAATGTTTTATGTAGTTTTTCAATTTCATTGTTCTGCATGGGACAATGACAATAAAGCTATCGTATATCGTATATCGTAAATTACAAGCAATGTGAGTGGTTGCTTAGGCATTGGTTGCGACTATCTGACCCCGCACGGGGACAGTCTGACATTCGCATGCCTGCGAAGTCAGAAAAGGGTAAGACACCTGGGAAGCGAGACGGGACTGGGAATCATGCCTCACCTCTCCCTAAATGCTCCCAGGGGCTCTTGCGTGGCCCTAGCCCCTTGACAGGGTTCGGACAAAAGCAAGGCGAGCCCCTGGGTTCCTTTAATGGAAAACCCTTACAGCAGCAGCACTTTTGGAGGGGCAGGCACAGCCAAATCCATACCCCTCCACCAACCAATTCCCAAACCAATGACTAACCACAACCCTACAAGTTGTAACGATTTGCTATGCAGTAGGCAAATGGCACCAGCCAATCAGCCAAATGGATAAAATTCCTACCAGGCCCCTGCCCCAACGGCAGATGACCCCATGACAGGCATAGCAAGGTCAAGCAAACAGCCTAAAATAGGGAGGGGAGGGCGGGTGATCCGATGCACTCAGCGAAAAGAGGAAGCTCAACGCTGTGTGCAGGGCATTTAAAGACTAGGGCTGTCGTTCAAAAAATGGCAACATATAATTCTCCCCAGCAACAGCACAGCCCTCTGCTAATGGTGGCCAAGCTCTTTCCCACCCAGCAACAGTGGGGTCTCTTGCTAGTCCCCACCGCAACATGTGCTCTCCATGAAGGAGAACACGCTTTAGTTTAAAATGGAAAGCAATGCTGCTTTTCTCCTCCATGTGGCTGGAGGAGGAGAGAGAAATGTGGGGTTTGCTCAGGGTAATTCCCATAGTATTAAAGAATTGTTTGCGATTATATTCAGTATAGACCAGCAAAGACGATGAATTGAACTCCTCTGTGCTTTACCAAAGGCAGGAGTCAAAATGGATTTGGCAGCTATTATTGGAGCAAGTTGACTTTTATGTCTGAATGAACCAGGGAATTTTTAATTTGTAAATATTGTTCTTTTTTTCAAAAGACTGGTAACAGAGTCCCCCCCCCCATTACTTTAGTTGCTTTTATTTCATTTCAGTTGCATTTTTTGTATATGGGTATTACATTACCTAATATTTATATGCAACCAGACAGACCATTTGTGAAAATAGATTTACCGTTTATTACATTTTGTATCCTATCGTTATTCAAAAACCTAAGTGCAACATACATAAAGATATTTATTAAGATATTATCACATGGAAAATAGCACTCAAGATAGCCAACATAATTTTTAAAAACACATGCAATGTTTAAAACAATTTCAAAATAGAATAGAGGCAGAATGATAGATAATGAAAGCATCACAGTAGCAAGGTGATCTGAAAAAAGAGAGACTAAACATCATCATTGTCACTTGGCAGAAGAACCCAAAAGAAGAAAGGATCAAATAACTCCCTATGGGAGGGAATTCTACAGCTGGGATGTGGCCACAGAGAAGACCCTTTTTCAGCTGAACATCAGCCTTTGACAGCATGCAGATGATGGAGATTCCATTAGATCTAAGGGTTCAGGCAGTTTGGCTTGGGAAGGTGAGGTCTCTCAGGACTCAGCCCATTTGGGTAGTAATCATAGGTAATACTCAGCAGACTGAATTGTGGCTGGAAGCAAATTGGTATCCACTACAGTTGTTCCAAAATGGGCATAATGTGCTTATATAAGTATCATTGCTGCTGAATTCTGGACCACTCCAAGCTTCCAGGGGCACTTCACAGATGTGAAGGCCATGGAGAATGTGTTAGCCTAGTCCAATCTTGGTGTGTGTCATCATAGCTAGGCCCATCTTCCCCAGAAATGGGAGCGGATGGTACAACAGACCGACCTCATCAGAAGCCATGGCTGCTATACGGAACATTACATTTTCCATTTGCTTACTATGACCATACTCTCCAACATTTTTCTGATGAAAATAGGGATGTCCTATTCCATTATTATTATTTATTATTATTATTATTATTATTATTATTATTATTATTATTATTATTATCATACCGCACCCATCTGACTGAATTGCTCCAGCCATATAAAAACATAAAACATAAAAAACCTCCCTATACAGTGGTACCTCAAGTTACATGCGCTTCAGGTTACAGACACTTCAGTTACAGACGCCGCTAACCCAGAAATATTACCTTAGCTTAAGAACTTTGCTTCAGGATGAGAACAGAAATCGTGCAGCGGCGGCGCAGCAGCAGCAGGAGGCCCCCATTAGCTAAAGTGGTGCTTCAGGTTAAGAACAGTTTCAGGTTAAGAACAGACCTCCAGAACAAATTAAGTTTTTAACCTGAGGTACCACTCTACAGGGCTGCCTTCAGATGGCTCAGGGATCAGATAACTCCATACCCTCCAACATTTCTCAGATGAAAATAAGGACATCCTACCATATCCCCCAACTTTTCTCCAATGAAAATAGGGATGAGATCAAATCAGAAACCAGGATGGCTTCTGTAAATCTGGGACTGTCCTTGGAAAAATAGTGACACTTGGAAGGTCTGTAATATGTTAAGCTGAGAAATGACATCTTTGCCAAGGCTGCCTCCATGAACTTTGTTGCTGAACAGTTATTTTATCTCATGTATGCCCAATCAAAATCCAACACTCAAGCCAAGCCAACCATTTCAGCAGAAGAAGCAGATCTGTGCCTGTTCCATTTCTCCTCTAATGCAAGGAATAATTCAGGCCATGTGCACTTGAGCTCTGTATGCTCAATTGGGATATACATGGCCTCTGAACTGAGTAACTAGTGTTTGCCTAAGTGAGATTGTTGTGCTGAGACAACTGTCATGCCCCTAGAGAAGTGACAACATGTTCTGGCAATTGTGTAGTGATGCATTTTTACTTTGGCATATTGCTTTTCCCGTGGGTGAAGAGCGGCAACGAGAAATGACATTAAGGAAGGACCTTACGTGGCTCGCAGAAAAGACCCAAATCTGTAAGCAGTGATCAGGGAAGTGCTACTGAGAATTAATAGCAAGAAATCCCCTCCGTTAAGCCAGCTATTTTCAGCCTGTCATTTAATAAATGTTTACATTCCTCAGATTGAGGCCAATGATGTCTGAAATTTAATTTAGGTCCATTGAAAACATTCTGCCTGTTTAGGTGCCAGTCGTGCACTTTAATTACAATAGAATGAAATAGCTAGATTGAACATCTAAGTAGTGTTTTCTTTGATTCACCTTGTCTGCTTGGTCAAATGACATTATTACACAGTGTCCAGGAGAAGTTTTCAGGGCAGCTTGGAAACCTGTATGAAATAATAACACCTTCATCCATTTTAAATTACAAAGTACATTTTTATACGGCAGACATTGATAAGTGCTCTTTCCCAGATCTCTTTGATGAACACTTGTTCAGAAAGCCTTTTCCCCTCTCCTTTACCACTATTGTAAATGAGAACATCATGCCACAATGCATGTCAGATATTATAGAAGGCTACTACTTAAGGACAAATGGGACAGTACTCCATCAGCCCTAGAATCTCCAAACCCACAGAGCCTGAGCCATCACGTCCTCTCTCATGCCTCCATGCTATGATCACACATTCTTTGCTCTGTCTGTTTTGTTGCTTGCCCTTAACTCTCCAGAAAAAGAGGCAGCAATTTCCTTTGAAAAACAGTCTTCTAGAGGCATAAGAGCACCCATCGATCCTCTGTATGTTCTCTTTTCCTTGTGACTGGAAACACCTAAGAATGTAAGAACACAAGAACACATTGGATCAGGCCAATGGCAAATCTTATCCAGCACCCTGTACTCACAGTGCCCAACCTTGGCCAATTGGACACGGTTATTTGGTTCAAAAGGGGTGTTTGTGACTCCAAGCTACAACCAATTGACTCAAGTGCTGTGGGAACCGATTCCTACAACCAATTAAATTTATGCACTGTGATTGCTGACTCCCATGAGTCAGAGCTTTGAGAGCTACAGCTTGTCCCTGTGGTGAGATCTAAAAGTTAGGCCAGTAGCAGCAGTAAAGGTAAAGGTAAAGGTACCCCTGCCCGTACGGGCCAGTCTTGACAGACTCTGGGGTTGTGCGCCCATCTCACTTAAGAGGCCGGGGGCCAGCGCTGTCCGGAGACACTTCCAGGTCACATGGCCAGCGTGACAAGCTGCATCTGGCGAGCCAGCGCAGCACACGGAAACGCCGTTTACCTTCCCGCTTGTAAGCGGTCCCTATTTATCTACTTGCACCCAGGGGTGCTTTCGAACTGCTAGGTTGGCAGGCGCTGGGACCAAGCAACGGGAGCGCACCCCGCCGCGGGGATTCGAACTGCCGACCTTTCGATCAGCAAGCCCTAGGCGCTGAGGCTTTTACCCTCAGCGCCACCCGCGTCAGCAGCAGCAAGGTAGTTTAAAACTTCTCTCCCAGCACACATCCAAATTCAGGAAAAATCATATGTGTTTCTGGGTCTAACAAGATAATGTGACATGAAATGAGCTTTTGCAGCTTTTTAAAAACAACAACAACAAAAACTTCATTGGCTGACACACTCTGTGGTTCTCAAATTGTCAGCCATGAAATGGGGGTCTACAGATGGTTCAGTATAATTTTAATGCAGTATTATTGTCAATAACATATTGCAGAATACATACCCTCCAACATTTCTCTGATGAAAATAGGAGCATCAATAATCATCATAATCATGATCATAATACCCTGCCCATCTAACTGGGTTTCCTCAGCCGCTCTGGACGGCTTCCAATATATATAACATAAGCATTAAACATTTTTTTAAAAAAAATTTCTATACAGGGCTGCCTTCAGATGTCTTCTAAAGGTTGTATAGTTACTTATCTCTTTGGCTTGAGGGTTGCATAACACCATACCTTCCAACATTTCTCTGATGAAAATAGGGTCATCCTAAGGAAAAGCTGGAGATTCTGGGATCAAATCAGAAACTGCGACGACTTCTGTAAATCCGGGACTGTCCCTGGAAAATAGGGACACATGGAGGTTTGAGAATATACTCACAAAGAAAGAAGGAGTCTGTTGGGCTCTCCATAGAAGGCGACTTCCTGTGTTCTTGTGCATATTTTGGTCCCCATATGCTATTAGACATCATCCCTGCCTAACATTGTCAATGGTTGGGGTTGATAGGAGTTGCAGTCCTACACCTCTATGGAGCCCAAAGTTGGAGAAGGCTGCCATGGAGCTTTCCAGACTGATCCCATCCCATTCCTTCAAAATTTATAGTCCTCTCAGCTTTCTGCCTTACCGAATTTGACTTGATAACAAATCATTTTTCTGAACCTCCCACTGATTGCCACCTTCCAAAGATTTCTAGTCACCAAGAAACATTAATATGCTTTCATTAAGTTCCTGATTATTGCTCAGCAGTAGGCCCATTGACAGTAATCAAGAAAGCCATTCTCATCACGGTACCTGAAAGCAGCATTCCACATACAATTTTCCTCCTCCTGTTATGAGGAAGTTCGGATATACTGACTGAGGAGCAGGGATCACAGTTCTTACCTCTGAGTAGGCATGGTTACAATTGTGCTGATATTTTGTGTTATCATCAATGTATTTTGTTTGCTGTCAGCTGCTTCTAGCACCAGAGGATGTGGGAAATGAAGGACTGCATTAAAAAAATAAAATGTTCCTGGTGGCTTTGAGCTTGATGGTCCTATAACAGTAGATGAGGCCACAAAGGGCTGTAAATTCTACATGCACTCTGGAGCATGACCAGAACAAGAAGCATCTAGGAAGAATGGAGTGTCGCAGTTTAGTCACCCAGTTGAGGACCCAATGTTTGTTTTGCTTTCCCTAGTCTTCCATAAAGGGAAAAGCAAGAAAGAACACTGTGTCCAATTCTGGGCACCACAATTTAAGAAGGATGTTGACATGCTGGAATGTGTGCAGAGGAGGGCAACCAAGATGATCAAGGATCTGGAAACCAAGCCTTATGAGGAACAGTTGAAGAAGCTGGCTAGGTATGGTTAGTTTGGAAAAGAGGAGACTGAGAGGAGATATAATCTAATCTAAAGGGCTGTCACATGGAAGACGGAACAAGCTTGTTTTTCTCCGGCTCTGGAGGGTAGGCCTCGAACCAATGGCTTCAAGTTACAAGAAGGGAGATTCTGACTAAACATCAGAAAGAACTTCCTAACAGTAAGAGCTGTTTGACAGTGAAACAGACTCCCTTGAGAGGTTGTGAACTCTCCTTCCTTGGAGGTTTCGAAGCAGAGGTTGAATGGCCATCTGTCATGGATGCTTTAGCTGAAATTCCTGCATTGCAGGGGGTTGGACTAGATGTCCCTTGTGATCCCTTCCATCTCTACAATTCTATGATTCTATGTAGCCTTACATTACAGACCCTGAGAAATAAGCCAGGATGACACGTTCAGAGATAAGGTCTTCAAAATCTACATCCAATACATGGACAGTGCGTCAGATATAAGCCAATCATATAACACCGAAGGTGGGATCAGTTGTGCAGCCACACTCTCAGGTTATTGCATGTCCCCCTTTCACTCCTATACATAAGGTAAAGGTAAAGGGACCCCTGACCATTAGGTCCAGTCGTGACCGACTCTGGGGTTGCGGTGCTCATCTCGCTTTATTGGCCGAGGGAGCCGGCGTACAGCTTCCAGGTCATGTGGCCAGCATGACAAAGCTGCTTCTGGCGAACCAGAGCAGCGCACGGAAACACCGTTTACCTTCCCGCCAGAGCGGTACCTATTTATCTACTTGCACTTTGATGGGCTTTCGAACTGCTAGGTTGGCAGGAGCAGGGACTGAGCAACAGGAGCTCACCCCGTCACGGGGATTCGAACCGCCGACTTCTGATCGGCAAGTCCTAGGCTCTGTGGTTTAACCCACAGCGCCACCCGCATCCCCACTCCTATACATAGGAACCTAGCAAGCTGCCTTATTGCCCAAGACAGACCATTGGTACATCTAGCTCAGGCAACACTGACTGGCCGCAGCTCTCCAGAGTTAAAGGAAGACCTCTCTCCCAGCCATACTGAGAGATGCCTGGGATTGAACTTGTGACAGATGCTGTATTGCTAAGCCATGGCTCTTCCTATAATGCATGACTAGGACTAGTGTGGTCCTCTGAAGGAATAAATCCTAAAACCATAGCATGAGCCTCTGGGCTCACCCACCAAGGCACAGAATAAGGATCCCTACCCCTGCTTAGGCTTTTAAATTGATTGAAGTTAATGCTGTTCTATTCTATCTTTTTATTATATTCTGATCATTGTTTTCGTTCAGTTTGTGCTATTGCATTTTGCCTTTTTATTATATTATGATAAAATGTAATATAGTACACTATATTATTGTTCTCGTATATGAGACATCTTTATCTATTGTTTTTATATTTTGAGGCATCCTGAGGGCTTTGGAGAAGCCACAGTTATAAATTAAATTAGATTAAATTAATGGATCTACATTATTTTGGGTGCTTTTTCAGCATGAAGGCTAATAATAAAATGTGCAACTAAAAAATGACAATGGTTGTGTTTCATGTATACACAAGCTGTTATGGTCTGTTTTTTTCTCCTTATTGTTTTTAGGCATCATCTGACTATCTTGGCTTCTCCACTGCCCTAGAGATCTTCAGTCAATGAGTACATCCACTCCATCAATTTCAAGCATTCGATGAATTGGTTGTTGCCTCTGAAAACTTGTGTGAAAAAATAAAGGGAGGATGGAAGGGCCAAACTAGTGATGGGGAAGGATTGGGGCTTTTGCCACAACTTGCAGCAACCCTCCCCCCCCCCGAATTATCTGGCATCCTGCACACAGCTCTCACCTGTGGGTCCTAGAAGCTGCCAGCATATGACAGTGGCCACACCCTGGGAACGGCTTTGACTGCTTGGCTAAACCAGATGAGGGTGGCCAATGGGTTCCAAACTGTCAGAGAGTTATGGACTTCCCCAGCATTCAAAGAGAGGCTCCTGTGGATTGAGCGGATGAGACCAGTAGTGGGTGATCCATCAGAACATACAGTGGTACCTTGGTTCTCAAACTTAATCTGTTCCGGAAGTCCGTTCCAAAACCAAAGCATTCCAAAACCAAGGCGCACTTTCCCATAGAAAGTAATGCAAAATGGATTAATCCATTCCAGACTTTTAAAAACAACCACTAAAACAGCAATTTAACATGAATTTTACTATCTAACGAGACCATTGATCCATAACATGAAAGCAATAAACAATGTACTGCAGTCACACAATTATTCAATAGCTGAACAGTTACAAAAAAGAGTCACAAAAACACAAAATAAATAGCAAATACAGACAGACCTCAGCATAACACTCAAAACGGAAGTGTGGCACTCAAAACGGAAGCATAACAATCAAAATGGAGCATGTTCGGCTTCAAAAAAAGTTCGCAAACTGGAACACTTACTTCCAGGTTTGCAGTGTTTGGGTTCTAAGTTGTTTGAGTGCCAAGGCATTTGAGAACCAAGGTACCACTGTACTGCCCCTTCCATGGACGTTTTACTCAAAAAAGTTTTCAAGTGCCTTCTAGCTGCTGCAAGCAGATAGAAATGATTTAAAAGAATGATCCAGGAAAGCCCTCCAAGCAGCTCAAAAGTATTTACAAAACAATTCACCACTAGCAGCCAGTGAAGTTTGGCAGATCTGCCCTTCGGACACTGACATTATGGCAACTTATCTGGACAGATCTAAGGCTGGGTAAGGCCACAGCGAGGTCAGAGTTGCATAGATGCACTAGTGCAGGCATGGCCAGACTTGGCTCTCCAGATGTTTTGGGACTACAATTCCCATCATCCCTGACCACTGGTCCTGTTAGCTAGGGATGATGGGAGTTGTAGTCCCAAAACATCTGGAGGGACAAGTTTCGCCATGCCTGCACTAGCAGAATCAATCTGGTATTCTCAACAGCACATGCATGCAGCCTCAATAAGGCCACACCCCAACCCCATCCAGGTGAACAGCAGTGTTGCTGGGTGATTTCTGCCCTACCACACTCGATTAGGGGTGCCATGTGTCTGGAATTTCCCAAACATAGCCAGGATTCATCCATCAAAAATGGTGTCCGGGAGAAATTTTTGAAAATTGGTTAAAATGCCCAGGAGAACCAAGGCAAATGGCAGCCCATATCAGAAGTGTTGATTTGAAAGAAAGAAAGAAAGAAAGAAAACAACAACAACAACTTAAAAACTTTTTTGGAGATTTTCCAAAAAGAGGAAGAAGAAAGCTCAAAAAGAATTTTCCCTTTTTGAAATATAGCAACCCTGCACTGGATGCGGCTGAAATTCACATAAGTTAAAACCATGTAATTACTGAGTCAGAAGGGACCATGCATAGCATCAGGTCCACCCGCATGCAATGCAGGAATATGCAGCTTTCCTCTAGGGGAATAAAACATGTGACTTTGGTGTTATCAGTACCATACAGAAATGGACTTTTAAAGAAGAAAAAAAGAAAATGATGTGGACTTGTGTTGAAGTAAACATGTTCCTCTACTTGTCTGGAAGGGCCATGGACTGGCTGAAGATGATTTTGTCTATCTCTGGGCCAGGAAACTCAAAGATTTACATGCTGTTACAATGGTTTTCCATTAAAATATCAATCCGAAAGAAAATTTAAATGTACTGGTTACAAATAATGCACTTCAGTTGAAGGGTGATATTGTGGGTTGAGAGAGAGAGAGAGAGAGAGAGAGAGAGAGAGAGAGAGAGAGAGAGAGAGTTTGGTCTTGGTTAATTTTAAATGTTCTATATATTACATACCTCTGAGTTAATGAAGAATTCATAGTTTTGGATGCTAGCATAATAGTGTAGACCTGCTCCCCACCCAAATGTCAAGTTTAGCTCTGCACTTTCAATAATAAAAGCCATTTGAAATATCTGCCTTCCTTTTAGGAAGCAGATTCATATTCATCACACATTGGGAAGCAATTATCCTGTCTTTAATGACCTCTATTACAACATTCACATCCAACTTCCTGCAGAAAAAATGAAACTAGAGATGAAACTTAAACAATTGGATGTGGCTCAGTTCCAACTCTATCTGCAGCACCCATTTGCTTCTGAATTTCCTCATCCTCCTTGGAGTGAGAACTGGAAAGATCCCTAGTATAAGGTATGCCCAGTGCTTTTCTTTCTTTCTGGGGGGTACGCAAGGGTATGCAAAGCCCTAAACATTTTGTGAATCTAAGTTTGGCCTCATTGAGGGGCAGTACAGTGGTACCTCGGGTTACAGACGCTTCAGGTTACATACGCTTCAGGTTACAGACTCCACTAACCCAGAAATAGTACCTCGGGTTAAGAACTTTGCTTCAGGATGAGAACAGAAATCGCGCAGCAGCAGTGCAGCGGCAGCAGGAGGCCCCATTAGCTAAAGTGGTGCTTCAGGTTAAGAACAGTTTCAGGTTAAGAACGGACCTCCAGAATGAATTAAGTTCTTAACCTGAGGTAACACTGTATTTCAATATGAGTAGGAAAATGAGAGTACCCCTAAACATTTTTTAAGGAAAAAAATGCACTGGGTATGCCACATTAGAAATAAGCAGTGCAAACTATATACATTCTTGACCCTTATAGAAAGGGTAACTAAATGGTCAGCCTGAGCACAGCTACATAGATCTCAGCATTGTTAATGAGTTGGGAATCTTTTGAAATAATCAATGGCTGTCCCCAGCACTGGGACATGGCATGATCAGACAAAATTGTCAGGATGAGCCCTGAGAAAACAAGCAATGGAGCTCTAGCCTGTAGGCACCACTTTCTGCATTATTTCCCAATATCCCTTGCCCAGAGGGATGCTGGGCAAAGGAAGATATTACTGAGGAACAAGAATGTATTGAGCGTCAATGCTGACTTTAGAGCAACAGTATTTACAGTGCATGCCTGTGTATGTCTCTAGTGCTATTTTTCTGACCTTTAAAGCCCTAAACGGCCTCAGCCCAGTATACCTGAAGGAGCGTCTTGGCCCCCATCATTCAGCCTGGACACTGAGGTCCAGTTCCAAGGACCTTCTGGCAGTTCACTCACTGTGAGAAGTGAAGCTACGGGGAACCAGGCCCAGGGCCTTCTCGATAGTGGCTCCCACCCTGTGGAACGCCCTCCCATCAGATGTCAAGGAAATAAAAAACTATCTGACTTTTAGAAGACATCTGAAGGCAGCCCTGTTTAGGGAAGGTAGTCCCTCCCCTACCTGGCCTGGTCTCCTTGGCAACGCTTCCCCCAGGTGGGATTGGACAACTGACTGAGGTAGGCAGAGACCTCCAGGTATCCCACCTGAGGGAAGGCGAAGCCAAGCCTATGCTGATGGAGCCTTTCCATATCCAGGGGCTGCACGTGTCCACGCAAAGGGCGCCCCCCGTTTTTATGCGGGGAGCGGTTATTATTATTATTATTATTATTATTATTATTATTATTTCATTGGAAGCTGCCCAAAGTGGCTGGGGAAATCCAGCTAGATGGACGGGGTATAAATAATAAATTATTATCATTATCATTATCATTATCATTATTATTTCTAGAAAAAGAGGTGCTGGAGTTCACCATGAACTTCTCCCTTGTTCTCTCAGAATGGCAACAGTACCCACCTCAGAAGTGCCACAGCTGAGCTCCTGTGAGCTCTCACAGAAAGAAAGAAAAAAGCCCTCTATATATCTCCTGGACAATGTGTATGGAGATCCTGGGTTCCCCCCGAAGACCTCTCAGCCTTGCTGATGTGGTCCAAAGGAAAGCAGAGGAATACATTTGGTTCCAGCTTGGCTGCAGGAGCTGACAGAAAGAGGCATACAATGTGTCATCCAACTGCCTTAGGGCCTCCACTCCATGTAGGGGTTATTCCTTAGCCGTTTATTCTCCCAAATGTAAGGAGCTCATCCTACACTCGAGTAGGACCCTGGCAGAGACACATGCCCGACTGGCATGTTCCCTCCCTCCTGGTCGATCGTTCGGGAGCTTCAAGAGCTTTCTTCTGCCCGAACATCACAGCGACCAATGTCAACTGACACCAGCACACTTAGGGATCTGCCAAGTCTTTGCAGCTTGCATAACAGATCTCAGCAACTCAGCATTTTGGCTAATCTACGTTTATTTACATATAAACACACACGGAGCACTGCAACATGGCTCCCTCTCTCTCTAGCATCAGATAGCAAAGAGAAAAAGAACAAAGGACAATAGTCCCACTTCACGAAACACAGTAACACAAACATCCTGTGTCCGTCACTTCCCACTCTGTGGAGTCAAAACATACACCGTCATGTGATAGACAACAATCGCATGACTGCAATCATGGAGCAGGAATTCTAACACCAAAGTCATCCTGGAAGGCATTGGATATGCATTTTTCCTCGGGGTTTACACCTGAAGCTTTGCTCAAGCTGCAAACCAGTGGACAGCGGCACAAACTATAGGGGGCCCTGGGGGCCCAAGCACCCACAGAAAAATTGCTATGGGTGCTCAGCACCCACACCACAGGGCTCCCAACACAACCTCTGGTGCCTCACAAAGCACCGGAAGTCACGCTTGAGACCTCACGAGACCTCGGAGATGCTGTCTGAGGCCTTGCAAGCCCTTGGAACCTGACTGTGTCTTCATATGCAGGGGAAGTCCCTAACTCACAAAGGGTTTGAGACCCATCACCTGGTTTAGCTGTTACCAGTGTGTGGCTACTGTTGCATGCTGACAGCTTTTTAAACAGGTCTATGGCTACAAGGGGAGCGGGTGGCGCTGTGGGTTAAACCACAGAGCCTAGGACTTGCCGATCAGAAGGTAAACAGGTGAGCTCCTGTTGCTCGGCCCTAGCTCCTGCCAACCTAGCAGTTCAAAAGCACGTCAAAGTGCAAGTAGATAAATAGGTACCGCTCCAGCATTACCGTGCGCTGCTCTGGTTTGCCAGAAGCGGCTTAGTCATGCTGGCTACATGACCCGGAAGCTGTATGCCGGCTCCCTTAGCCAATAAAGCGAGATGAGCACCGCAACCCCAGAGTTGGCCACGACTGGACCTAATAGTCAGGGGTCCCTTTACCCTTTACCTTTATGGCTACAAGATTGCAACCTAACAGCATAAGTAAATTCATGCTTACTTAGAAGTAAGGCCCACTGTGTATAATGGGGTTACTCCTAGGTAAGCGTCTACAGGATTGCATCTTTACAGTGAAATCCTAAAAGTGCCTATTCAGAATTAAGTTCCGTAGCGATTACATGGGAACAGGGTTGTTTGTTGTATTCCTCCCAAATGGTTGTGTCCAATGTTAGTCATAGAGCAAACCCACTGAAATGAATAAACATAGCTGATTTTGGTACATTAATTTTGGCAGTTCCACTCTGAGTAAAACTTTGTTAGCTGCAGCCCAATTAGTCCCCAGCACATTGCAGCAAACACAAAAAAATGCTGCATAATATTTGTATGCTGCCCCATTCATTTCAGTAAGGGCTTATATAAGAGTAACACTTGATGGATTGCAACCTAGAGCTCTCCTTATATTGAGATGGCGATAATTATTGATTTGCAGCCTCTCGGCCCAGAGTGGAATACAGTAATTTTATTTTATGTTGTTTATTCTTTTTTGTCATTTGAATGCAAGGCCTGAATAACGTCGTATGAGGTGTCAAGGTTAATGTATCAAATCCAGGTAGTTGCTTGGTTGAATTTTGTCAAATATTCCAGTGCTGCACTAACCCTCTGAGACTATACCGAGACTAAAATGGAAAAGGAATTTAATTAGAGCGTGCTGGGAATGTAATGTGGGACATTAAGCATTTATTAAACAAAGCTGTTTCTGAACCTTTCGGATTACACATTGGGAAATCTTCATTAGCGATCAACAAAATACATGTGTGTACAACTGAGCAGACCAAATGTGATGACAATACATTATGTATTGTCTCACACACTGATTATATGAGGTTGCACAGGAATATTTTAAGCAAAGGCTATTATTCCAAAGTGTTGCAGCCAGAATGATTTTTTTTTTTTTTTGGTAGTTTATCCCCATACCGATTGTTCATTTAAAAAACTTGCTATAAAAGACATTCTCTTGCTAGGCCTGTTGTAGCCATTGGAATTCAGTACAGCTCTGATTAATTTCAAAGGCATATTGGTCGAGGGTTATTATTAGGTTAGTTTGTTAATGCACAATCTGTCACGAAAGCCTTGAAGTGGAAATGTAGCAGATGCACAAGTCCTACTTTGAAATTTCTTAAATCACTAAAGACATGAATAATTTCATTTCTGTTTCCATGCAGAGAGAAATTGTATGGTGTTAAACACTACATATTGTGTGTGTATGTGTGTGTATCAAAAAATAAAATAACATGTTGTTTTCATAGCAATTTCTTTCTTATTTATGTAAAAACCAGCCAGACTAATTGGGCACGTTGTCGTTGTTGTTGTTGTTTTGCTGAATTACAATCGTTCATGCAAGAAGCAAAGCTACAGGGAACCAGGCAGAGGGCCTTCTCGGTAGTGGCGCCCGCCCTGTGGAACGCCCTCCCATCAGATGTCAAAGCGATAAATAACTACCTGACATTCAGAAGACATCTTAAGGCAGCCCTGTTCAGGGAAGTTTTTAATCTGTGATATTTTAGTGTATTTTTTGTTTCTATGGAAGCCGCCCAGAGTGGCTGTGGAAACCCAGCCAGATGGGCGGGGTACAAATAAATTATTATTATTATTATTATTATTATTATTATTATTATTATTATTATTATCAACATGGGAATATCACCATGAAGTGTGTTTCTTGCCTAAATGTGACATAGGTCCCATCCATTCCAGACGTTTAAGACACCTTTGGTATCAGTCACTGAAAGTCTTAGAGACAGTGATCCACTAACCGTGATGATCGCACAGAGCTATATTTCCCAGCACCCTTTGTTGTTGTTTAGTCGTTTAGTCGTGTCTGACTCTTCGTGACCCCATGGACCAGAGCACACCAGGCCCTCCTGTCTTCCACTGCCTCCCGCAGTTTGGTCAAACTCATGTTGGTAGCTTCGTGAACACTATCCAAGCTAATTAAGGCGTAGTATGCCTTTCCATCTTATAGTATTTTATTGTTATAGTGGTGTTTTAGCGACTGTTTATTGTTCCCCCCCCCCCTACGGCACAAGCTGTCACTTATGTGCTGTTTTTACCTGTATGGGCCTATGGCCGTAATAAATGAAATGAAAATGCTTCGTGAACACTATCCAACCATCTCGTCCTCTGTCGTCCCCTTCTCCTTGTGCCCTCCATCTTTCCCAACATCAGGGTCTTTTCCAGGGAGTCTTCTCTTCTCAAGAGGTGGCCAACAAACTGCATTTCTCAGGGTTCTCCAGTTGTACAAAGACTCTCCTCCCTGGAAGAGAGGGGAGTGGTTGTGGACGGGAGCCCGAGCACCGCCCCTAGCAGGGGGCGTTAGCCCCCTGCCTCCACCTCTCCTGGCTGGCGCCCACACCCCTCGGCAGGCACCCAACCAGGTGCCTCCGAGGGGGCGTGCTCAGCAGCCTTTTGCTGCAGCGCCAGCCTCTCCCCGGCCTCATTATTCGCCGTCATCTCGTCGCGAGTCACCCACCCTCCACTCCCTTTGAGTTAGGGCTTAGGTCATTGGCCTTGCTATGGACCTTAGGTTGGTCGCCCTGGTTGTCCAGGGGGCCTGGTAGGAGTTTTTCCATTTGGCATTAGGCCTTTTGGTTTTTTCGCCTACCTCGTAGCAATCGTCACAACTTTTGTGGTATTGGTGGGTAGGTTAGGCATTGGAATAATGTGTTGTGGTGTGTCGAAGGGCTAGGTGTGGCCATCGCCTATGCCTTCAATTTTTGGGTATTCCGTTAAAGGAATCTGGCGGTCGTGTATTCTGTCCGATGCCTGCTTGGCGGGAGGCCATGGCACGACCCTCGGTGACATCAGGGGTGAGCCTATAGTTGGATTAGCATCAACAGGCTCCACCTACTGTTGAATAAACCCACTTGTTTTAGAGATCCAGTGCCTAAGCCAATACCTTTTCACTGCTGTAATCAATAAAGTTGTGGCCTTTCCTTGCCCATTAACCTTTTATCATGTGTCCTTGTGTATTCATTTCACATTGCGGGGGTCGGGTCCTCGAACCGCAACAGTGCTTTAAATGTATGGCACGGAAGTGACCAAGAGTGAATGTTTTTTTTAAAAAAATGGTTATAGAGATCCTAGGTCAAATATGGGGTTCAGCTCAAGAATATCAATGTACAAAGAAAGCAAAGTAACCATATTGATTTCACACAAACGCATCCCATGCAGAGACTACTAAATCACAGAGCATTCAAGGAAAGGAAGGCTAGCAATTCACTTGCCACTTTCTTTCATTCGTGTCTAAGTTCATTTGGCACAAAAGACCAATCTGTGTAATGAAGAGAACACATACACGTTTGATGTCATGTTATACCTGATTTCCATGAATTCTTCAGTAATAACATCATTGTTGGCATTTCTAAGTTATCGAGTGCCTTTGTATTCCTTCCCATATAACAAAAAATAAATAAAATTCTATGGGAGGCTTACAACATAAAAAAGCAAGATAAATTGTATTGATGGTAAAATAAAAACTCCCTCTATAGACAGACAAACAAATAGAATGTGTGATATATAGAAATCTGTGCCATAAAAAGCAGTGCTAAAAGCTAGGTTGAATTTTAAAATGTAAATAGTCAGCCTGGCACTGAACAGTCAACCAAAAAACCGTCCAAAGACAGACCTTCCCTGGTAGTGGAGTGCGCTCTCTCTCTCTTCTCTCTCTCTCTCTCTCTCTCTCTCTCTCTCTCTCTCTCTCTCTCCCCCCTGTTCCACTTAGAGCTTTATTAAATGATTGCCATCATCTACATATTTTACTAGTTTTTTTATTATTATTAATACTTATTAAGTTTATATATGGCCCTTCATATGAAAACTTAAATGTATTGGTTACAACTGAAGGGTGGGTGTGTATGTATGTTTTTGGTTAATTTTTTATTTTGTATATATAAGATACTTCTGAGTTAATGAAGAATAGTTTAGGATGCTAGCATAATAGGTAAAGGTAAAGAACCCCTGGATGGTTAAGTCCAGTCAAAGGCAACTATGGGGTGCGGCATTCATCTTGCTTTCAGGCCAAGGAAGCCAGTGTTTGTCCACAGACAGCTTTCTGGGTCATGTGGCCAGCATGACTAAACATCTTCTGGTGCAACAGAACACCGTGACGGAAACCAGAGCTCACGGAAATGCTGTTTACCTTCCCACTGCAGCAGTACCTATTTATCTACTTGCACTGGTGTGCTTTCAAACTGCTAGGTTGGCAGGAGCTGGGACAGAGCAACAGGAGCTCACTCTGTCATGGGGATTTGAACCGCCAACCTTCTGATCGGCAAGCCCAAGAGGCTCAGTGGTTTAGACCACAGCGCCACCGACGTCCCTAGCATAATAGTGTAGACCTAGCCCCCCCCATATCCTCTGTTTCTGAACTACTGGAGGCTCCTGGAAACTGAATGCTAGACTCAATGGACCTTCAGATCTAATGCAGAAAGACACTTCTGTGTTTCTGCTCTTATGACTGCACTTTTAGAACCAGCCATGAAGGCTCGTGGTTCTTAAGTTTCTTATTGTTGGTAGCATTGTAATTAAACATTCATATGAAAACATTTTACAGCAAATGTGCAGCTCGGAACAAAAACAACAGCAGGCAGGGTGCAAGGAAAAGAACAACAGGAATTTTATTAGACTGTATTATAGTTGCTGAACTTGATTAGGCGGTATTTATAAATACCAAAGACTGTGAGCCAGGAAATGATTGCTTGAAATAACATATCCAAATTGCTGAGACACACAGTAGGGGCTAGTTCGTTCATGGCCTGGGTGCCTAGCCTATCTGTTTGGCAAAGAATGGGGGCAAGGCTTGGGTTTGTGCATCAGTCTCCACCATGCTCCTCATATATAAAATGGGAAGACCAGTGTCTAAGGAGAGTTGCATGAAAAGAAATTAAACTTCATGTACATCTTACCTCTCATTATCAGTTGCACACATGGTAGTAGAGCCTGCACAATGTCTCATGTTGCTCCTACACATAGATGACCTACACACCTGAGCCATGTGTGGAAAAAAACCCTTTGATTTCAAAGACATCAAAATCAGGGTTATTTCACTACGCTCCAAGTGTCCCTATTTTACAGGATTTTTACAGGATTTGTAGAAGCCGTCCCGGTTTCTGATTTGATCCTGGAATGTCCCTATTTCCCCTTGGACATCCCTATTTCAATGGAGAAATGTTGGTGCATATGACAGACCCTCCAAGTGTCCCTATTTTCCATGGACAGTCCCGGATTTACAGAAACCATCTCAGGTTCTGATTTGGTACTGGAATGTCTTGCTTTTCCTCAGGATATCCCTATTTTCATCCGAGAAATATTGAAGTTATGTGACCCCCGAGCAAGGAGATAATGATACAACCTTTAGAAGGCTTCTGAAGAAAGCCCTGTATAGGGCAATATTTTCAGGTTTAATGTTTTATTATGTTTTAATGTATGTTGGAAGCCACCCAGAGTGGCTGGGACAACTGAGTAAGAGGGGCAAGGTATTATTATTATTATTATTATTATTATTATTATTATTATTATTATTGAATAAGACATCCCTATTTCCATTGTGGGACACGGGTGGCACTGTGGTTTAAACCACTGAGCCTCTTGGGCTTGCTGATCAGAAGGTTGGCAGTTCAAATCCCCATGACAGAGTGAGCTCCTGTTGCTCTGTCCCAGCTCCTGCCAACCTAGCAGTTTGAAAGCACACCAGTGCAAGTAGATAAATATGTACTGCTGCGGTGGGAAGGTAAACAGCATTTCCGTGAGTGGGGTGAGCTCCTGTTGCTTGGTCCCAGCTCCTGCCAACCTAGCAGTTCGAAAGCATGCCAAAAAAAGTGCAAGTAGATAAATAGGTATCACTCTGTCAGGAAGGTAAACGGTGTTTCCATGCACTGCTCCGGAAGCGGTTTAGTCATGCTGGCCACATGACCCAGAAAAACTGTGGACAAACGCCGGCTCCCTCGGCCTGTAAAGCGAGATGAGTGCTGTAACCCAAGAGTCATCTGCAACTGGACTTAACTGTCAGGGGTCCCTTTACCTTTACCTTTTTATTTACATTGGAGAAATGTTAGAGGGTATGCCAGTGTTACCAGATTTATGGTACTTTGGATTTTACCAGAGGCACAAGATTGGTGGCAGAAATGGGTTGCGTTAGGTTTTGTACCCTGCTTGTTGTTGTTGTTGTTTAGTCGTATAGTCGTGTCTGACTCTTCGTGACCCCATGGACCAGAGCACGCCAGGCACTTCTGTCTTCCACTGCCTCCCGCAGTTTAGCTTCGAGAACACTATCCAACCATCTCGTCCTCTGTCGTCCTCTGTCGTCCCCTTCTCCTTGTGCCCTCCATCTTTCCCAACAGCAGGGTCTTTTCCAGGGAGTCTTCTCTTCTCATGAGGTGGCCAAAGTATTGGAGCCTCAGCTTCAGGATCTGTCCTTCCAGTGAGCACTCAGGGCTGAATTCCTTAAGAATGGATAGGTTTGATCTTCTTGCAGTCCATGGGACTCTCAAGAGTCTCCTCCAGCACCATAATTCAAAAGCATCAATTCTTCGGCAATCAGCCTTCGTTATGGTCCAGCTCTCACTTCCATACATCACTACTGGAAAAACCATAGCTTTAACTATACGGACCTTTGTTGGCAAGGTGATGTCTCTTTGCACCCTGCTACTTGTGAAATGATGCTGCACTCCAGCTTCCATGGAAATGGTTCCATGGAACAAGTCATATGTAACAGTGATTGTAATTGCACCCTAAAGGGGAAAGCCATTGTATAAGGCCGACGTGCTGGCACATTCCTGAAGTTATTGATACAAAATCAGCATCAGAGTGCCTGCATGCTGAGTCAATCTTTTTTGTCTGTATGAAACTACCTCTTTAATTTGTTGCTTCTCTCACATCAATTTGTCTTTCTGAGCATTTTATTTTTCTGAAAAGGATAGAAAAATGTGGCATGTTCCTGAAACTGAAATTTTATATATATATATATATATATATATATATATATATATATATATATATACACACACACACACACACACACACACACTTTGAATGCAACAGGATATTGACATTTCACAATGTGAAAAAGCATCACAGGCTACACAGCTACACATCCACAGCAAAGTATTTAATCTGATGTTCTTTAATGCTTTCTTAACAACATAGCTTTAGTGAAACAAAGGTCAGCATCCTTGGAAATTATTTAACATGCTTTGCATTCAAGGGCTTGCATTTCAACACTCTTGACTTAAAATGCTTAAACCTTTCAATGGCTTTCACTGTAGTGCATTGCTCAGCCCCTAAAGAGTTAGCTTATCACTCTAAGCCACACATGGTTGCTAGCTGCACCTCAAAGAAAATGTAAAATGTATTCAGACCCTTTGATACTTCAGTGTGGATCCTACAAAATGTACTAAAGAACAGAATATTCACTGCATCGTATTGAATTTTATGCTTAACGATATCAGCACTGATAATCCCTATATGTGGTTTAGAAATCTGGGAATACGGAAAGAATAGAAATGGGTAGGTAGAGACCACATTTTGTAAGAAAATAATGTTATCACAGACAAAAACAACAACAATATATGTAATTGATCAAGGACACCAAACAATTGTGTATTTAAGGCTGCAGTCTTGCTCACAATTACTTGGAGCAATTCCCACTCACCTGGATGAGACTTAATTCAGTAGACCAGAATATGGTTGGAAATATTTAAATTAATCCAGACATGCCAAATATGTTTGTTTGCTCATTCATTCATTTGTAAAAAAAAACCAAGGGCTTCGAACCATAACAATGTTTGAAGCTTTAGGAATTACCGTATATTTTGCTCTATAAGACTCACTTTTTCCCTCCTAAAAAGTAAGGGGAAATGTGTGCACGTCTTATGGAGCAAATGCAGGCTGTGCAGCTATCCCAGAAGCCAGAACAGCAAGAGGGATCGCTGCTTTCACTGCGCAGCGATCCCTCTTGCTGTTCTGGCTTCTGAGATTCAGAATATTTTTTTTCTTGTTTTCCTCCTCCAAAAACTAGGTGCGTCTTGTGGTCTTGTGCGTCGGTAACTCTGATGTGGAGCTTAAGGGTGAAACTTCTCTGCTTTATAAAACACTATTGGACCTACAAATGAGCAATGGGCGGAATTTTAGAGAGGTGTGGGAAGCTGACAGGGCAATAAATTTATGGACGCAACTGGAGCTTTAATCGGTATAACCCAACTGCGCACCATTTTTGCTAAATTGCAGAAAGCGTCTTTAAAGGTCATTTTATGATGCCCCTATGCATTTTAAGAGTTAACCATACTCTCCTACCCTTATGCCAGAGAGGATGCAAGCTTAAAGTTCCTCCACATGTGGTGGGAATGTCCTTTGCTTAAAGATTTCTGGTCACAATTTTTTCCATGGTCATCTCCCATTTTGCGGCAGCATATTGTACCTGATCCCATGTTAGTCCTGCTGTCAATGGAAAATGATATTAAACCAAATGTGAAGCAATATATGGGTCTTCTTTCTTATGACACAAGCAAGATAAGTAGTTGCTTTCAGTTGGAAAAAGCATCCCATCTCACCACAGAAACCTGGACCCAATGTGTGTAGAATATATCATTTACAGAACACTTAGCTCACCATCAGAGGAAGATAACAAATAAGGATGAATTTGCTTCTGTATGGTCTCAGTTTTTATCATTAGTTAACAATAATCTCCCTTCCATCTCAGTCGCGGCAGCCACCATGGATAAATGACTGTATCATAACCCTTTAGATTGAAGTATACGCTATGGATATGAGTTGAATTTCTAATGTAAAATATTTTCCATATTTGTTTTAATGCCATGTGGATGACTGCATATGAGACTTAACATCTGTACATGTATTGGTGAGGTTTTTGTTTTTAAATCAATAGAATTTTGTGCTGTAAGGCCAGCATGCTGAAGTTCATACATGTTGTCAGTGTTGGAGAAGCCCATCTTGGGACTAGGATACGTAAAATATCATCTTACCCTTTATATACCCAACTGATCACATCACTCTGCAGTAGAGCCCCCCCCCCCAGATACATTTCATCAAGAGGTGCCTTCTATACAATGCCAGAACCCAGGTCTTTTTGTGACAGGGCCTACCTTCCTTCCTGTTACATATCAGGCAAGGGAGCAGGTGGTGCTGTGGTCTAAACCACTGAGCCTCTTGGGCTTGCTGATTGGAAGGTCGGTGGTTCGAATCCACACAATGGAGTGCGCTCCCGTTGCTCTGTCCTAGTTCAAAAGCATATCATTGCAAGTAGATAAATAGGTACCGCTGTGGTGGGAAGGTAAACACTGTTTCCATGCACTCTGGCACTCATCACAGTGTCCCATTGGTTTAGTGGTTTAGTCATGCTGGTCGCATGACCTGGAAAGCTGTCTGCGGACAAAGGCTGGATCCCTTGGCCTGAAACAAGATGAGTGCCACACCCTATAGTCGCCCTATGACTGGACTTAACCGTCCAGGAGTCCTTTACCTTTATCTTTTACTTACGTATCAGACAGTTGCCTTCTCTTTTGTCTTTTCATCGCCTACTGAAGACCTTCATTTTTAAAGAAGACTTTTAAGTGTAGGGTACACATGTGGTTTCCTGATAACCTGATATGGAAAGAGACAGGAGCCCTCTGCTTATTACTCTCACATATGTCCACAGATTTCTACAGTGCAGCCACTGTATTCAGGTTCACTTGCTTTACATCCACTAAGCACGTTCACACATTCATGTTTATTGCTTGACTGTCAATTAAGAGGATGTTCTCTATGACTGAATGCACCATCACAAACTTCTATTACCCAGCATCAACTCAAAACCCAATATTTTTCATGCTTTTGCCCAAGTGTAAGCATCTGCTGAGGAATCTGTGGGGAGGGATCAAGTGATCAACATGTGTGCTCTTCCTCTCCCCGCTGCACATTGGCATTCTTTCTTAAACCAAGCGCTGTTCGTAAATGAGGAGCCACATTTATTTTACTTATTCTCGTTGCATTTCCATCTAAAAGGAGGGGAAGCTCACTGTGTGGCGAGCAAGAGGCATTATATAGACAAATATAGAAATTGTGTTGTTGAATAATCTCCAGTATTTCTCTGTTGCTTCTCTGGTGGCATTTCATGTGCTAGGAAACAGCAGATTTATAGCAACCTTTCAGAGATGCTCCAGAGAAGTTAATGAAGTAATTCAGGAGACTGTGAGATACGTGCTGGTTTCACAGCAGGAAAACAGGAAAGTTTTTCAGTACAATAAAACCTGATATGAGGCTGTGTACACACTCCCATTTACTCTGTATTCGGTGCGCTCCCATCACTGGTTTGAGAAGCAGTGCACACATGACATTAGCCACAACACATATATATTCTGTATATATGTGTTGTCCCTGAAAATAGCTTCAATCCAAATTGAGGGGGTGAAAAGAATGCCCTAACTGCCTTTTATGCTGGTAATGTGGACAGAGCCTAAACTCAAAACCACTTATGATTTCTGCAGGGACAAAAAATGTTCTTAATCCAAGTTACACATATCATTTTAATGAGTTCTTCATTGGGGATTATCAGAGCATCAGGTAATCTTGCCATCCTATCTGACAGCAGAATTTGTTACATTACTGAGTAATTTCACCAGGCTATTCTGATTTCACAATACATATAACAGTTTTCACATCAGTACAGCAAAACATCCACAGGGACTTTGCTATAAGCCCTCTGACCATTTGTTTTAGCTATGCGGCTCAGTGTTTTCAATTGACCATTTGGCTGTGTGGTTGGACACTTTATCTTGCTAATTTTGCCTTTAGATCGGGGCGGGGGGAGTGTCTATTGCTGCTGCTGCTGATCTGTTATAAGCTTCAGTGTAGAGATTAGTTTATTGAATCTGTTCAGGTAAAAATCCAAGGAGCAATGCAAGGAATATTTATGAATTCCCACTCCTGAAGCACAAATCACACATTTTTTTACGGTCACAGATAAGTGTCCAAGACACACAACAAGTTTGTGAAACCTTTATTACTGGAACCATGTAAAAATACAAGAGACCATGTAGAATAGCTACAAGTTCTGTGCTTGGGTTGAGAGACTGACTACCTGCAGCAGCCTGGCATATTGTACTCTTGCTGGTTAGTTATCTGAATGAAGAACAAATATCATATAGCCATGATCTTTTATTGGAACGAGCCAACTAGGATGGTAAACCAGCCCAATGAAGGGAACTGACTCGCGAACTCTGTTTGCAGCTCTTTTGCTCACCTTTTCTATATTGCCTGTTTTCTCTTGCCTCCGCCAGCAGCGAAAAGTCTCCCTTGATCAACAGCTATGTACTGATATCCTACATAGCTTTCTTCCATTCCTCCCATATTACCTTGTTATTTGAACACAACTTTTATTGTTTTGAACACAGTATGCTTAACTGAAACATGTTCATCAACCAGAAGAACTACAGCCAAGGAACAGGCTGGTTAGAGGAAAATCAATACAAGAAATCCAACACACTGTACTTATCACTGCTGTTCTCATAAGATAACTAGACATCACATTGTTGCCCTGATGGTAGAAGTACCAGCTGACATCCTTTTCCCTTCTATGTCACTCTTCAGGGCTTATGAGCTCTCGTGGTCTAGAAATGGCAACATCTTCAGTTATCTCCACCTTTTGCCCTTTCTTACATCTCACTATCATCAGAGCCTACTGCTTACTTTCCTGCTTGCCTTTGATTACCCATCCTCTTGGCTCTTTGTCTTTAGGTCCCTTATCTACAGGGACTTCTTCATGGCAACTTTCTTCTTTACTCACCTCACACAGCTCAATGGGCTTTTAAGAGGACACATCCTAGCCCAACTGAAAACTTTCCCATCTCATGGAATGTGGAGATGGTAGTCAGTGGACTATGGTGATTTAAGGCAATTTATTACAATTGGTCTACTCTGAGTATGGCTTTCGTTTGATGTATGTTTGTATATAGCATTTCCATGCATTGCTGCTTCATAACCAAAGTTCTCTGAGTAGTGTACACACACACACACACACACACACACACACGTCTCATTTGTTAACTGCCATTCATCAGATAGTTAGGAATCAAATCCCAGGATGATGTACAAAAATGTAGTTAAAACAATAAATTCAGTAAGTCCATCAAAAACCTTAAGGAGCACTTTAAATGACACCAATGCATCTGACCTAGAACAGCATCAAAATCTCCTCCTCCCCGAAGATCTGAACCCAATATGGGTGGAGCTGTGCTGTACTCAAATTACTCCAAAGATTGTTCTTCAGTAGCCCAAACTCCCTCTGTCACCTGTTACCATTGTCCCAGAAAATTAAGCAGAAAGAGACTGAAAACTAAAAAATATGCCACTCATAAAATATATTGAGGGTTGTTGTTTTTAAAGCCACAAATGTGAGTAGTCACTTATGATCAAAAGGGGTAAATTAGGACAAAGAGAAGCTCATTCTGAAGAGGTTTCTTAAAAGTGATGTTTGTGCAGTGAGTAATCTTCCTACATACATTTTGTTGCATTTAGATATTTCCCCCCTTCCCTCTTCTGCCATCCTCACTGCTAAGTAGAAGCAATCATCTTCCTTCTATAAGTCTGTTTAGCACATTTTACACCGATAGTGCCATATATATAATAACTCCAAGCAGAAGTATATGAAAATATTTGATAATGTCTAACACAGCTGCCACATCCATTGAAGTTAGGCTAACGTGAACCCAGGTATGCTGCTTTCAGTACCATGGATTAAATCAGACCTTTACATTTTCAGGTTTCCCTGTTTGAAAAGATAACCTGCATCACCAACATGTTTGAGATTAATTGCATTATTAACATCAGACTGGTATTCAGCTAGTGGGACTTGTGTCCTATTTACATCAGCTTTTCCTTCTGTTCCTGCTTACTGCAGGTTGTCATATTGGTATTTTATTGATTGCCAAAAGTGACAGATGAGTCTGCTTGGTGGCTCAGGCAGCAGGGGCATGTTCCCAGACAGACAGCTGCCATTCTGCCTCAGGAGACTTACTGTGCCACCTGAGCAAATCATTCAACATTCACTGGCCTCGGACCAGGCAATTGCTCAATCTGCTTCTCACAATTAGAAGTACATCGCGTTCTTTGCAGCCAGCCTTGTGGGGCATTTCACCTTTTTTTAATCGCCATACAACCCTGGCCAGTGCTCAAACAGTTAACACAGAATTAACCTTTTCTCAAACTCCTGGTGCTTAAAACATTCTTATTGCCTTCAGGCTGTTTCTGGCTGACTATGATGATAATTAAGCTTGCCTTGTGCCACTGTTATCTGAAGCATCCTTTGCTTCCTGTACAGGAGAATCCGGACAGTTTTTCAGCCACAGGAAGGAGGAGGAAAGAAAACACACACTGTGCCATGTTTTAAAGGGACTGGAGTATCAGAGAAAAGAAAGGAGAATGGTTGAAACTCCAGCTTAAAAGTGGTTGGCTTTTTTGTTCCTTTTGTAGATTATCTTCAAAGACAGGCCACCCACCGAGGAAATCTTCTGTATCTCCAAAGATGAAAATCTTCTGGAGTTGAGTTCACAGGGGAATTCTGAAAAAACTTGTCCTCTTCCTGCTGCCACTCCAGAGCCCCAAAGCTGGTTAAGGGTATTATCCATGCTGATGGGGAGATTTGAGTCTTCCATCCATTTTCTTTCTTAAATAAATATTTCTATACTAGGGATTACACCCTTCCATAAACCTCTTTCCTAAAATCAACAACCACGTCTTGCCCTGGAGACTTGTACACTTATTATAGTTAACCTTTTCTTCTTGCTATAGTAATTGGCATCACACCTTCACAAAAGCTATTACCTTCTTCATCTAATAATATGTATTATGCGTAAAGAAAATATCCATGTTGGATGATGGGCCTTAGACAGCTGAGAGAGGAACACAAAATGTGAAGGAAGTGGACACTACAGACAGAAGGCAAGTTCAGCTGACACAACCAATGCTGTTTCTTGTTCAGGCAGATTCTTAGCCTAACTTGAAAGACTTGACAACCCTGTCAGGTCAGGGGAAGTCAGTGGAGTTGCCTAGGTGAGCAACAACTTGTAGCATGAAAGTTCACCACTAAGCCAGCGAGGTGTACTGGTTAGTTTTGGACTATGACCTGGGAGACCAGGGTTCAAGAGAATATACCCAAAGCATAAAGTGTATTATAGGGATCATGATTAAACTGGTCTAGAGGAAACGATTAAAAAAAAAAATCAAAACCAAACTTAATTTCATTCAGCATGGTAATGGAATCCAAAAATTTTCAGTACTTGTGACAGGAGAGAAAATGCATTCTTCATAATTACCCAGTTAAACAGCATTGTGGAGTGATCAGATATAAAGAAATTGGGGGGGGGGGATGGGCTTAAAAATGCATCAAAGAATCCCACAGAAAACCTGCCATTTTCTGTTTCTGATGCCAAAAAAGTCATGTGCCTTTGATGATCACTGTCTCAAATATGTAGCATGTTTGATACTACATTGTGAAATCTACAGCCCCAAAACAGGACCACTTATGGATAATGCCTAATTATGCAATGTCCAATAATGATGGAAACCCACATTGTGAACTCTTCTGAACACACCATATCTAGCTTCTGTGATGGCTGAGCTATTTGCAAAAGGGAAGGGACAGTTTTGACAAACACTCTACTAAGAATTAAATAACCAGTGGATCATCATTGGTTCATCTCTACAGCAAGATTTCAATTAATTTGTCTGCTCTAAAAGTTGTGCTATCTATAGTTATCCATTCCTGCAACACTAATATGTATCTTTAGAAGCTGATGCAGAGGTTGCTTCAAATGTATGTGCAAGTGAATGATTTATATGCAGTTTGAGTCTGATAGTCCTCCATGTTTTGAATCTTCATGGAGAGTATCAATTTGTCTAGTGTAATAAGAAATAAAATAGTTCATCAATAAAGCAAATAAAGTATATTTTCAGAGAGAAGTTATGATATAGCGTAAATTGTTTTTGGATTTCTGGACAGTTGAAGAGATTGATGTATAAACTAAAGGCAAACGCATTACTGGACCAAACTGCCTGGAAACTCAGTGTTTAAAATCTCCCACAAGTAATCAATCAGTGGCACTTCAACACATAAACACTCTCTTCTTAAGAGGAAATATGTTATGATGGACAGTGGAGGATAACTAAGCTCCCTCTCAGAATGTGTGTGGTTGTCTGCTGAAAGGATAATCTAAACATTTGTGCACAAACACATGTATTAATCATAAAGTGTGAGGTTTAAAAATCTGTAATATTCGCATTAATCATTGAAAGCTGCATCCTCCAGTACAGAGGGGGAAAGAATCACTGCAACTGAAGATAAAGTAAGGAAAAACTTTTGCATTGCACAGAATTATGTCTAACGGTTTCCTGAACCAAGGAGAACACATTTTTTTTCAAAGGAATGGAAAGGAATATAGAGAAGAAAAACATAGTTACACCAATATGTATTTAATGCTGACAATGTGTTTTGCAACTGCAAAAAGAAATGCATAGACGAGGAGGTGGGTACAGGAGAAAACACATAACCTGTAGAAGAAGAATTTTTATTTGCATCAGCCACTTGCCGTAGCAATAAAATAAAATAAAATGTACTGAAGATAGGGGTAAAAACTTAACCATACAAAATACATGGTTTTAGATCTTATTCTAATTGACCCTGCTAAAAACCTTGCAGTTTTTGCTGTCACCTGATCATCTTTTTAAATTTTTTTTAAATTCAAAATTATAACAAGACATATTATCCAAAAACATATCATCCCTTCCCCCCTTTTTCCTCCCTCCCCCCTCCCCCACTAAACCCACCCACCCCCACCCCACCCCCGACTTCCCTCAGTTCCAGTGTTTGTTTTCTCTAAGAATGCTGTTTTCTGCATGTTACAAAGTTGTATAGCTCCTCAAACTATTTAGCTGATTATTATCGATAAAAAGTTTGTGAATGTTTATTCAAAACCTGCCGAGTAGTCCAGTTCGCTTTGTTGCATCTTCAGATACTTTGTAAAGGGTTCCCATTCATCCTTAAAGTCACAGTTATCCTTGTCCCGTAGCTTATATGTCAGTTTTGCCAGTTCTGCATAGTCCATCAATTTTTCTTGCCATGATTCTTTAGTTGGGGTTTCTTCAGTCTGTCACCTGATCATCTTGATCTGCTAAAAGAAAGGACACGGTAGCAATAGCTGAGCAACCTGGCATGAACAATAATAGAGGGGTAATAACCTCACCCCTCAGAAGTACAGAACATGTATTTGATATCTAGAGAATCCAATTGCCCTTATTTTGCTAGCGAAAGTAACTGTTTTCTAGCACCTGTCTCAGGGCTGGGTACGTGATGCAACTGGGTAAAATGACTTGCTTTAGACCAGGTTTCCTCAAACTCGGACCTCCAGATGTTTTTTGGCCTACAACTCCCATGATCCCTAGCTAGCAGGACCAGTGGTCAGGGATGATGGGAGCTGTAGTCTCAAAAACATCTGGAGGGTGGAGTTTGAGGAAGCCTGGTTTAGACAGTGCCACAGGGGCGGGGGGGGGAGCATTTATAGGAAGGTTTGGATTGGTGTCTGAATGGTATGGCAAATCTGTTTAAACCATTGGGCCAAGCATGTGGGGCTCCACCTCTGGCATCAACATGTCTTAGGCTCTCACTGACCTGCTCAAATTATGCAGGGAGTGGAGGAACATCACTACTGCACTAATAGAAAGGTTCCCATATCTGATTGGGTGTGCATGTGGAGAAACAGTGGAAAAACAACAGACATTTCCCCAGGAACCCTGGAAACACCACGGCAAAATTTGGACATGAACTACGAGGAATGTTTTGATCTGTGGAGAGTCACTGAACTGAATGAACTGAGGCCAGACATCATCTACCTAACTGCACCAACCTAGGTCTTAGACTTGTGTCACCATACCCACCCAGTGCCCTGCGGAAAATGGGGCATCTTGTTTCTTTGTGCGAGATTGCGGCAGCCATTTTGGGTGCCTCACTATCACACTGCACCCATGCCCTGAAACAAGCACTCTTTTTTGGGGGGTGGGGGAGAGCGAGATGGCGGCTTGGGTCATGAAACTCACCTGGGAGCACGTCCTAGAAGATGCACGTCCCGGTTTTTTAAATGAAAAAAGTATCTGTGTGTTATCAAGGCCAAAGATGGCCACTTTGCTAATTGACCAGGATTCTTCAGCTGCAAATTAGCATCATACTCTCAGTTCTGGAAAGCTGTAGCCTAGACAACTTCTGACTGGCTATGAAAATTTAAGCCAGCTGCTAAGGCAAAAAGTATAAATCACCCATATTCTCTCTGTTTGATGCCTTACACTTTGTTCCATACCTTCCTGTCTTTCACTTGTGTTGCACCTCTGTGAGGTCTTGAATCACTGGTAATTTATTAAGTTGGCTGGCTTAGTTTTGCTTTACTGCTTTTGTTTTCTTTTATGGTTCCCCAAAGCCCTTTTATTCTCAGCAGTATTTTCCACCTATATTTTCCTTCTGGTAAATGGTTCCTATTTTTAAGCTGCTATCTTTAATTATTATCAAGAAAATCTACCTCTTCATTCTGCTGTGGTTGTGCAGAATTAAGCCTTCATACTAAATTCAGTGGCTTGGCAGCTTTGTCAACCTGCTACTGTATAATTTGATTCCTGCGTAAGGTTTGAGAAGCAGAGCATGGGACTTTTAACTTTTGCTTCTTGGAATCTGAAGGATGCCCAGTTAAGACTCTGGGAGATCTCCTATTCCTGGACAGTTATAACTTTCAATGGAGATACTACTTCATTGCCAGTCCAGTCAGCTCCTGTACATAAAATGGAGGCAGGCATCATCTAGTCCTTTGCTTCATGCAGCAAAATGTCTTTTGGGTACCTCTAGGGTAACTTGTTTAATTCCTTTAAAACTTGGATATAGAATAAATGTTAGTGTGTTTTTATTTGATATGGATCGTCAACTGTAATACTTGGTAGACTGCAAAAAATAATAATTCAATGCACATAGCTACTAGAAAGAGAAGAAAACAAGTTTGCATTAATCCACTTCAAAGGCAAGAACTCAAAATTCATTTTTTGGAAGTCTTCATTTGATGTTACGGTTTTCTTTTTTTCTCTCTTTTTTTAACATGTTTTGAGATAGTTGGCATTCTGGATTTGCAATCTACAACACTTTAGTTTTTTAATCAGCAGGGCGTGATGAATAAAAGTGGCCTAGCTATAACACACTTATGATTTGCACCCTGTTGAGAAAGAATGAGACTATTTTATACTGGTTGTTAAAATGAATATACTGAGCTCAAGCCTTTCAGTCCAGATTTCAGCACTAAAGTCGTTTATATAGAAGAGTTATCAATCTTTTGGAAAGAGAGGGCAATCTTTATTTAATTCAGAGCCCCTCTATCTTCGCATAAGTTGAAATACAATGAGGCTGTTGTGTATGAATCTCTCTGTTTGGTTCAGATTTTGCTCAAATTCTAACAAAGCTGGAATAAATTCAAACTCATATGTGTGTAGGAATAAAGAAGATGTATCTCTTTATCCTGGCCTTGAGATCATAGAATCGTAGAATTGTGGAGTTGGAAGGAATTCCAAAGATCATCCAGTCCAATCATCTACAATACAGGAATCTCTGCTAAAGCATCCTTGACAGTTGACCATCCAATCTTGGCTTTAAAACCTCCAAGGAAGGAGAACCCACAACCTCCCAAGGGAGACTCTTCCACTGTCTAATAGCTCTTACTGTCCAAAAGTTCTTCCTGGTGTTTATTTCGAATCTCATTTCTTGTAATTTGAAGCCACTGGCTCAAGTCCTACCCTCCAGAGCAGGAGAAAACAAGCTTTTTCATCTTCCATGTAACAGCCCTTCAGATATTTGAAGATGGCTATCATATCTTCTCTCACTCTCCTCTTTTGCAGGCTAAATATATATATTTAGGAACTACTCTAGTTGTGATTGTAATTTGTTTTAAACTGTTCTTAATGCTCTATTTTATATTGCTGTAATCTGCCCTAGGATATTTGGGTCATTAGTATCATAATCTGCACTGGTGGTTCCCCCAAACCCCCAGAGAAATATGGGGGGAACATGGTGGAATGAGGAGGGAAAAGGTCAGGGTAGCTCTGTTGTACAGCTAAAAGTCCTTGTGATTATGGAACTGTTTCATTCCGTGGTCCCCTGAAAAATCTTACATGGCTCACCAAATCCTCAGATATTTTGCTCAAATCCTTGTTCAAATGCAGCCCATTCTCCCATTGTGTATGTATGTTTTCTTCTCCATCCACATTCTAATTTTGCCTACAATAGTATATCTGATAGCTAAATGACCCATTTATGACATTAATCCTTCCTCTGAAAACACCACCTGTTCCTTATTACCACTCTTTCTGTTCACTTTAAATCAAATGAGTAAGGAAAGTTTCAAATGCTAGTTTTAGGACTGACACTTTAGTGGTTGTGAATGCTTTGCATGAATATTTATTATATTTGTTCCCCAAGTTCTGACTATGACTACCAATAATGTGTTCATTTCTTTGAAGTAATGCTGCTTTGGAGATAAAGAGAGAATACTATACATGATTGACAAATATATTTTCTTTTGTGGGAGTGGCTTTCTATGTTTCCTGGATACCAGGATCTGAACTCCATTGTCCATATGTGGACTCTATTTCCTCTCCCCACCCACCCAAAAGAGGTTAAATTTGTTTTCACTATGTTTCCTTGATATTGCTTATTCTTGGAATCTATTGTTGCTTTTTGCACATCAATTTCAAGAGGCGCGCAGGGTGTGTGTGTGTGGAGTTCTTGCTTTGGTGGCTGCTGCTAGATAAAGAAAGATTTTCACCATTAAAAAAGCTGGGAAGGAGAAGGGGATATTTATCTTCGGCAGCCTTCGTCCTATGATGCAGGCGTGAAGAAAGGAATTCAAATGTGTAGAACAATGCTTTATGGAAAAGACAGGAGCAGCCTTCATTACCAATGAATTGCTCTATTATTTATATGAAATCATACTTGTTTGGGGACTTGTCGTCTCCATAATTTATACAATAAAATTTTCACCAGCTCCTGGCAATAAAACAACAACTTGGGATCCAATATTCTGAGGTGCTGAATACTGTAAACTAAAATGAACTATGTGGCTGTTCAATGTTGATAAAATTTAGACCCTGCGTATTTTGGTATGATAATAAATAAATAATAGTAGTAGGAGTAATAATAATGCTTCAGTTGGAGGTACCATTTTTCAAACCCAGCTTTGCTGGCAAAGTACTTTGTCCAATTGCACATATCCATCCTGTTCATCCTTTTCCTTTTTTTTTCCTCCTGTGAGAAAGGCAGAATTTAGAGGATGAAGCACATGGTCACTTTGCAGGAACCCCTGCTGATGATAAAGGTAAAGGGACCCCTGACCATTAGGTCCAGTCGTGACTGACTCTGGGGTTGCGGTGCTCATCTCGCTTTATTGGCCGAGTGAGCCGGCATACAGCTTCCAGGTCATGTGGCCAGCATGACTAAGCCGCTTCTGGCGAACCAGAGCAGCGCACGGAAACTCCGTTTACCTTCCCGCCAGAGCGGTACCTATTTATCTACTTGCACTGTGTTGCTTTCAAACTGCTAGGTTGGCAGGAGCAGGGACCAAGCAATGGGAGCTCACCCCATCACGGGGATTCGAACCGCCGGACATTCTGATCGGCAAGTCCTAGGCTCTGTAGTTTAACCCACAGCGCCACCCACGCCCCTTACCCTGCTGATGATACTTGCCATCAGATTCTTCCTATTTACCCCAAGAGGACCAAACTAACATGAAAATGTTAGGGGTTGAGTAGGGATGTCAGAGGATTTTGATCCAGGATGGATTTTGCTATGGCGTCCCTGTGCAATTTGTCTCATTGAAGTAGTCCTCGGAACAGTTAGTAGATCTATGTTTTAGTCCACAGATCGACTAAAACTTTTTTGTGGACTAGTTTTTCTATTGCCTTGTATGCACAATGGGCCACTCTATGTGCAACGTATCAGTAAGTCACGGGACCAGCCATTTTGTTGTATTAAGGTGGTCTTTTCTTTATAGAATTACGCAGGAAGAGACATGCAGTTTCTTCCTGCACCACTTTTAAAATTGTTTTTACCCAGTGTGATGGAGGTTGCATGATTTGCAGCTTCTCAAAGCAACTTTATGCTGTTTAAACAAGAGGGGTGAGGAAAAAGGGCAAACAAACCCTTAGTTCACTGTGTAAGTACTCCTCAGGTTTTATGTATGTGCCTATGCATGATTGTTTTGATAAGTGAATTTTTTTAAGGATTTCCCTGGAAAAATTTTTTAAAAAAAAAAAAAAAACACCCACAGGTAGGGCAAGGCATGCATTAAGACATCCACATGGAGAACCAGAATGGAATGGTCTGGGGCAGATTTGCTTATGGGGTCTTCTACTTACTTACTTACGGGGTCTTCGTCTTGGGATCACATCCAACCAGTGCTATATAAGCTGAACTGGCTCCCGGTGGAGTACAGGGTCAGGTTTAAGGTGCTGGTTCTAACCTTCAAAGCCCTATACAACCTGGTACCCTCATATCTATGGACTGCCTCTCCTGGCATGCTCCGTGGAGGACCTTACAGTCCTCAAACAATAACATCTTGGAGGTCCAGGGCCTCAAGAAAGTTAGACTGGCCTCGACCAGAGCCAGGGCCTTTTTGGCCCTGGCTCCAGCCTGGTGGAATGCTCTGTCGCAAGAGACCAGGGCCCTGAGGGACTTGACAACTTTCCGCAGGACCTGCAAGACGGAGCTGTTCCGCCAGCCTTTGGTCAGAGCTCAGTCTGACCCCTCTCCTTTTACAAGACCCTGCATATAAGTGGCCTCTCTAACTCTTCTCACCAGCTCATACAAATAGCTGAGCCTGGTGAGTACTTAAGGCTCCCGACCCCTATGGTTATAGTTATAATTAGCCATCTGATCTTATTTTGATTTTAATCCAATTTTAATCTGTATTTCAGCTGAATTTTATGTCTTAATGTATTATATATTATATATTTTGATGTTAGCCACCCTGAGCCTGGTGGGATATAAATAAAATTTATTTTTATTTTTATTTTTATTTTTATCCTTAGAGAAGAAGAGGATCAACATGAGCATGTCTTTTTACCACTCTGAGGCCAATGGTATTTTCTGGAGGGAATCATTTTCAGAAATGAAAATTGGGCACTATTTGGGTAATCATGAGGAGGTAAGCAGCAGGACATGGGCCACTCACCCTGCTGTTTCTGTTCATATCTGAGCTGCCTACTTCCCATGTACTTTATAGAGATAACTCTATAGAGTGGAGATTGTAGTACACATGTTGGCTCTCCCTGTGATATGGAACTGTGGGTGTGAAGGGATCTAAATATAAAGCTCCTTTCTACAGACACCCCAATGTACAAACAGCAGGGGCAGTGGTTATTGTGGAGATATGAAGGCCCACTCTCTTCCTCCACGTGATTGTTAATTCCTTGGAGTGATCACTCAGATGCAACTTAATTTACCATTGGAAACCTCAAGCCCAGAACCGTTGTGCTTCCCCTCAGAAAAGAACAGTTTTCAATATATCTAAGTACTATTCTCTTTGAGCAAGCGATACTGTCAATTAGCCAAACCCCGAGGCTTTTGTACATGTTATTTGGAAATTGCTCCTAAATATATTTACCAGTTTAACAACAAGGAAAGAGTAATATGAACAAGGAAGCTGGCAATTGATCTAGATCTTTTCTTTTCTTTTCTTTGCCCATTTGCTAATAAAAAAAAAAAGGCTGGCCAACTTTGGATGTTTAATTCACCTTCAAGGGACTTAGGAAACACAGAATTATACATCATATTTAATCATCGTAATTACTACTGCTGCAGGGGGAAGCTGGAATGAAAAGGACAAAAAACAAAGTGGATATGTAAAGCGCATATCGTATTTTTCACTCCATAGGGCGCACCGGACCATAGGGCGCACCTAGTTTTTAGGGGGGGAATCAAGAAAAAAAAACTTATTTCCCTTCCCCACCCCACCCCAAAGAGCAGCGTACAGGCTACGCGCAACCTCTCCCTTTGGGAGGGGTTGCATGTGGCTATGGCACAAGCCAAGACAGTGCTGTCTTGGCTTCCTCTTTAGCTGTGCACAACCTCTCCAGCCGGGAGAGGCTGCGCGGAGCTAAAGAAGCCATAGCCCCTAGCAGCCTCTCCCTGCTGGAGGGGTTGCGCGCGGCTATGGCACAAGCCAAGGCAGCCAGCGGGATCCATCCCGCTCACTGTTTTGGTGTCCTCTTTAGCCCCGCGCAACCTCTCCCTGCCAGGAGAGGCTGCGTGGGGATAAAGAAGCCATAGCCATGTGCAGCATCTCCCTTCCGGAGGGGTTGCGCGCGGCTATCCCTGAAGCCTGGAGAGCGAGAGGGGTCAGTGCGCACCGATGCCTCTCGCTCTCCAGGCTTCAGCGAAAGCAACACGAAGCCTTTGGAGAGTGGAGGGTGCGCTCCCTCTGCACTTCAGAGGCTTAGCGTTGCTATTGCTGAAGCCAGGGAGCCTGCATTCACTCCATAGGATGCACACAGATTTCCCCTCAATTTTTGGAGGGGGAAAGGTGCGTCCTATAGAACGAAAAATATGGTATATAACCATTGGTTTAGTTTGTATTGCTTGGATTAAACCGGGACCACACACTCGTGATGAAGGTCTCATGACTGCCCAAAATTCATATCACCTTGGAAACCCAATGTGAGAGTAACACAGCCCCATTCAAACTAATGCTGACCACCTATTGGTAGAAAAGTGTAACTACATCATGCATCATCATCAAGAGGCTAGGACTGACCTGTCTATTCCTGCTTGTCCTTTTGCGCATTCAGACTGAACACCTGAAGAGTGTTTATGCTCCTCATCTACCTTCATCTTTAAACAGGGTTGAATCACACCCCTCTTTAGTCTGAGTGACACAAGCTTATTTGCCTTACAGCCACAACCTTTGGAGGTTGATTGGGAAATAAACAGTTCAGTGGAACTTACTCCCAGGTGAGAATGGATACGGCTGTAGTCTTAGTTGTGCAACATTTGCTTGAACTGACTCCATTGACAAGTTTCGTTTGATGCAATGTTGAGTAATAGGAGCATTTGAGCTTTAGGATATGACCTGTGCTGGCATCCGAGGCTGCAGCAACATATGAATTGTGCATCAGTCAGGAACCTGAGACAAATGGAAGGGGAGTACAGTTACTTTCACAGGCTGATTGTGTGCTTTACTAGGAAATCTGGTTGGCAATGTTAGCAAGAGAATGCGGGCATAAGCAAGCCCTTCATCTGATGTTTTTATTTCTTTATTTGTGAGGGGGCACTAGTCATCTTCAACATTTGGGCGCCGCAGAGGGAAGGGCTGAAATATAGAAAGCTGTCTTATACTGAGTCATGACTATTAATCTGTCTAGCGCAATATAATCTACAATGACCGGCAGTGTGGGCTTTGAATAGTGAACTTTCCTAGACCTATTTGGTGATGGTAGTGATTTGACCTGGGACTTTTGCATTCAGAGTGTTTGTTCTACCACTGAGCAAAAAATAATTTAAAAAATCCATATTCTATAGAAATATAAATGCTGCAAAATAAATAAGCACTGGAGAGCACAACAGCATTTTGTTTATGAAAGGGCTCAAAAAAACCTGCAAAACATAGAAGTATGTGACTGAAATCAGGAGCACAGCAAGAAGGGGGAATGGGACCACCCAAGAATAGAATTCCCCATTCTCATCATTTCACAGTATCCCTTCTATTAAATGGATGACCACCTTACAGTCTAATCTCCCAGGAACTCCATCTTTGAGAGGTCCGGAGGGTGGCAACATGAGAGCAGGGCCTTCTCTGCAGCGGCTCCCCGTTTGTGGAATGCTCTCCCTAGGAAAGTTCACCTGGCGCCTTCATTATGCACCTTTAGACGCCAGGCAAAAACGTTCCTTTTTAACCACGACTTTGGTTGATCTGATGGAAATCCTATGCCCTTTTAAAAATGTGGCTCTTTGGGGGGACTGTTATTGGGTTGTTGTTTTTATTTTGATTATATATATTGTGCCTTTTATGTTGATCTTTTCTGTGAACCACCCTGAGAACTTCAGGAATAATAATAATAATAATAAGAAGAAGAAGAAGAAGAAGAAGAAGAAGAAGAAGAAGAAGAAGAAGAAGAAGAAGACAGGGTATGAGAGCAACTGATCCCTATGTGTACTCTGCAGATGGGATGTATCCAGCACAATTTTTCCAGAAAAAGAGGTGCCGGAATTCACCATGAACGCCTCCCTTGTTCTCTTATAATGGTAATGATGCCCACATGAGAGGTGCCGGAACTGAGTTTTGGCAGAAAAAAAAGACTTGGGTGTCTCTACATACATCCATGGGTCCCATTCTAGGAACCTACCATCATATAATGGGATGGAAAGATTTGAGACATCTGATGTTTATGCATACCACCTGCCTCACAGATTATGTATGTACTTATTTCCACAGTGCGTTGCACATAAGGGATTCACAGAAGGCTACATCAAGCAACCTGATGAGTTCATCTCTATGCTAGAAGGGATAATACTCAGACTTGTTAAAGAAAGCATGTTCTTTAAGGTTAATGCTTGTTCATTTCTTAATCTCTAAACTGTACATCTGTTGTTTAAAGTTGCCTTCTCACCTGCATAGAATTTAAATGCTTAGGCAGGTGTTCATTTTACCTGCTTTCAAAGGCGTAAATCATCAACTGTACGGCATGAGAGGATGGCTGGTGTGCTGCAAGCAATAATTGCTTTTGTAAAAATAGGAGACCCCTCTGCGAGACCAAAATATGCCCAAATATGGAGAACCCACCTGGGCATGATTCACTCTTCTGGACTTGTTGAATTCCAACATCCTTTCGGAATTAGGATAATCATGTTTCGTTTTGCTTATGCATTGCGCGTGAATGGATAATTCGCTTGCTGCCAACAGAACTACCTGCTGTAAGAAGTGGCATGTCCAGAACAGTGAATTACAGAAATGGAGAGTGTGGGCTTCTCTCAAGGCAGATTTGTTGTTGTTGTTTAGTCGTTTAGTCGTGTCCGACTCTTCGTGACCCCATGGACCAGAGCACGCCAGGCACTTCTGTCTTCCACTGCCTCCCACAGTTTGATCAGACTCATACTGGTAGCTTCAAGAACACTGTCCAACCATCTCGTCCTCTGTCATCCCCTTCTCCTTGTGCCCTCCATCTTTCCCAACATCAGGGTCTTTTCCAGGGAGTTTTCTCTTCTCATGAGGTGGCCAAAGTATTTGAGCCTCAGCTTCACGATCTGTCCTTCCAGTGAGCACTCAGGGCTGATTTCCTTAAGAATGGATAGGTTTGATCTTCTTTTTTTTTTATAATGATTTTTTATTACAGATTTTTATAGCAACACAAACATATAACAAATACATCAACAAACAAAAAACAAAAACAGAACAAAAAAAACATGTACCATTTCGTATCTTAGTTTCTTATACCTTTCTTCCCCGACTTCCTCATGCCTCCCTTTTCTGTATTCCAAGTTCTTATCAATTACTCAGCAAATCTTCCCTTATTTTAATTAAAATTTAAACTAATCTTCCTTATTCTCCTTGTCTTAACCATTGCTAATAGTAACCATTTACTTTCCAGTCCAACATCATTCTAGCTTTCATTAATTTTATAGTATTTCTTTAAATAGTCCTTGAACTTTTTCCATTCTTCTTGCGCTGCTTCTCTTCCCTGGTTTCGGATTCTGCTCGTCATTTCTGCCAAGCCCATGTAGTCTATCACCTTCATCTGCCATTCTTCCAGTGTGGGTAAATCTTGCGTCTTCCAGTACTTCGCAATGAGTATTCTAGCTGCTGTTGTAGCGTACATAAAGAAAGTTATGTCTGTCTTTAACACCCCCTGGCCGACAATACCCAAGAGAAAGGCCTCTGGTTTCTTGGGGAAAGTATATTTAAATACCTTTTTCAGTTCATTATAGATCATTTCCCAGAGTGCCTTAATCTTCGGGCACGTCCACCAGAGGTGAAAGAATGTACCTTCCTTTTCCTTACATTTCCAACATTTATTGTCAGGCAAATGGTAAATCTTTGCAAGCTTGACTGGGGTTATGTACCACCTATAGATCATTTTCATAATATTCTCTCTTAAGGCATTACATGCCGTAAATTTCATCCCGGTGGTCCACAACTTTTCCCAATCAGCAAACAAAATATTATGACCAATGTCCTGAGCCCATTTAATCATAGCTGATTTAACCGTTTCATCTTGTGTATTCCATTTCAGCAGAAGATTATACATTTTTGACAAATTCTTGGTACTGGGTTCTAACAATTCTGTCTCCAATTTTGATTTTTCCACCTGGAAGCCAATTTTACTGTCCAATTTAAACACTTCATTTATTTGATGATAGTGCAGCCAATCTCTCACCTTCCCTTTTAATTTCTCAAAACTCTGCAATCTCAATTTGTCCCCTTCCTTTTCCAAAATTTCCCAGTATCTTGGCCACTTCGACTCCATGTTTAACTTTTTAACTGCCTTTGCTTCCATTGGCGATAGCCACCTTGGAGTTTTATTTTCCAGCAAGTCTTTGTATCTGATCCAGACATTTAATAATGCTTTTCTGACAATATGGTTTTTGAAACTTTTGTGTGCTTTAACCTTGTCATACCACAAATATGCATGCCACCCAAAAATGTTATTAAAGCCTTCCAAATCCAAAATGTCTGTGTTTTCAAGAAGCAGCCATTCTTTCAGCCAGCAGAAAGCTGCCGCTTCATAATACAGTTTAAAGTCTGGCAGGGCAAACCCCCCTCTTTCCTTTGAATCCGTTAATATCTTGAATTTAATTCTGGGCTTTTTGCCCTGCCAAACAAATTTAGATATATCTTTTTGCCACTTCTTGAAACAGTCCATTTTATCCATTATTTGCAATGCTTGGAACAAAAACAACATTCTTGGCAATACATTCATTTTTATAACTGCAATTCGACCTAACAAGGAAAGCTTTAAGTTTGACCAAATCTCCAAATCTTTTTTCACTTCTGTCCAGGTTTTTTCATAATTATCTTTAAATAGATTCACATTCTTAGCTGTCATATTTATACCCAAATATTTCACTTTTTTAACCACAGTCAACCCTGTCTCATTCTGAAACCTTTCTTTTTCAACCTGTGTTAAGTTTTTCTCCAATACCTTTGTCTTTAACTTATTCAATTTAAATCCTGCCAATTGACCAAGGATAGGTTTGATCTTCTTGCAGTCCATGGGACTCTCAAGAGTCTCCTCCAGCACCATAATTCAAAAGCATCAATTCTTCGGCGATCAGGGATCTGTCAATTTAACATTCTCTAAGCTTTCCAATTTTATTTGCAGTTCTCCACCATTGTCAGTTTGTGAATTTTTTTTCCTTCATGAAGATTCATCTGCATTTCAAATAGAATTTTTCCTAAATCACACATATTCCACTTGCTTGCAATTTTCCCTCATATGCACACTCTCATATAAGCAATTTTCCCCAGTACAATGTTGCTTTCACTAATATAGGGATTTTTATGCATACACACATCTCTCTGAAAACTTTCACCCCAAACTGGAAAGAAGCAGAAGTTCTAGCAAAGGAAGAATGGATAAAAAAACTTATGGGATATGCAGAAATGGTGAAACTTCTGGTGAAAGCATCAAATATTAAAAATGTCCCTAAACAGGGCTGCCTTCAGATGTCTTCTAAACTTCAGGTAGTTCTTTATTTCCTTGACATCCGATGGGAGGGCGTTCCACAGAGCAGGCGCCACTACCGAGAAGGCCCTCTGCCTGGTTCCCTGTAACCTCACTTCTCGCAGCAAGGGAACCGCCAGAAGGCCCTCAGCGCTGGACCTCAGTGTCTGGGCTGAAAGATGGGAGATGCTTCTTCAGGTATACTGGACCAAGGCCGTTTACGGCTTTAAAGCTCAGCACCAACACTTTGAATTGTTCTCGGAAACGTACTGGGAGCCAATGAATATCTTTCAGGACCGGTGTTGTATGGTCTCGGCGGCCACTCCCAGTCTCCAGTTTATTCTGGATTAATTGCAGTTTCCGAGTCACCTTCAAAGGTAGCCCTACATAGAGTGCATAGCAGTAGTCCAAGCGGGAGATAACTAGAGCATGCACCACTCTGGCAAGCATTCCTCTCTGTGCATAATAGCAACCTGGGGGTTGTGCATCCTGTATTGTCCCAGACTTACAGAAAGAGGGTGTGAGATTGAGAGTTTCAACATAGCATGTAGTTTGGCCCTTACACATTCTAAAAGCAAGCCTTTTTCAGGTATAGGTGTTATTTCCAGTTTTAATCCAGGAAATAAGTATCATAATTTTGAGCAATATCACATTAAACAGTGCGTTGTGGAGACCAAATGAACTGAGAAGATGCTAGTTTTTAGCCACAAGTCATTTGCTAGGCATTCAATGTACCATTCAGTTGAAGTGGCCTGTTTACCATGCCAGTGGTTTTACCTTCATATCTGGAAGGACCACATGGTCCAGGGATTTGCAGATTGGAGCATTGTGTGCTAAAATGGTGATGACTCCCTTTGAGTGCTGTCTGCCAAGTCAACCATATTGTGCTGAATTGTGTAAATCTATGCCAAACTGTGTGCATCTGCTTTCAAAGCAAGCTGTTCATTACAGAGATAAGCAGCAGCATACACTTCATACACTTCATACTGCAAGTACAAAGTACAGGCCAAAGTGGTTGCCTGATGCAAAAAAATGTGAGGTGTTGCAACATGCCAGTTGCAAACACAAACACACAGAGAGAGATATATAGATATATAGATATATATATAGATATATAGATAGATAGATAGATAGATGGATAGATAGATAGATAGATAGATAGATAGATAGATAGATAGATGATAGATAGATGATATATATTCTGGCAGGGATTTAGTGCCCATATTTTGCAATAGCAATACAACTGGCAAATATTTCATTCTATTTACACACACGCACAAACCACAATAATAACTGTTTTTTACAAGCCTCAGACTGCAGGATGGGATTCTTTTGATCTTAAGGAGGTTCTCAGTAGAATATGCACAAATTTGGGGTACGAGATGAATCAATGATTATTCTATCATCCTTAATTCACAGTGTGGATAACAGCTTTTGAAAAAAATAAGCAACACAGCAGAAACTGCCTGGTTTGGATTATGTCTTTAGATCTGACGTTACTGTTAATTACTCAAACAGTATCTGTTTCTGAAGCATCTTTCATCAGCTTTGGTCAATATATCCATCTCCTCCTGGAAAGACGTAATTTTGCCACAGATTATGTCTTTTGCTCTGGTGACACTTTGTCCAGTTTGCTGCAATGTATTTTGCACACAGGCCAAATTTTGAAAAGTGATTCAATGGAAACTCCAAAATGGAGGTGAAATGGTTGCCAGTTAAACTGATAGCAGCCATTGGGCTTCTTATTTGTTTCTAGGCACAATTCAAAGTGTTGAGTTGTTGTTTTGTTTTGTTTTTATTCCCACATGGATCAATCCATCAATGGAGAGCATCTTCTGAGGCCCTTCTCCACGTGCCTCTGCCTTCGGAATCAGAGGTCAAGTTGGACTTCTTCCATGGTGACAATCAGGTAGCAGGACTCACCCTCTAAACATCAACAGAGAGCATTTTCTGAGGACTTTCTCCATGTGCCCCTGCCTTCGCTTTTAATAGGACTTTAAAGATCTTTGTTTTAACCAATTTGTGTTTGGGTTTTTTTAAAAAAAACAGCAACGGCAACTTTGTTTTACTATTGATTTAATTTTTCTGTACGTAATATGTCAACAGCTGCACAGATGGTGCTAGCAAGCAGATGGGAGCAGGACAACACCTCATCATAAGATATTGTTCTGCATCCTGTTTGGAAATACAAATAGAAGTCTGTGAGAAATAATTCTGGAATAAGTTGGAGGGAGAGAAATGTTCGCATGGAGTAATCTGCCGTAGGTCCTTTAAATTGTCCAGAGAACCTGTCTGAGGTCTCCCTCAGAGCTATGGGAAAGAGGCTTCTGATAAGTTAGAAATCTTGCAAACAAACATTGTTGAAGGCAGCTTTGCAAGAATGTTTGCTCTCCATGTGACTTCTAAGCTCGCTTAAGGAGCTAATCAGAGCTAATCTACAAATGATATTGTAGATGCATGATTGTATTTAATGTCCATTTCCCACTAATAATAGTAGCTGTTGGGAAAATTTAAGCTTCAATATCTCTGATGCTGTAAAAGCTGCTGGTCCGTAGATGGTGATTAGCAAGTGTTTTATCTGTAGCATTCGTAGGTAATCTGTATTTGTCTCTTAAAATTCATCTTCTTTGTTTATCAGCTGGTCTAATGTTAATATAGCCAAGCTCATCCACCTCTTCCATATGACCATTTCTTTCCCAATTTTTAAAGATGGGTTTCCGCACAAAGTCATTTTGCTGTGGGAGAAATTTATATTTTTTGGACATGTGTTGTCATATTGTTCAAACTGATGTTATTGTTTCAATAGCATCTTGAGTATTAATGTATTTAGACCCAAGTGCTCTGTGTGGCTAGGAGCAGGCAAGAGTCACAGGAAGAGGAAAAAGGGAGGGAGGGAAGCAGAAGAGAAAACAGTGAGTGGAGGAAGGGAGATGGACCAACAGAGCAGGAGGAGGAGGCGAGATGGGACAGAACAGACCTGATCCCAATGGCCACAGAAGAAGTCACTGGTAGACAACAAAAGCAAATTTGTTAAGTTTCTGATCCATAGTCTCACCTGGTTTCAGAGGTGACAATACAGCTCCTTGCAAAGGGTTCAAGGAAGCCTAAATATGCCTCTACCTCAGTCCTATTGAACCCTCCCTGCAATCCACCACAATTTGTTCAGACTTGCATGCGGCCTTGAACAGACCAAGTGAGCCAGAATGGTTTGCTAGCTGGCCCCTCTGCATCCTTAAGCATCATTTGGAAACAGATTCAGCCTTGTCATTGAGCATTCAAGTACGCCTCAACCTGTGACATTGTCCAGCATTTCCAGAACAGTGAGCATTTTCCAGCTTCACGGCAGTGAGCCAAATCTATTCACCTTCACATCCATAAAAATACAGGCCACTGTTATAACTAATAGCCAAACAATGTTCCTCTTAAGATAATGAGACTCTTTCTCATCAATAAGATTTATGATGTTATCAAACAGTGAGCTGTCATAGCTTGCAGTCAGCTCTCAAAATACACAGCCTTCATGGGATGATTTACTGTCCAAGAGACTTCAGCTAATTAGATCATGCAGCTATATTTTAATTTTAAAATAAAATTAGAATGGTCTAGACCATTCTTGGAATTTGCCAGGGAGTTTAAAAATCCTCTCAGTCTGATGGGCCAGTTCAAGTAGATTATGGAAAGAATCCTATATCATTTTTAAAAAATTATTTTTTGGCCAGACTGGATAAATCAGATGGCAGTTGGTGTTCCCCTGAGTTCTGGTCTTGGGTCATTGCTGGTCATGCTGAAAAGCAATGAGCTGGTAGTTTTCTGAAAAGGGCAGAGACCTGCATGTATGGGAATGACATCTGGTTTCAAAATGCAAATTATCTATCCCCTTGTGCTAAAAAAGATAAGAAAAAAAAAGCTAACTGCATCATTTTGAAACTCTCTAGGATGCTGAAAATTGTTCACACTGTTCTTTGTATGGAAGAACTAACCACCATATGTGTTCTACAGCTTCTCAAAAACACAAGGCCAACAAGGCTGAAGTTTTATCTCTTTAAACCTCCATTGACCTCACTGTGAAGCCGTACCAGTAAACTAACATGCTACAAAATGGATACTTCATCCACTGTATTAGGCAAGTCACTGGAGATATGTGGACTGACCACGTGCAGTTTAGGACATCAAAATCACCAAGTATCAGCTGGGGACTTCTGTGAAAAACTGATTGACTCTTGGAATAAATGAATGTACAACAAGCATTAAAAAGGTAAAGGACCCCGGAATGGTTAAGTCCAGTCAAAGGTGAATATGAGGTTGCGGCTCTCATCTCGCTTTCAGGCTGAGGGAGCCAGCGTTTGTCCACAGACAGCCTTCCAGGTCATGTGGCCAGCATGACTAAATCCCTTCTGACACCACGATGAGTGCCAGAGTGTACAGAAATGCCGTTTACCTTCCTGCCACAGCAGCACCTATGTATCTACTTGCACTGGTGTGCTTCCGAACGGCTAGGTTGGCAGAAGCTGGGATAGAGCAACGGGAGCTCGCCCCATCACACAGATTCAAACCGCCAACCTTCCAATCAGCAAGCCCAAGAGGTTCAGTGGTTTAGACCACAGTGCCACCCGCTTTTTACAGCAACCATAGACAGGTTTTGTTCAACTGTGGACAAAGTGTTTGAGATATAAGGTTGATAGGTAGAATGTACATCATGGTCTTCTATGGGTGGACCATCAAATTGCTGCATGTTGTTTAAATCCTTACAAATAATGCTAGACAGTTGTAGTCGATGGAACTTAATTTGATCCAACAAAGAACTGTTGGGATACTGCCAGGGAGACATAGGCAGCAGGCAGCCTCCACATCGTCTCCAGATGATCTCCCAGTCTCCCGTAGAACAGCATCAGTCAATTAGCAACACGAGCCTCAAACACAGTCCAAGACTCATGCACGCCCTTTCTGCAGAGTTTCCACAACGGAAGATTCAGCCAGGAGAGCATATTTACAGCTTTATTCAACGTTGATCAGAACAAAGGAAAAACATGACTGCTTGCATCCATGTCCAGGAAAACAGCCGGAACAAAAGCTATATACAAAACGGAAACTCCCAGTGAGCAGGAAGTAAACAGGCATGTGACACACAACAGCCTGTTTCCTTTTTTTAAGGTGGAATGGAACTATATCCTAACAACCTCCCCCTTTCCGTGTAACCTATAGCACCTGTGGTTCAACCCAATTGCAACCTCTGTACATAAACCTTAAGTTGTTCTCTGTTAACAACCTTAGACAACAGATCTGCAGGAATTTCATTTCCTGGCATGTAGGACACCTGAATGAGTCCTTTCTGAATACACTCTCTTGCAGGATGTAACTTAATCTGCAAGTATTTGGTTCTTTGCTTGCAACTCTCTGAGTTCAGCAAAGCCAAATAGGATCTATTGTCTTGATACACTTGTATAGGACATTTCACAGAAATTCTGGTGTCCTGAAACAGTTGCATCAACCATTCACAATCCATGAGTGAAAATGACAGAGCATTGAGTTCTGCTTCACAGGAACTTAGGCTTACTGTCGTCTGCTTTTTGCACAACCAGTCAAACAAACAGTGGTTGTACATGTAGCATACTCCAGAAGTGCTTGTACCATCTGTGGTGTCATTTCCAAAATGGAACTATATCCTAACAAGGACCTCTTGATTTCTTATATTTTTAAGCAACATTGAACATTTGAGATCACGTAACACAGCCCAGGAAAGGCCATTGTGGTAGAGCCCATGCTTTGCCTGCAGAAGCTCCCCGGTTCAATTCTCAGCATCTTCTACTAGGCCTGGAAAAGACCTCTTTGTGAAACCCTAAATGAGTCACTGAAGACAATCACACGACACAGACCAAAGGCCCCTTCCTGTGTGGCCATGTTTCAGCTTAGTTATAGCTTAACTTGTAGTGATGCATCCTTAGCCTAGAAGTTTGCCATTATCTCTAGGACTGAGTAGAACTCTTTATATGATCAGGGTCAGAGTCAACAAATATAGCAGCTCCTTTTTTTCCTCATAAAATTTGATGTGGAGAGTTTGCTAAATTTCCTACTCTGTAAGCAGTTCAAAAGTGGGATTAGGGTAGAAACTTTTATTTGCTTAAAAAGCTACAAACAGAGGAAAACAAAGCTGTAGGAGAGTTGGAATAGAAGCATTTCAGGTGTGAGGCCACAATGTACAGTATTATGTCTGTGCCTGCAAAGCTGCAACTTGGTTTTTTGTTGTTGTTTTAAAGGAGGCTAATGCCTCAAGGTGATAAATGCTTTCAGTGGGTGTCTTCTAAACATGACTAAGCCATCTGGAGCCAACCTACAGTGTTATTAGACATTGCAAAAAAAGAGAGGATCAAACAGTCTTAGTTACTCATTCAACTAGTTGTGCGCTCTGGGAAATTACAGACAGCAGTCATGACTTTTCTCCAACTGTAGGCATGCAGTTGTTCTGTAACTATTTTAAAAAGAAAGCATGTTGTGATGACTGACAGTGTGTAAAGGTGGTTTTTCCCCTTCGCAGTAACACTCCGGACAGTCAGCGTGGTATTTACAGTCTTTATAACATATATACAAGAAACAGCTACAGTTCAGAATTACGCATCCGAACCCATTGAGTCCGATTCGGGGAGTGGCTTCCTACGATTCCTGCACCAACAAAGTAGGCGTGGAAATTGTGCGAGATGTCTTTGATCCTTACATTTCATTCCCCTCCTTGTCTGTGCTGATTTGAAAGCCCCCTGCCTTCCTGAGTCTGAGCTTCCTTCCCGAGCCTCTGGGTGGTTGCAGGGCTCTTCAGCATCCCTGAGCCCTTGCTCTCCCTGGCTACTCTCCACCCTCTCTTCTGCTTCCTCTGTCTCTGGGTGGTTGTGGGGTTCTTCAGCATCCCTGAGCCCCTGTCCTGCCTCTTCTGTCCATTGCTCCTCCGAATCCTCCCTGACACAGTATGACACTATTATCCAGTATACCTGAAGGAGCGTCTCCACCCCCATCATCCAGCCCAGACATGAGGTCCAGCTCCGAGGGCCTTCTGGCGGTTCCCTCGCTGCGAGAAGTAAGGTTACAGGGAACCAGGCAGAGGGCCTTCTTGGTAGTGGTGCCTGCCCTGTGGAATGCCCTCCCACCAGATGTCAAAGAGAAAAATAACTACCAAACTTTTAGAAGACATCTAAAGGCAGCCCTGCTTAGGGAAGCTTTTAATGTTTAATAGGTTATTGTATTTTAGTGTTTTTTTGGAAGCCGCCCAGAGTGGCTGAGGGGACCCAGCCAGATGGGTGGGGTAGAAATAATAAATAATAATTATTATTATTATTATTATTATTATTATTATTATTATTATTATTTGTGGGTCTCTTGTTGCTTTGGCACCTCAGACCTGCACTCCATTGCCCACCCCTGTCAGGGGCACTGTTCAGTCTGTGATGGTCCATTCAGACATGTAAGTCATTAGTGGACCCTTGGAATGTTAAAGGATGGTTCTTCATCCACAAACCATGTTACTGTCAGTTTCAAGCCAAAAGTCAGAGGAATTGGCCACCCTCCAGGTGCCCGGCTTGAATCCTTGTTGACCTCCCTGTCAGTGACTCCCAGCAAGACCAGGCGAGGTCTCAATCGGCGATCCTTCTCAACGTGAGAAGAACACACCACTCCTCCCCTACCATCCCCAGGGAGGGGAGAGAGACAGACAGAAATGTATTTACATGCCTTTATTTCTGCCCTTCCAGCAGTACAGAGAAAACGTGACTGCACTCTCTCATCACCAACAGCAGAGAGAGAAAAAACTCCTCCCATGTACTTCCAGTACAGATCATGTGACACTCTGAGCTAACATCCGGTGCTCAGTACACTGAACAGACTGTCCTTTGTTCCCACGGTACAGTCCCAAAACATCAACATCCTGTTTGGCTTTCCAGCCACCTGGAGCACTCAGCTGCATTGCTCCTTTTTCGTAACAGTTACATTATCAAGTTTTCAGAATAGGATTGTCATCTCACTAGGATCAACCTGTCCTAACCCTTAACAGCTGCTTGGTCTGCATAAAACAGTGTATGAAGCCTTTCACAATATGGAGGAAAGCATTATTACTTACGAACATCTTCAGATCAAGACTTAATGGGGGCCAGTGATAGAAGAAGAAGAAGAAGAAGAAGAAGAAGAAGAAGAAGAAGAAGAAGAGGAGGAGGAGGAGGAGGAGGAGTTTGGATTTGATATCCCGCTTTATCACTACCCGAAGGAGTCTCAAAGCGCCTAACATTCTCCTTTCCTTTCCTCCCCGACAACAAACACTCTGTGAGGTGAGTGGGGCTGAGAGACTTCAAAGAAGTGTGACTGGCCCAAGGTCACCCAGCAGCTGTATGTGGAGGAGCGGAGATGCGAACCCGGTTCCCCGGATTACGAGTCTATCGCTCTTAACCACTACACCACACTGGCTCTCCAGTGTAGATAGAGCTGGGAACCCTATAGGATCATCAAGTTATGCACATGCCTGTATGAGCCAGCCCTAAGATGAAATGAGATAGAGACCACCATCAAATTGGCAGCATTACAAGCCATTTGTTATGCATAGATATATCTAGTACATCTAACGTATAATGAGGCAGGGGGGCTCAGGGATTTCTTACTTTTCCTCAAAGCAATGCAATAAGATCTGAAGTTAATGAATAATTACCAATTATTTGCCCAGCTCTAACCCTGTTTCTAAATTTGCAATGTGGCTGTCTCTCTGAAACCTGAAATAGAATCTCTGATTTTATATCTCTATTCAGCAGCAAAGTTATTTGTTCTGTAAGCAGAACAGCTAGGAATACGAAATTAAGCCTCACAGGGGAGAATTCTTGATAGGGATGTGGAAGCAGAAAATTATCCACAGATTTAAACTACCCAATAGTTATCCCTGGAAGGGATCTATCAGTAGTGCCTTCGACTCCAAATCCTATCGTTTGAATGATAAAGAGCCAAAATAAAAGGCGCTGGAGATAGATTTTGGTTATTACCTGGCAGTAAAGGGAAGGATTCATGTGGGGTTAAGATGATGTTTTCTCCTAGATATAGGGCGGGGGAGGAAGCAAATGGGGAAAGTAGCAATCACACTGAGCTGCTAAAATGCTTAGGCTAAGAAACAATATAAAGAATATGAGATTTCATTAGACTGTGGCAAAACACATTACACTGTAGTTCAGCTATCTAATGAGTTTTTAAGGTAGCATGCAAAATAGCATGAAAGTCATATTGCCACTACCCATATCACAGCAGTGACAGCTAAGACACATTTAATTTGTTGCAGGGTTTGCAGGAGAAAGCCTGCGAGAGACAGCTTTTGTGGTTGCCCCCACAACCTGGCATTCCTGAGGTGCTTCCGACCCAGATGAAATTAGATGGATGGAACAAAGCTTGTCCACCTTTGGTTACTCGCAGCTGAATGTGTTGAATTTTGGCATCCCGCGATGGGATGAGCTCCCGTTGCTCGGTCCCTGCTCATGCCAACCTAGCAGTTCGAAAGCACGAAGTGCAAGTAGATAAATAGGTACCGCTCTGGCGGGAAGGTAAATGGCATTTCTGTGTGCTGCTCTGGTTCTCCAGAAGCGGCTTAGTCATACTGGCCACATGACCTGGAAGCTGTACACCGGCTCCCTCGGCCAATAAAGCGAGATGAGCGCCGCAACCCCAGAGTCGGTCACGACTGGACCTAATGGTCAGTGGTCCCTTTACCTAGGGTGTAGCTGACATTTTAAAACCCAAAGTCAGGGAAAACCAGATATTAGAAGGAAGAGATCAACCCTCACCTTCTCCCTGATTAGTAGTTTGCACATCAAGCAAGAGCAGCAACAGCAGTAAGCAGTGTTGGGCATGCGTGGTGGTCCATAGCCCACTTTTCTAGCACCCCTGAACATGTGAAGAGCAGAATTAAGCAGAATTATATTTTTCCCTATATAGAGACGTGCTTCCTTCCCCCTCCCCATATCAGGCTATTTAAGACATAGAAAAAAATGCAAAAGAGCTTTGAGTAGGAATGGTCAAAGCTGTCCATTTCAGGGTTTTTTTCCTGTCAGTTGTTCATTTTCCCATTCTTAAATTCAGTTCTCCACATCAGTGTTAGGATTCAATGAATAACGAAATTCGTCAGCATTTCAATGAAATTTTCTCACAATATACATGTTTTCTGCAAAACCGTTTCCCCTAATGTAATACATTTTTTGCATGTTATTTTCAGTAATGCATGCACATATTTGCCTAGTATACGTATTTTTTACACATATTTGTTGGCTGGATAACTGCATTACAAAATTCAGGTAAGTGTAAATTTCAAAGGATGGCTGTGTTTTGGTTCACACATTTACTTTTGAAAAGCGCAAATTAGGAAAGTGCACCTTTAAATTCAAACTGAACTGAATTTTTCATCCATCCCTAACTTTAAGAGATAAAACACCCAACCACACCCAAAGGTAGCTTATCACTGAGCATTGAAGTGCTCTGGGGGTGATCTGGCAATGTCTGATAAGGCTTGTTCCATGACAAACAAAGCTCTGGACACCAGCTCCATTGTTCAGTTTTCCTTCCCAAAGCAACATACACATTTTTTATTATTATTACAAAACTTTGTGGACCATGGTTTTAGGTAACTTTAAAGGCATTCCAGTGTTGCGAGATAGTAAAAAGCAAATGGCAAGTCAGTCAGGCTATTATTCTGGATAGAAACCAAGGAATTCTGACTGCTTTGCAGCTGCTACAATGCAAATAGGTATCCCACTTCACTGGTCATCATGATTATTTTCAGGCAATTTTGTGTGAGCTTTATTTCAAATCTCATAGCTTGCTCGCACTACTTTATATCACTACTTCACTGCTGCCAATCTAGTTATTATATATATATATATATAGAGAGAGAGAGAGAGAGAGAGAGAGAGAGAAACTATTGTGTGAGGGGAGGGAAAACAGGGCATTGTGTGAAACTGTTTATATATAGATTCAAACAACTGTGGGCATCTAATTCTGCTTGCTACCAGTTTCACTTCAAAGCTGCTTTCTCCATCCTGTTATGTGCCCTTATTTCCTGCATACTCTGCTTATCAGTAAAGATAAGGATCCCTAGGAATGCACATGTGTTTTCAAATGCTTTTTCTCCTCTCCTTCTGCAACTCTCTCCTTCGTAGCATGAGAGACTGCAGTCATCCAAAGCAGCACAAAAAACCAGCTTTTATTTTTAAACAAACATGTCTCAAGGCCATGAGTTTTTGCAAAACCTGGTGTCTTGTCAAATTCAAGATGGTTCTTTTAAAATTTGATTCAGAAGCAAAGCAAACACAAGTGGGTGAGAAGTTTACAGGTTTTATTCCAAGCAAAATATACATTACCAAGCAGCACTTCAATCTGCCATGGGGAAGCCTTGGTGCACAGAACTGTAGCCAACAGTCTATGCAGAGCTTCTGACTGCTCTACTCCAGAACTAGATATTTTATAGATCTGAGTCCTGTTAGGGTAATACAGGCTCAACTACGGCTGTTGTTGTTGTTGTTTAGTCATTTAGTCATGTCCGACTCTTCGTGACTCGATGGACCAGAGCATGCCAGGCACTTCTGACTTCCATTGCCTCCCACAGTTTGGTCAGACTCATGTTTGTAGCTTCGAGAACACTGTCCAACCATCTCGTCCTCTGTCGTCCCCTTCTCCTTGTGCCCTCAATCTTTCCCAACATCAGGGTCTTTTCCAGGGAGTCTTCTCTTCTCATGAGGTGGCCAAAGTATTGGAGCCTCAGCTTCACGATCTGTCCTTCCAGTGAGCACTCAGGGCTGATTTCCTAAAGAATGGATAGGTTTGATCTTCTTGCAGTCCATGGGACTCTCAAGAGTCTCCTCCAGCACCATAATTCAAAAGCATCAATTCTTTGGCGATCAGCCTTCTTTATGGTCCAGCTCTCACTTCCATACATCACTACTGGGAAAACCATAGCTTTTACTATACGGACCTTTGTTGGCAAGGTGATGTCTCTACTTTTTAAGATGCTGTCTAGGTTTGTCATTGCTTTTCTCCCAAGAAGCAGGAACCTTTTAATTCCGTGGCTGCTGTCACCATCTGCAGTGATCATGGAGCCCAAGAAAGTAAAATCTCTCACTGCCTCCATTTCTTCCCCTTCTATTTGCCAGGAGGTGATGGGACCAATGGCCCATCTTCGTTTTTTTTATGTTGTGCTTCAGACCATATTTTGCGCTCTCCTCTTTCACCCTCAATAAAAGGTTCTTTAATTCCTCCTCACTTTCTGCCATCAAGCTTGTGTCATCTGCATATCTGAGGTTGTTGATATTTCTTCCAGCAATCTAGCTATGAACTATGCCGAGCAGGGCACCCAAGATGAACAGGTCATGGTGGAGAGTTTTGACCAATCAAAATTCTTAAGATCATTATTTGCTACCCCAAAGTGTACACCTAATGCAGTCTTAAGGCAAGAGGCAGGACTGCCCAGAGTGGAATTAAAAGTCTGGGAACTACGGCTACTGTACATAAAAGGCTTTTACTGATCAATGCTATTTACCAACAGACCACACATTGAAGACCTTTTTACAAGGGATATAGAAAGTAATAATATAATAATAAATTTTATTTATACCCCACCTTCTCCAGCCAGAGCCAGGCTCAGGGCGGCTAACACCAGTAAAATTACAGTAAAAATATAATAGGGGGAAAAATCAAATTAAAATAATAGTCCATAGATCAAAACCATAAGGGGAGGGTAACATAAGGGTCAGACTGAGTCGAAACCAAAGGCCAGGAGGAACAGCTCCGTCTTGCAGGCCCTGCGGAAAGATGTCAAGTTCCGCAGGGCCCTAATCTCTTGTGACAGAGCGTTCCACCAAGTCTGGGCCAGTACTGAAAAGGCCCTGGCCCTAGTTGAGACCAATCTAACCACCTTGCGACCTGGGACCTCCAAAATGTTGTCATTTGTGGACCTTAAGGTCCTCCGCGGGGCATACCAGGAGAGGTGGTCCCATAGGTACTTGGGTCCTAGGCCGCATAGGGCTTTAAAGGTCAAAACCAGCACCTTAAACCTGCCCCTGTACTCCACCGGGAGCCAGTGCAGTTGGTAAAGCACTGGATGAATGTGATCCCATGGCAAGGACCCCATAAGGAGCCTCGCCGCAGCATTCTGCACCCGCTGGAGTTTCTGGGTCAGCTTCAAGGGCTGTCCTGCATAGAGCGAGTTACAGTAATCAAGCCTGGAGGTGACCGTTGCATGGATCACTGTGGCCAGATCAGGGCAAGAAAGGTAAGGGACCAACTGCTTAATATAATAAAACACGAATAACCAGAGGCAGGCAGATAACCAGAGGCAGGATTGAGGTTGACCATGTCAGATCATTATCTCCTCGAAATCACAATCATATCCCGCATTATCCATACACCTGGGCTGCAGTTACTTTGGGGTAAGACTGATTAAAGTCAAACAGAATGGGTTCAGAGTAAATATGAACAGATTTGGTCTACACATTTCCAGATAAGGGAAAGGCTTTGAGGTGAGTGAGGGGGGCAGGTAGGAAAATGGAGTGGGTGCTGACTAAAGGAGAGAAGATGGATTTGCAACACCCTAAATCAGGCACAAGGGACCCCCCCATGCTGTTAAACAACTAGCCCCATAATCCTTGACCACTTGCTATACTTCCTGGGGGTGATGGGACTTGGACTCCAACAAAATCTGAAGGACCAGAGGTTCCAAGTCCCCTGGCATACCCCTTTACTGTGCTAAGTTGCCATTTAAGTTTAAGACTTGTATTAGGTTTGTTTGCATAGCCTGTGGTCTTGATTATCTGCTTATGGGAAGCTGCTGCCAAAATACGCAGATCATTTATTCAACATCTTTATCAACGACTTGGATGATGGACTCAAGGGCATCCTGATCAAATTTGCAGATGACACCAAACTGGGAGGGGTGGCTAACACCCCAGAGGACAGGATCACACTTCAAAACGACCTTGACAGATTAGAGAACTGGGCCAAAACAAACAAGATGAATTTTAACAGAGAGAAATGTAAAGTATTGCACTTGGGCAAAAAAAATGAGAGGCACAAATACAAGATGGGTGACACCTGCCTTGAGAGCACTACATGTGAAAAGGATCTAGGAGTCTTGGTTGACCACAAACTTGACATGAGCCAACAGTGTGACGCGGCAACTAAAAAAGCCAATGCAATTCTGGGCTGCATCAATAGGAGTATAGCATCTAGATCAAGGGAAGTAATAGTGCCACTGTATTCTGCTCTGGTCAGACCTCACCTGGAGTACTGTGTCCAGTTCTGGGTGCCACAGTTCAAGAAGGACACTGACAAACTGGAACGTGTCCAGAGGAGGGCAACCAAAATGGTCAAAGGCCTGGAAACGATGCCTTATGAGGAACGGCTAAGGGGGCTGGGCATGTTTAGCCTGGAGAAGAGGAGGTTAAGGGGTGATATGATAGCCATGTTCAAATATATAAAAGGATGTCACATAGAGGAGGGAGAAAGGTTGTTTTCTGCTGCTCCAGAGAAGCGGACACGGAGCAATGGATCCAAACTACAAGAAAGAAGATTCCACCTAAACATTAGGAAGAACTTCCTGACAGTAAGAGCTGTTCGACAGTGGAATTTGCTGCCAAGGAGTGTGGTGGAGTCTCCTTCTTTGGAGGTCTTTAAGCAGAGGCTTGACAACCATATGTCAGGAGTGCTCTGATGGTGTTTCCTGCTTGGCAGGGGGTTGGACTCGATGGCCCTTGTGGTCTCTTCCAACTCTATGATTCTATGATTCATTTGTTTACGAATATTTCTACTCTCTTTCCCTTCTCCAGTTTAAAAGTGTTTTTTAAATAATAAATAATAATAAATAATGGCTGGTCTCCTTCATCATTCTTCTTGCTTCCTCAGTCAGGTGTCTAATTATTGAAAATAAATGATAAATTGGAACATACAGGGTGTGAGCAGATTCAATGCAACACCAAAAACAACAAAGAACATGCTTGTAGTTGCTGAACCATGTCATTAAATGCGGGTCTGCCTGATGAAAGCACAAAAGGAGCAGGCACACATGCTACAGGGTGCTGAATCATTCTCCTACTCAATGTTTTCTCCTCACCAACCTTTCATTTACCAGCAGGTATCCTTTTCAGTGCTGGCGGAATGACTGGGAGTGAGGGTTTGACAGACAGCAGGTAAATCCAGAACCCAACTCCCATCACATACTTTCTGCACTCTAAATAGCTCTTCTCAAATGATTTGGGCATGTGCCAGTTTCGGAAAGCAAAGATAACTTAGAATACTGTGTTGTTAGTTGTAGGTATTAGTGGGTCTTTAGTGAGGAAAGTGTGGCCGTTCAATAAATGGAGCAAACATCACAAACTCAGGGAATATCGCAAAGTAGAATAATTCAAGTCATTATGTCTGGCTGCACAGCAATACAAATATTTACATCCTTTAATTGATTAGGATACAGAAGTCTTCCTGCTACCCCTTTATACTTTAAAAGATATAAAAAAACCTCCACCATAAAAGTTGGGTGTATTTTTAGAAAACACAGTTGGATCTCACCCCCTCCCCCCACACACATTTCATACAACAAGAGGAAACTTTTTCCCTTTCATTCTGTAGATCTTCTTACTGTCTGTCTTCGCACACGCAAGCGCTCACACACAATAAGTATGTCAGTCTCTCGCACTGGGTAGGAAAAACATGAAAAGGGGGAACAAAAGCTTGTCTGCTTTGCAACACAAAAGCCAGGCAGCCTTAATTCAGATTGCTGCCTTCACTTTTCTGTGATGGAACGTGTACTAATGGGAACACTTTTCCTCAAAAAATTTTCCTCAAAGGAGCTCAGGCCAATTTCTTCTGCTCCGACCCTTAATCCCTGTGATGTCGATTAGGCTAAGACAGCCTCCCCAACCTGCTGCACTCCAGATATTTTTGACTACAGTTCCCATCATCCTCATAGAATCATAGAATCATAGAGTTGGAAGAGACCACAAGGGCCATCGAGTCCAACCCCCTGCCAAGCAGGAAACACCATCAGAGCACTCCTGACATATGGTTGTCAAGCCTCTGCTTAAAGACTTCCAAAGAAGGAGACTCCACCACACTCCTTGGCAGCAAATTCCACTGTCGAACAGCTCTTACTGTCAGGAAGTTCTTCCTAATGTTTAGGTGGAATCTTCTTTCCTGCAGTTTGGATCCATTGCTCCATGACCGCTTCTGTGGAGCAGCAGAAAACAACCTTTCTCCCTCCTCTATGTGACATCCTTTTATATATTTGAACATGGCTATCATATCACCCCTTAACCTCCTCTTCTCCAGACTAAACATGCCCAGCTCCCTTAGCCGTTCCTCATAAGGCATCGTTTCCAGGCCTTTGACCATTTTGGTTGCCCTCCTCTGGACACGTTCCAGTTTGTCAGTGTCCTTCTTGAACTGTGGTGCCCAGAACTGGACACAGTACTCCAGGTGAGGTCTGACCAGAGCAGAATACAGTGGCACTATTACTTCCCTTGATCTAGATGCTATACTCCTATTGATGCAGCCCAGAATTGCATTGGCTTTTTTAGCTGCCGCGTCACACTGTCCTCAACCACTGCTAAGCTAGAGGAAAGATATGTCAGCCTTCCTCTAACAAAATGAGCTTAAAATTCCATCACTAAACCTCTCTCTGCTTGTTCTGCTCACGCTCTGAGCTGGAGAAGTGAAATGTGCAGAGAAAATTAGAATCCATCATTGAAATGAATCCGTAGGTAGGCATGGACTTGCCTTCTTCAAACTTGATCATAGATGTTTGGATAAAGAAATGGGGAGGGGGGAGAGAAGTAATCATATACATGAAGTGCTACATTCCTATTTTGGCTACCCATGATTGCCGCATGGTAATCTGTTGGTATAAATAAATTCTATTTACTGTATTTTTCGCTCTATTAGATGCACCGGACCATAAGACGCACCTAGTTTTTAGGGGAGGAAAACAAGAAATAAGAAAACAATGCAAAGCCTCCTGAGCGAAGAGGGAGCGCCAGACCCAAAGCAGCTCAGGAGCGTTCTGCACTCTGGCAATTCGCTCCATAAGACGCACAGACATTTCCCCTTAGTTTTTAAGAGGAAAAAAGTGTGTTTTATGGAGCAAAAAATACGGTATACCAACAGAGTAATCTCAGATCAGCCAAGTCCAAGGATAGATGGGGAAATGTTGGCTTCGTTTACACACCCATGCCTGTCCCTTAAAGGCCGATTCATCAACTGATGACTTGCATGTGTGAATGTAACATCACAGACAGAACTTTTATATTGCCTTTCCTTGGCTACCATGGTGTTAAATGGAACCAGTTCACATATTTGACATCCGGTGATTAACTGTCTAGCAACCAAGCAGAGTGTGAAGGAGCCTTTTATGACACAAAATTCATTACACATAAATTTTGAAGCTTGAACTTTATCACTCACTTGCTACCCCATTGCCAGCATTGCCCTATGATTTCACATGTCAGGCAGCAGACCCAATCAGACCCCAGTTTCATAGCAAAGAAAGGTGTTTAGCATTTGACTCTTCGCAGTCACCGTCATTTTATGCAAGGATTGCTTACAGTTGTAAAAATCTCTGACTTTATTTTTGAGATCACAGAAATGCATCTTAGCAGCCTGCCACTTTGGGTAACAAGTTCATTAAATGTATGTAGCAATGAAGCTTCCTTCAGAAATCTATAGATCAAAGATGGTTTGATGCAAAATAAATTTCCAACTAGACAGCAGTGAAGCAGTGTGTGTGAGACTCAATAAAGTTTAATTTGGTATCTATCTACCCATATATGCATACATTGTGCTTTCATTTTGTTCCCCAATTAAGCAAGTCGTGTTGCGTATTATAAATGGGGCACCATAACTACATGTTTGCTTTTTAACAGCATAATCTACATTGAAATGAGTCCTGTGAAGTGATAGTCTAGAAAGCCCATAAGCAGGGATGAGGCATTTATTTGTGTCTAGGCCTCATTCCATTGTGTGCTGTCTCTCAGGGCTATATACTAGAGCAGACCCTCAAAGTGTCCCTATTTTCCAGGGACGTCCAAGATTTACAGAAGACATCCCGGTTTCTGATTTGATTCTGGAATGTCCCGTTGTTCCTTAGGACGCCCCATTTTCATCAGAGAAATCTTGGAGTGTGTGGTAAGATGTCCCTATTTTCATCAGAGAATGTTGGAGGGTATGGAGTTATCAGACCCCAAAGCCATCTGAAGGCAGCCCTGTATAAGGAAGGTTTTCTTTAAAAAAAAAAAAAGTTTAATGTTTCATTATGATTTTATATATGTTGGAAGCCACCCAGAGTGGCAACCAAGTTAGATGGGTGGGGTATAAATATGAACATTCTTACTATTCTTATGGAACAGGACGTCCCTATTTTCACCAGAGAAATGTTGGAGGGTATGCTAGAGTGGACTGGCAGTGGTCAAGTAAACAATGGATAGAGGCAGAGATGGTGGTCTGCAAGACCACCGCATTTATCCTCTTTTTAAAAAAACCCTTTCTATTTTGCTCTCTTTCTGCTGCCTCCTTGACTCTCCCACACTCTCTCAGTCTTCAGTTACCTCTCTCCAAAGCTGTCAATGGTTCCCTTTTTTAAAGGGAAATTCCCTTATTCTGAATAGGATTCCTCACAAGAAAAGGAAAAAGTTGACAGCTATGCCTCTCTCTCCCCACCATTCTCTATCTTCATCTTCTTCCTCTCTTTCTTCCCTTCATTTTCTCCCTCTTGTCTCTTTCTCCTTCCCCTCAAAAACAAAACAAAACAAAATACCTCCACATGACACCCAGACATAGAAAAAAGTGTTCATGAGCGCCAACGGAATTCCCCCCAAGCCTCATTGCCATGTGGGGCAGGGCCAAGGAAGGGAGACTTCAGGATTGGATCCAAAGACACTGAAGGCAGATCCATCCAATGGCCCAGCAGCCAAAGGATTTAGGTGTTTTACTCCAGGTTCTTAATCCCTTGTCCTAGGGGGAAATAATCATTTTCTGGTTTGATGGACTGCTACAGCACAAAGCATATCATGGTACATTTACAATGCAGATTGAAAAGTCTAACACATGGGGGGGGGCTCGGGGTCTTGACACACAAATACATGTATAAAAGGAAGACTGTGTTGGTTTTGTCACGGCACATGATTACTTTTGCTTAAACCTTTAGGATGTCTCTTTGTAAATGGTCTTGACATAAGGTCCTAGCTGACATCTCAAGCTGGTAAAGGCTTGCTGAAAGCATGAAAGAGAAGCTCTCCAGGAACACAGGTGTTGATGGCATCCACCTGTCTTGGGAGACAATGGAAGAGTGATCCTTTGGGGGTGAAGGCAAACTGTTGGAGAGTTACAGCACCTATAGAGACCGATATGAGAGAGACATGTTCCGTTGCAGCTGGGGCACATGAAGGTGGCCAGTGCTGCTGCAGATGCACCAGGGCGTTGCTTCTCTCTGCATTCCTGCCGGCAGGAAAACAAACCAAGAATACAGCCGCACAGGGGTACAGTTTTGTGAAAGTGATGCTTCCTCCCTCTCCAAAAAGAAAATTCAAAGCACATCTTTTTTGTTTTTCAAGAAAGTTTATTTGTGGCCAACTAAATGGTTCTATAAGGATGCGGGTGGTGCTGTGGGTTGAACCACAGAGCCTAGGGCTTGCCGATCAGAAGGTCGGCAGTTTGAATCCCCGCGACGGGGTGAGCTCCCGTTGCTCAGTCCCTGCTCCTGCCAGCCTAGCAGTTCAAAAGCACATCAAAGTGCAAGTAGATAAATAGGTACCACTCCGGCGGGAAGGTAAACAGCGTTTCCGTGCACTGCTCTGGTTCGCCAGAAGAGGCTTAGTCATGCTGGCCACATGACCCGGAAGCTGTTCACCGGCTCCCTTGGCCAATAAAGCGAGATGAGCGCCATGACCCCAGAGTCGTCCGCGACTGGACCTAACGGTCAGCCTTTAACGGTTTACCTTTACCTTTTAAATGGTTCTATAATTCTAAGTGGTTTTTACTATAAGTGGGCTTTTATAACAATACTTTATAAAAGAAGTGGACACTTTGTGCTGTTTTGATTAAATTGTTACAGCTGTTTTGAGATCTAAAAGTATTTTCACAATTAAAAAAGATTCTGCTTTTGACTAGATCTTTAATATTGCCAAGAATCTTGCCCCAACCCTAAAAACATGGTGCCCTGAACTATGTTTATTTGAACATTGGCTTTATTGGTTGCTATGGGATTTGCTACCAATAAAGTATGCTAAATTAGGAATGAAATATTAATTTCACTGCTGATATCTGTAGGCATAGCCGTCAACTTACAGATTTGAAAATAAGGGACTAGCAGCCTCGAAAATAAGGGATCAGCAGCCAAAATAAGGGATTTTGCTATTGTAAAGAGTTTCATACATTGGTAGGATTGACAAATGCTGTCAATCCGGCATGAGGTGGTTGCGGCACGACGACGGCCGCTAAAGCGCCGCCCTTCTGCGTCCCTCCCTATCCCCTCCTCTTCCTCCTCCCTCAGGCCACCTCCTCAGCTGCCACCACTGCTGCCGCTTCTGGGCTCACGGGCGGCGTGGGCGAGAGTCTATCTCCCTCCCGCCCCTCTCTCGGGCGGGGAAGGGCCGATGGAACTCCTTGACCCAGGACGACAGTGCCAGCGTGTGCTCTCTCTCATTGCAGAGGACCCCGAGCCACTGCTTCCCTCCAGAGCCGGGCTAGCATGAAACCCGGGAAATTTAGGGAACATCATCAATAAGGGACAGCACTGGGATAAGGGAGTTTCCCGCTAAATAAGGGACGGTTGACAGCTATGTCTGTAGGTGATGCAGTACTTTTTAGTAATCACACAGCAGAAATTTCAGAAGGGGCAGGAGATCTTTTTGTGTGTGTGCTGCAGTACCAAATTTCGACAAGAAGTATAAGGATATAACCTTGCCTACTGAGTTAAATTTAGCTCATTGAAAAGACAATGAGAATTATATGTCAATATACACTTTAGGTGTTCCATCTTTGCTTTATAATCTCATTAAAGGTGAATACCAGCCCAGCTAAATAAATAACCGTATGCTGCCTCCCTTTTACAGCCACATTTCACTGCTTTTACTATGTATTTATTGAAAAACTATTAACCCTATTATTCAGATTAAATGCTATCACAAAATCTGAGAAGATCCAAATAAGAAATAATATGTTTTATTAGATTTAGCGTGAACTCTTTCAAAGCCCAATTCAGCAAATATAATTAAAAAAGGCATCAGTCTTCTTATTAATAGCAGTTCCATTAAGAACTATGTGACAGATCTTCTTTAGCAATAAGAGTTGTTTAAAACTTTTTCCACTGTAAGGACAATTTACAAATTAAAAATTAATACAAAAAATGCTTCTAAATAAAATATGTACTTCAGACATCAATAAAATCCAAGCTGTTCCTTCAGCCCGCAAAACAGCTACAAATTATAACATTATTTACATAATTATCTTGAATGTAATTATAACTGTTAAGCCACAGAATGTATTCAGAGTTAGCCCTAATCAGAGTAAATCCATTGAAATTAATGGACATAACTGATGTAGGTCTGTTAATTTTAATTAGTCTACTCTGAGCAGGGCTAGCACTGGTTACAATCCTGTGTTTGCTTTCCAAAGTCCTATTTACACATTACATTGAATGTGAGCATTGTACGCACTGTATCTGCTCCAAACCTCCACACATTCAGTTTAAAGAAGCCTGCATACAGCTGCGTACACACAATACCTTTAAAATGTGTTCCCCCACCCCCATGAATCCTGGGAACTGTAGTTTGCTAGGGTGCTGGAAAATGTAGCTCCGTGAGGGGTAAACTACAATTCCCAGGATTTTGGGGGGGTGTGCTTTAAAAGTATTTTATATGTACATGTTATGCTTGCAGCCTACACATGTAGAGCTCTTTCCTCATAAGCAGAGGCAATGGGAAAACAGTGAGAAGAGAGGCCAATAGACTGTATGCGTGGAGGTACTCTACACCAACCGCCGGGCCCATTGGCAAAGCAAGTTTGTGTTACAAAGATGTCTGCAAATGTCACATGAAAGATGGCAACATTGACCCCACTGTGTGGGAATCCCTTGCAGTGCTTGGAGACAGTCAGGTTGTACGCCCACAGCAGTTAGCAGCAGAGGAATGACTGCTGGGAGGAACACAGAAAGAATAAACTCCATGGTACACTTGCATCAGCACAACTGGACACCTTCATCTGCCCCAGCTGCAGCAAAACACGTCTCTCCCATAATAATAATAATAATAATAATAATAATTTATTATTTATACCCCACCCATCTGGCTGGGCCTCCCCAGCCACTCTGGGCGGCTTCCATAAAAACCAAAAATACAGTAAAGTATCACACGTTAAAAACTTCCCTGAACAGGGCTGCCTTAAGATGTCTTCTGAATGTCAGGTAGTTGTTTATCTCTTTGACATCTGCTGGAAGGGCATTCCACAGGGCGGGTGCCACTACCGAGAAGGCCCTCTGCCTGGTTCCCTGTAGCTTTGCTTCTCGCAATGAGGGAACTGCCATAAGGCCCTCGGCGCTGGACCTCAGCGTCCAGGCAGAATGATGGGGGTGGAGACGCTCCTTCAGGTATACTGGACCGAGGCCGTTTAGGGCTTTAAAGGTCAGCACCAACACTTTGAATTGTGCTCGGAAACGTACTGGGAGCCAATGTAGGTCTTTCAAGACCAGTGTTATATGGTCTCGGCGGCCGCCCCCAGTCACCAGTCTAGCTGCTGCATTCTGGATTAATTGTAGTTTCCGAGTCACCTTCAAAGGTAGCCCCACGTAGAGCGCATTGCAGTAATCCAAGCGGGAGATAACCAGAGCATGCACCACTCTGGCGAGACAGTCCGCAGGCAGATAGGGTCTCAGCCTACGTACCAGATGGAGCTGGTAAACAGCTGCCCTGGACACAGATTTGACCTGTGCCTCCATGGACAGCTGTGAGTCCAAAATGACTCCCAGGCTGCGCACCTGGTCCTTCAGGGGCACAGTTACCCCATATTGGTCTCCACAGCCGCAGCAGGCTCTGTGTTAGGGTGCTGTCAGTGGCTCCCGGCTGGTTGCCCAGGAAAGTATGGAGACAATGAACAGTTTCCAATAGTCCTTTTTTATTTCATACTTTACAGGTAGAGGCTATAGAACCCAACCTCTTGGATAACGGCATTGGCCTGAGTGAATCTCCACCCCACCCGCTTCTCTCCCACTTCCTCATTTGTCATCATCATCATCTCCTTTAGGGGTGCTATCAGGCTTTGAGCTCTTTGCTCTCCTACTTTAAGACTCTCTGGGTTCTGGGAGATTGTGGGTCTGTAATGCTTTCTAGTGACAACATGTCAGCCAACTGCAGCCTGGCTCTGCCTGCTCCTCCTCACCCGTTATTTCCCAATATTCCCCCTCATCTGCTCTGAGCTGTGACCTTCTTCAAACCCCGGTTGAAAATCTATACTGGCTTCCTCTTCCCTGGAAGGGTCAGGATGGGTAGGCAGTCTCCGCCATTCCTCCTCCTCTGCCCAGCTCCTGACACTCTGTAATTCTCCAATGGTGAAAGCACACTCTTGCGTTTCCTCCTGAGATAGTTAGATGCCAGCCACAACTAGGTAATATATAAAGGGGTGGCTAACAACTGGCCCTCCGAATATTGCTGTACTACAACTGCAAGCTTGGGGTGTAAGTTTGAGACTCTTGAGAGTCCCATGGACTGCAAGAAGATCAAACCTATCCATTCTGAAGGAAATCAGCCCTGAGTGCTTACTGGAAGGACAGATCCTGAAGCTGAGGCTCCAATACTTTGGTCACTTCATGAGAAGAGAAGACTCCCTGGAAAAGACCCTGATGTTGGGAAAGATGGAGGGCACAAGGAGAAGGGGACGACAGAGGATGAGATGGTTGGATAGTGTTCTCAAAGCTACCAGCATGAGTTTGACTAAACTGTGGGAGGCAGTGGAAGACAGAAGTGCCTGGCATGCTCTGGTCCATGGGGTCACGAAGAGTTGGACACGACTAAATGACTAAACAACAACAACAACAACTTGCCCTCTGAATATTGCTGTACTACAACTGCAAGCTTGAGGTGTATGTGGTGTTAGAGGAGGGAAAGTACCTCTGGTGGAAAAACATCATGCTCCTTCAGAGGTACTTTGTCCACCTTTGGTCCCCACCCAACACTCAGCTCTCACCTGTGGCTCCAAGAAGCTGTCAGGATGTGACAGAAGCTTCAACTGGCTGCCCAACCCAGGTGAGGGTAGCAGATCATACAAATAATGGTTCCAACAGCCAGGAAGGCATTTTCTGTGTGTGCTGTAGAGGGAAGTGAGGGGCAGATGGCGCTTGTCAACTTGGGAAGATAGCCCATATAGAAGAAGGAAACTCTGATCCTAAAACTTTGCTGATCTGCAGAATATCTTCAGGAGAAGAAAAGGCTAAGGAGTAAACTCTACACAAATCCAGAGTGGAGTCCCTAAGACGGTTGGATGGTGCCTTGTATGCCTCCTTCCAGCAAATGGGATCATCTTAATAGACGGTCCTGGTTGCGGGCAGGCTCTCAACCTGGTCCCCCCCACCCTGGTGTGGGTGGAGCTATCGCACTCACGCGGGGGTGGCACCGCAATCACGCAAGGCTATTGCCCAATCATGTCAAAGGGTGATAGTGGGGGAAAGTATAAAAGAGGCAGCGCGATGTGTGCTTGGCTCCTGCTTTGCCCTGCCGAACACCAGCCCACCCTCCCTTTAATTTACCGTATTTTTCGCTTTATAAGACGCACCAGACCACAAGACGCACTTAGTTTTTGGAGGAGGAAAACAAGAAAAAAAATATTCTGAATCTCAGAAGCCACAACAGCAAGAGGGATCGCTGCGAAGCGAAAGCAGCGATCCCTCTTGCTGTTCTGGCTTCTGGGACAGCTGCGCAGCCTGCATTCGCTCCATAAGACGCACACACATTTTCCCTTACTCTTTAGGAGGGAAAAAGTGAGTCTTATAGAGCAAAAAATACGGTAGATCCTTTGGCCTTGCTTTGGACTTTGGTTGATTGCCTGGCTTGAGTCGGGGACTGGGTAGGAATTTTTTCCATTTGGCAAATTGACACGTGCCACTTGGCTTTTGCCTACCTCTTAGCTATCGTCACAACTTTGTAAGGTTTGGTGGTTTGGCATTGGCTTAGTGTGAATGGGGGAGGGGAGGTCGGCCATCGCCTGCCCCTCCAGTTTCAAGGGTATTCTGTTAAAGGAAGCCGGGGCCTGGATCCTGTCCAAAGTCTGCTTGAGGGGCTAGGGCCAGGCCTGGCCTCCGGGAACACTAGGGAGATGCAGGTGGGTTCCCCCAAAGCAATTTCCCTTTGGGTGGTTTACCCTTACAGACTTCCTGCAAAGGGGGCAGGAGTCAGATATAGTCTTGCCAATGCCTAAGCCAATACCGCTCTCACTCCTGTAATCAATAAAGTTGTGGCCAAAACCTTAATATCCATTTCCATGTGAATTTATTTATCCTAATGGGGGGTCGGCTTGAGGGTCTTGCCATGTAACTCCTGCAGCTAAGCTGATGCCAAATGTATTGCTCCGCTTTCCTTGGTGCTTGAAAGGGGGTGTCTTGTCATCTGGGCAGTCCAGGACCTCCATACACACTCCACAGGCTTGCACCCTGCAGAGGTCACTTCAGTGCACTTTGACTTCAGCCCTGCAGGCACACTCCATTATCTCTTGAAACAGACAGATGCCAACTGGAAGAACAGCAATTATCCCTGAACATGGAACATGCCGGAACTGGTGAGCTTTGTAGTCCAACAACATCTGGAAGGCCACAAGTTAGCTACTTCAGTTCTATGCTTCCAAATGTATGTATGCAACTTGGGAGTGAGATGAATGCCTATGATTATGCTCCAACACCCCACACATTCGTGTCCCTGAGTTCTGGTAGCCGCCCAGCCAAACATACCACACATATAGTAGGTGCATATGCTGTAACCATTATGTAATATGAAAAGAAAGGTTAAAATTTATTTATTAGAAATTAGGGAAGGATTTGTTGATCAAAATTAATTAGAGATTGGAATGCAGTAAGGGGAGGTATGAGGAGGTCGGGAAAATCTTTTATGAAAATAGGGCTTGAAATTATACATGTGGTGTTTTTTTTTTGGTGTTTTGTGTGTGTGTATGTCTTGGTTGTGATTTGTGTTTTTATAATTTGTGAAAAATTAATAAATATTTAAATAAAAAAAATATAGTAGGTGCATATGATAATCTTTGAGCAATGGCGAGAAATGGTACTACAGTGGTACCTCGGGTTACATACGCTTCAGGTTACATATGCTTCAGGTTACAGACTCCGCTAACCCAGAAATAGTATCTTGGGTTAAGAACTTTGCTTCAGGATGAGAACAGAAATCGTGCTCCAGCAGCACGGCAGCAGCAGGAGGCTCCATTAGCTAAAGTGGTGCTTCAGGTTAAGAACAGTTTCAGGTTAAGAACAGTTTCAGGTTAAGAACAGTTTCAGGTTAAGAACAGACCTCCGGAACGAATTAAGTACTTAACCCGTGGTACCACTGTATTCAATATTGGCACCAGGATATATATATATATTTCTTTTCTCATGATATAAGCCAATGTAGTAGACAAACGAAGATTTTCTCCTTAACTTGTTCTGTAGGCACTGATAAGGACATGGACGTCTCATTTTGCACATCACACAACCTCATTCAAGTCCAAATAATTGATACAACACTACTTTGATCTATATCACTTTTGCCCAAGCTGTTAAACTGTTCATTAATGACCCTACTGATTTGATATGAAAACCTCTTATGATCCTGAGTAAATAGTTACGAGGAGGATCCAGACTTAGGTTTCAACCCTAACCCCACTTATCTGGGAGTAAACTTCATTAAATTCAATGTAGGATTTCAGCTGAAGGATTTCGGTTAGGATTTCAGCTGAAGACAAAGTAGCGTAGACCCATTGACCATAGCTGTCAACGTTTCCCTTTTTTAAAGGGGAAATTCCCTTATTCCGAATAGGATTCCTTGCAAGAAAAGGGAAAAGTTGACAGCTATGCCATTGACATAAGTGGGACTTAAGTTAGTCAAAATAAATTTTAGGTATGTATCTTCATCATGATGAATCACACTGAAATAGGGGCTTGTGTCTCCACATTTTGGATACAAAATAATTTAGTTTTGGGTATGAGATACTTATTTCAAACCACAAAACAACACTCAGTTTGTATTGATCCAAGCCAGGGTCAGATTGGTTGATTTTTTTTTATTTTTTTTTTAATTTTTTAAAATCCAGATAAGAAGTAAAATTTAAATATTTTTTCTTTCATTTCGGCCAAATGAAACCTGACACATACTGAAATTGTGTATATTTTCAACCGACCTCTGACTCTATCATCTGTCTTTGCACCTATAAATGTTTCTTTGTACTATTGTGTGCTGTTCTCGAGCAACTTATTACTCCCAACAACTAAATGGACCATTTCAGGATTGTAGTTATAATAATCTTTAACAGATTTCTATGGCCAAGGAGCTCAGAGCAGTAAATGTAGAGGTTATCCCATTTTTAACCTTACAACATCCTTACAAGGTATGTTAATCTGACAGAGAATGAATGGTCTGAGGTAAGCTGGTGAGATTCATGGCTGAGCAAGAATTTGAATTTATAGTTCATTACTCCAAGTCAAAGGTGAGAGCCAGTATACAGCAGGGTGCTGGCATAGTAAAGTGTTGCTTAAGCTGCAGTCCTATACACCGTTACTTGGGAAAACATTTGACTGAATGCAACAGAAGATACTCCTGAGTAAACATGCTTTGGATTGCACAGTTAAATGCACATTGTGGATCTGAAGAGCAACAAAAGGCCCAATAGTAGCTTTTTAAGCATAATCGTAAAGGGCTGCAAACTCATTTTCTCTGGGTTTTGAAAGGGCAGCTCTAATCCATGCCTTTTCAAGCACGACAAAGATTACTGTCAGCAGACTGTAGGGATTCCGTTTTGGAACATAGCTATTTCTTTGTATAAATGATTAGGATAATGATATTTTACAGCTAAGTGTCCACAAACCTAGATAATACAGAAATAAAACAGAAGGCTGAAACCCAAGTATGGAGATTTAAGGGCGCATGGGAAATTAGTGTAAGGTGATTTTCAGTGTCAACCATATGCTTCTCTTATCTGGGCATGAGAGAGGCTCATCCGTACCATAGGTCAAGTTAAAACACAGTCAATTTTAATTTCATTGTCAGTCCCTTTTTCAAGAGAGAGAGAGAGGACTTTCCACAATGATATTAACAATAGGACATGTATTCACTGCCTCCTGCAGAACATTCTATACATTCTAAAATATTTAATTATATCCATGCATAACTTTCTTTGGATAATAACAACTTTGAGAGAAAACACTGCCAATTTGATTTGGTTTTTGCCTCCTTTTCCATGACACAAATGGCCAGATTTATGAAGGCATCCACACTGCTAATTTGATGATATTGCATTGGATCAACACAATCCTACTGAATTCAATAGTCCATGTCCAAATAAATTAAAGTTAGGGCTGCACTTTAGTTACACTTAGTTCCCATTGAAATCCATGGGACTTAAGTTGTGTCTGACCTCACCCACTGATTTCAGTAGGAAATTAGTGCAAATATCTTAGTCTAGATGCAACTCATTGTCTCTCTTGATGGGTACGATAACTCAGCTTGAAGCCACCCCCATCCCTAAAGGTTCAGAGTGAGTAAAGGCAATACAGTATTTTTATTTTTATTTTTTTAAAAAAACTGTTTAAAATGCAGTCATTGATTATCTGCTCTTTCAAAAATCAATCCTATTTCAGCAAATTTGCATGGAAGCAAACCTGATCTGTAGGGTTGGGTTTTTTTAATGCTAGTCCTTGCATTTTAATCAACAAAAACTACCATTAATTGAGTCTTAAAAGGAATGGATATTGGTGACATGTTCTTCACCATTTCTTATTATAATAATATACCAGTTTAATTACAGGCAAGTCTAAGATAGGCCTTTGTTTTTGTTGTTTAGTCGTGTCCGACTCTTCGTGACCCTATGGACCAGAGCACACCAGGCACTTCTGTCCTCCACTGCCTCCCGCAGTTTGGTCAAACTCATGCTGGTAGCTTCGAGAACGCCATCCAACCATCTCGTCCTCTGTCGTCCCCTTCTCCTTGTGCCCTCCATCTTTCCCAACATCAGGGTCTTTTCCAGGGAGTTTTCTCTTCTCATGAGGTGGCCAAAGTATTGGAGCCTCAGCTTCACAATCTGTCCTTCCAGTGAGCAGTCATGGCTGATTTCCTTAAGAATGGAGAGGTCTGATCTTCTTGCAGTCCATGGGACTCTCAAGAGTCTCCTCCAGCACCATAATTCAAAAGCATCAATTCTTAGGAGATCAGCCTTCTTTATGGAAGATAGGCCTTTACCCTGTATCATTTCTGATCTACCAAGCTTCAGGTCCCAGTATTGTGGCCTCCCAGGTGACAGCTGCTTGTGAAAACTGTGGTAGGCTGTAAAAGCGGTTTATAGAGACTAGATAGGCTGGTTGGGCTGCATTTGGTGTGGTGGGTCCAACCAATATCCAGACCTGCCCTAATCTTTAAGTAGATCAGCAGGAGTAGACATTTTCTGATGATTTGGGAATAATTGATGAATTCAGGATCTAGGACACCACACACATTTTCTGAGGTCCAGATTCTTAGACATTCTGTGACACCTGGAAAATATATGTTTTTGCTCTCGAGAGTATTTCACTCAACAAAAGCCTCTGAGGGAAAATCAGCATTGAAGCCTGAACAATGAAGAACGCTCTAGTCTGAATAATTTTAAATAATCATGGCAGTAATAAAAGTCTGAAACACTTTTGCTCCAGCCAAGGGGAACCACATGCATAACAAGTTTCTATCTTGGTATGATCTGTTGGGTCGGGAAAACAGGTGTGAATTTGGTATGCATGCAAAATAGCGACCAAGTTCTTTCAGAAGCAACATGTTGAATGTAAAGATATCTTACATAACCATAACCATGCAATGGTTATGTAAGCTTTCAGAATATTTAGAATTAGCCAAATTGACAGATATAATAAGACAAAAACCAAAAAGTGAAGTGAAAAAGGAATGGGAGGCCTAAATGAATACCTTAAAAGCCAAGGTTCGAGGACAGAAATCTGGCTGATTCTGGAATAACCTTGTGAAGTGAAAGGATAAGAAAGAGGGATTTATATCTAGATGCTAGGATAGAGATGATCAGGAAAACAGGAAAACAGGAAGAAACAATGAGAGGTAAAGGAGGTGCTGTGGGATTGGTGGAAGTCAATGTTTGTTTTTCTTTTAAGTGTTTATATTATTAACTTGTAAGATTTGGATTTTTTTGCATGCTTGTTTTTGTGTTTTGTGTATTGTTATTTTTAATTATTTTTGTTGTTGTTGTGTGGAAAATATTAATAAACTTTATTATTAAAAAGATATCTTATAGAACAATGACTAGATTTTGAATGGAGCAAGAATTTTTAAAGGAGACTGTTCTGTGATGTGTGAAATACTCTCATTTTTATCTTTTGCCAATAAATTTACATGACATAGATTCAAGGGGTAAAACGACATTGGCATGATCTTCAGATAAGAATGGCTGATGGAGGGTTATAACATCTGGAATGTTGCTCATTTATCTGTTTTGAAATAAACTCTTAACTATACAGCATAACAATGGAAGAGACTGTAAAATAAATTTGCCCTCATGCTACCTATTAGTAGAAGTAGAAATGGTTCACGTTTCCTTGCATGGAAATCTCGACAGCCAAGAGAGCTCTTCTCCAGTTTAGAACACAAAATAAGTTTCTGTCCATGCATAGAGGGTGCTTAAAACATAAATCGATTTTATTTCAAGTCCTGGACGCCAATTAGTGCTCATGCACAGCTAAGAAAATTGTCCCAAAGGGGGGTTGTTAAGGTTCCAGGCATTTCCACTAAGGCATCTGGGGATAAAGTCTGTTTTTCTCACTATAAGCTAAAGAGGTGGTGGAAATATAGGTTCGGGGAATAGGTAGCAGAGCCTGTAATAAAGGCCTTTTGGCTCTTAGCTCCTTAGGTTAGGAAACATCCCAGAGCTTGGCCAATCCAATTCCAGGGCTATATTTTCTCCATATTCTCTTCCTTCTCCACCCACAAGGCTTGGGAAGGGACACTGGGCTTGCACATTGATGTCTGGAGCTTCAAAAAATGCAGACTCACGAACCCCATACTGCCTTCCATCCAGCAAGCAAGAGGCGTTATCAGAATTCAAGGACATACTCTCACCAGGCAAAAGCACACATGGAAGGCATGAAGCAGGAAAAGCAAAGGAGAGGGTGTGTAACTGAGAAGAGGTCTGGCTGGTGAGAGTTGTGGTCTAGGGAGAGTCCCATGGGCTGTATAGAAAGACCTGAAGGGCCACATAATTTTTTATTAAAATCTGTGAATTTTTGTGTGTGGTGATGTGTAAATGGCTACCCTGCTCATCATCTAGCTATTTCCCTAGGCCTTCTATTTACCTTGGATTCTGTCTGGTCTGGTCTGCCGGGCTTGAACCTTCCTGCCCATAGTTTTTCTTGTCTGAATTCAGCCGAAACTTACTTACCTTTTACTTGATCCAGATGTACCATCAGGATCCCAGCTTGCTCCTTAACAGGATGCAGGATATATTTACTCCTTCCCCAAAAAAAATCCACAAACAGGCAGTGCTGTCATGATATAGCAACAAGTATATGAACAAGAGGGGAAGTGGTGCCTTGTGCAATTATAAGAGGGCTGTTCATTTATTCACTTTCCTCTCCCATAGCATGCATATGGAGAAGTCAGTATGCACCCATATGCCCTCAGACTCTGATCCATGCATGCAGCATAATGATGAAAAGGAGAGCCTATCAAGCATATGTAGACTCTCCAACCACCTATAGGGTTTCCAACCTTACATGTGAACAGCTTACACATATAGGTTCTTATGTGTATCTTGAGAGACGGTGCTTGAAGGTGCACACATACTGAGAACAGGATCAATGTTCAGGACCAATAAACATGCTTCCCATCATCATATGTGCAGTATATATATGACACGGGTGGCACTGTGGTCTAAACCACTGAGCCTCTTGGGTTTGCTGATTGGAAGGCTGGCAGTTCAAATCTGCGTGATGGGGTGAACTCCCGTTGCTCCCTCCCAGCTTCTGCCAATCTAACAGTTCAAAAGCATACTAGTGCAAGTAGATAAATAGACACCGCTGCGATGGGAAGGTAAACTGTGTTTCTGTGCACTCAGGCACTCGTCACAGTCCTCCATGTGCCAGTAGCAGTTTAGTCATGCTGGCCACATGACCCGGAAAGCTGTCTGTGGACAAACGCCATCTCCCTTGGCCTGAAAAGTGAGACGAGTATCGCAGCTCATAGTCACCTTTGACTGGACTTAACCATTGAGGGATCCTTTACCTTTACCTATATACAATATATATTTGTACATGGAGGGCAAGCACATAAGCTGTCCTACTGATCACACTGTGCATCAAGAGTGTGATTATTCCAGATCCATCCCCATTCCTTTCAATCAGTTGGGCTGCTCTTTTATTTGTCCTTGATGTGCATTAGAAACACAATAGTGGGAATTGGTTAGGTCTGTCATCCTTCAGAATAGTAAGCTGATAAAAGTAAACATTGGAAGGATGTGTGCAACTCTTTATGTTTCCAATGAGGAAAATTGCACAGTAGCGCTAGGAAGAAAAGGAACATAAGGAATGATTAAGAAAACAGATCAGAGGACCAGGCAAGGGATGTCCTGCACAATATCTGCAGAAATAAGGGAAGTTTTGTGCTATCACGCCACCTAACTCAGCACACGTAAAGCATAGATTTCCAGGTTGTTCCTCCATTAACCACTTTCTGTTCTTCCCATATAAAGATCCAAATGGACTGGCAATGTTGACAGACAAAGCAGCATTTCCTAAGGACCAGCCAACAGCAGCACATGTCAATTTTTGTACCAAAGTTTTCCCCAATACTGCCCTGTTGTATTGCGGTATCAGCTGAGAAACGTACTGGATTTCCTTCAGGAGGAAAGATTGAGTGCTTTAAAAGGAGTCATTGCAGACCACACAACAAAATAATGCTGACAAGACCCATCAAGGAAAGATGATGGAAGGCTTTCAAATGATCCCAGCAGTATCGACTCTCTACTTTTGAAATGACAGCTATTGATGCCGCCGAGAACATATGACTTGTGAGTCAGTCTGCTTGCAGGGAATCCTCAAGTTTTCATCACTCAGAATTAATCTGTTACCATTACTACATCAGTGGTTGATACTTTTCACCTGTCGTTTTTCGATGACTATGTACGGAGAGCATGGCAGAATACATTACAAGCAAGCCAAAGCAATAGAGATACCACCTGCCTGAGTATACCATAACACTGGTGTGAAAGTTGAGTTCTACGTGCTTTCAAAAAAATATTTTCTTGAACATGGTGCCCTCAACAAAGCTTTCTCTTATTTATTCCACATGCTGAGAAACTTATATGGGAGGGAAATGTTAAAACTCACAAATGCATCTTACTATCATTTACTTTATTTGCTGAAAGGTACAGCGTGCACATCATTTTACAGGCCACACACACTGAGCTGGCCTACCCCATGGAGTGTTCCAATGCATGTGATTGTGGCAATTCCTCTTTTGCAAAATAACATGTGCCCAAGTCAAGATCTTCTAAATGAGGGGTTCCAGCTCACGATCTTCTTCTCTTTCAGAAAGGGCTGCTCACACCTTTCCCCACTGGGCGGTGGTTGCAGCCCCTTACTGATGGCCATCATACCTGGCAACCAAACCCCCCGTGTTGAGCCAGCCATTTTTAATCCAGATTGTTGTCTGCTTGAGTTTGTTTTATGACACCTTACTTTAGTCATTGCCTAGGGGAGGGTGGTGCTGTGACTGGGACCCCAGCAAGAAGCGGTCTTCCATGAATGCAACATTTTATTCTTTTTGAATTTGCCTCTGAATATTCTGATCCATTCCCCCCACCCCCAAGGGAAATCTTTGCTCATATTTGTTGGTTCAGAGGGCTTGGAAGAATCTCCAGAAGAATCATTCTGTCCAGCAAGTTGCAACGCTTGTGCAAATAGAACATTCATAATAGGACAACACTGAACTCCAGCCGAAAATTTTGCACAACAGTGTCTGTGCATCATCAAAACCCACATCATTGTGTTAGGATCTGACGTTGACCTAGAATATTACGCAGATACAGCAGTGCGGGTCAAAGTTGTTATGCTTACAGTCATTAGAAGTGGAAAACGGATGACCACATTATCATGCGGAACTGAACTGGATGGACAGAAGGTGCATGAAGAATGGAGGGAGGTCAAGATCAGATGCTGATAAACCGAGAGAGCTGCTGGATGTTCCAGCATTTGTGGTATTAGCTAATAAATGTTAGGACATGTAGATATGAGGCCAAATCTTGAGGGCAGATTTAATAAAAGACAGAGTGGCAATCAACAACATTGTAATAATATTGATGCTTTAAAAGCATGCTTAATGAAGCATACCTCCCAAAGTGAACAATTGCAGGTGCCAGGAGAAATGGAGTGTTTGTTCCAGATTCTAATCGTGTGTGTGTGTGTGTGTGTGTGTGTGTGTGTGTGTGTGTGTGTTTAGGGGGAGAGAAAGGACTAAGTCAGAATTTATTATTAAGAAACTGACCAGACAAGGACCTGCTGAGCTACTGGCAATATTTCTCCACCCTGGACCTTCAGACAATGCCCTGACTATTTAAACCAGTTAGAATACCGCAAAACTTACCTTTACTCAAAGCAGCCAAATAAACAACTTTTATTCACTTGAGGGTGGAGGAGTAGATTGAAATGTAGCTTTATCTTTATGGAGGCTACCAAAAAAATACTTCTATGTTGCAGGCAAGTGTTTTTTAAAAAACAACAACAACTGGGTATGCTACATGCTACAGTAAATCGGGTTCAAATCTTTAGCATAGCTACCTTGCTCATGTGACCTTGACCAAACCACTGTATTGTCTGCTGATCCTTATCCTAAATTCAGACAGTAGACTTAAGTAGACCAGGTGCATCTGTTTATGATGGAAAAATTAAAGGTATCTCAAATACTGATCAAAGTTTGTTTATGTTGGATTATAGAGAGGAAGTGAATTGTCACAACAAACACAACAAAACATCTACAGATTTATATTTCAATTTAATGATCCAGCACATCTAAAAAGTTCTCAAGAGTTCTGCCACTGTCTGATAGTTAGCACAATTGTTAGAATTGTTTCCATACTCAGGAAGATATTCTGCTTTAAAAAAAGAAAAGAAAAAAGTGCATATAGATTTATTTTTTTAAAAGTAAGTCAGTACAAGTTAATTACATAAACTTTGTCCGCCAAAGATTTGTTTTGTTACCAGTCATCTTAAAGACTTTATCAAACAGATTCTACAATGCTGATAAATGTTGAATCAGAATAGATAAAACTCAGATGTTAAGGTTCAAACATTTTATTTAAAGGGAAAACTAGCTTCTTTAGTATTTCAGACACCACATTTTTGATTTTATGCATAATTTCCCATTGAAACTATGGGAGATGAGGCATGAAATCAAAAATGCATGAAATCAGAAATAAGTATAATTTAAGTGAACATTTGAAGGGGAGCTCCTCCTTTTATGCTAAAAGGCAGGAATTCATATTTTATGAATGCAATCTTGATTCTGCAAAGGTCTCATTAGAAATCGCACAACTCAGAAGATAGTAACGCGCCCCCCCCAAAAAAAAGAAAGTATGTTTGTTGAGATGTCTACATTCTGATTATGTTATTCAGATTGCCTCCAGACTGTCAGTATTTTGCAGGAGGGGTTCAAATATATACCAGAAATTTAGGTCAATGTAATTAACCTAAATTAAGCTCCTTTGCTGAAGTGCAGGAGTGGGACACTTCTGGCCCAGAGACAAAGGCGGATTTAGGGGAGCATGACCGGTTCAGTCACACAGGACACAGACCCTAGAATGGAAGAGGAGAGGCAGGGGTCGACGAATTTTGGCATCACAGGATGCCACTGAAATTTGAGACACCAAGGTCCGCCACTGCCACAGTCTAATGCGACCTAGCATGGGCCCTAATTTGGCTTGTGAGGGCATTTCTCCCAAACCATGCACACCTGCCTCACATATGATGTCATATGCGAGAGAAGGTAGAGATGTGGCTATCAATGCCCACCATGATAACATGCAATTGTGGTGCTGTGGTCTAAACCACTGAGCCTCTTGGGCTTGCCTATCAGAAGGTTGGTGGTTCAAATCCCCACGACGAAGTGAGCTCCTGTTGGTCGGTCCCAGCTCCTGCCAACCTAGCAGTTCGAAAGCACATCAAAGTGCAAGTAGATAAATAGGTACCACTCCAGCGAGAAGGTAAATGGCATTTCTGTGTGCTGCTCTTGTTTTGCCAGAAGCGGCTTAGTCATGCTGGCCACATGACCCGGAAAAACTGTCTGCAGAGAAACGTCGGCTCCCTCAGCCAGTAAAGCGAGATGAGTGCCGCAACACCAGTCGTTTGCGACTGGAGTTAACTGTCAGGGGTCCTTTACCTTCACCTTTAAAATGCTTTGAGCAATGATTTCAGAGCTATAAAACAAGTCAAGAATACATTAATCAAATGAGGAAAAGCTCCTATGATGTGAGATGGAAGCTACCTGCTTCTACAAGAATTACTCTTCTGGCATTGCTGCTTTTGAGTTTGGCCCTGCTGGTGGAGGGTGTTCTGTTGCATCTCTGCACTGAGCTTGATTGGCCCATTCAGTCGTTTGAAGGACAACAAAGTTATCCACCATCTGTCAGGCGGTAGAGGAACCAACCCCATGGCAGGTTGCCGGGAACGTCTAAGACAAGGGAAAGTCCTTACAATCTGCTTTTTATTCACAGAGAGAGGCTTGGGAATGCAGTCTCTTGGATTAATGGTGTTATCCTGAGTAACCCTCCACCACCTTAATCTCTTCCGCTGCCTCATGTGTCACTGAGAAGTGTCCTCTGCCTTTGAGCTCTTAGCTCTCCTACTTTCAATGCTCACCAGGTTCTGGGAGAGGGTGGGGTCTGGAATGCTTTCTAAAGACACTGTGTCTGTCAGCTGTCTTTCCCCTGGTGCTGCTTCTTCTTCTTCTTCCTCCTCCTCTCCCATTATTTCCCAGCTTTCCCCCTCTGAGCTCCCTGGAACCCCTGTTGCAATTCTGAACTGTCTTTATCTTCTCTGGAAGGGTCAGACTGAGGAGGCAGTCTCCACCATTCGTCCTCTACCCATTCCCATCAGAGGAGGGTGTTTGTTGAGCACCCTGTCAGGGAACTGCCATCAGTGCCGGAGGGAGAGAGCGAAATCCGGAGGGATTCCAGAGAGCGTCCCGGGATTGGGAGAGGCAGCCCATCTTCTGGGGAAGAGAATCAGCGTAGCACCAGTGGAGAAGGGGGGCAGATGGGGGAAGCGGCGAGGCGGTCACATGACTCCTTGCTGGGAACCAGCGGGGAGAGTAGGGGTCCTCCGCTGCCTACACCCTCCTTGCGCAGAAGGCTTTCGCGCAGAGAGAGTAGGAGGAAACTAGGCATCAAAGACCTTCTTTGCTGGAAGAAGTTCAAGAAACGCCCACTGACGGATTCTGCCAGCGATTGAGGCAGCCACGGGTGAGTGGCTGTCCGGACAGAAAAGGTTCACTCAGGCAACCCAGCCAGGTGTTTGCACTGGCTTACGCACGAGCAACCCCTAGAACCATTACACACTGCATGAGTTCCTGCTCTGGATCTTCTTCTTTCCAGTATAAAGCATTTCAGATTGGGAATTTGCTCTGGGGGTGGGGAAGATCAGACTCTCTGGCACACTGAAAGCATGCTAAAACTCAGGGCTGATGCACACAGCAGCTACACTCTCGCCATGCTCACATTGGCCCAAAGTCTATTTGCAGGTGAAGCTTCTCTACAGATCTACTAATGCAGATGGGCAGAGCCTTTTCACACACCAGCTGAATGCACAACTGACAGGGCATGTGTTGTTGGTTTTTTTTGCCATTGTTCCATAGTAGCAAAACACTGCCTGCATCACCAGGTGCTAAAACATTGGGTGGGTGGCAATCCTTGACTTGAACAGGAGCCAGATTATTTGGATAGGATTATAGATACATTACCTAACAGATTTCATAGGCTGGGCACTGCAACCCAATTGAGGAGGCCAATAAGGTAACACAGCCAGATCTGGCCAGTGAGGGGCCATTCTGACCCACTGGGCCCCTCAGCCAGTGCCCAGTTTGGGAGCCTACTGGTGGTACCAGACCTGAAAATGAGTGAAACTGGGATTTCCCTGCTAGAAGCATTTGACATTTATTTTGTAGCACAGCGAAACCTAATCACACTTTGCATAATCAATAGCTGAGTCCTCTCACCTGATTTTAAATGAGCACTCTGTGAGCCCATGATATTCAGAGAATGTAAACCCCATTGTGAGTATTTGTTACAGTTATAATTTCAGAGTTGAAGATGGAGAGCAGGGCCTTCTCTTGTGTATTTCATTGTTAATCATCTGTTTTATGCTTTTTTCTAAGATTTGTGATGAAATAGATGCAGATAAAGATATTTCACAAAGGACTGAAACCAGTGGCGATTTTCATAGCAAACCAACTATGGAAGTAAAATATTGCATACTGGAAAAATGGAATCTAGAATTGGTTCACATTTCACATAGTTCTCTTTATGTCAGGGGTGGACAAATCATTCTATATCTGATATGTGTCACTTTTGCATGTATTCACTCATAATTTTCCATGAAAATTCAAAATTTCAACTCCTTTTCTCTCAAAATGCCCATTTTGATGTGTTTCTTGAGCTGAGAACTGCACTGGAATATTTGGAAAGTATGAAAGCTAGTGGCTAACTATGGCATGATCTGCACATTAGCCCAGTGGTTGCAGATCAGGAAAGTTTTCATCAGAATTTGCAAACGGCAAATTCTTCAGGTATCTAATACACACACATATGTTATTTCCATTCTTTATATACTTCCTGCAGGACACACCACTGTAGCATTGGCATTCATCACTACAAATATAACATTTAGCATTGCCCACAGATCTCTAGGAAGAAAAGTGAGATAAATAATAGACCATAACAAATGGGGAGTAATGAATGGAGATAAATCAGAGATGGAGGAGGATGTTGGTGATTATAACAAATTCTGTAGCACTTCCTTAGAATATTTTTGCATGTTTTTGCATGTTTACCCAGAAGTGGGACTAATGTCTGAGCAGAATGTGTACTGTACAGTTTAAAGTATGCAGACAGCAAAAGTACCAAGCATAATTTCTGAAACAATATGTGCCTGGGAGTTGCACTCTCTGAGGACCATTTTATGAATTCTCCTTTTCCTGCAGAGAGCAGGAAAATAACCTGCCACGTATACATCATTAAATTTGTCAGTCACACACATTTGTAGGTTCATATGCTGGAAACAATTGCAAGCTGGGTATTCCACATGTACATACAGTGAAACACAAGTGATTATTTCCCTTGCACATGAATGTCTACAGTGGAGATGAATGTTATTTCCTACATATATGTAGGATCATATGTCAAGGCCCTGTCCTGAATCAAATCCATACTATGTGGTCCAGCTAATATGGTTACTAGATGGTGAAAGGCATTTTGCTCACGCACAAAAGTTCTCTCTTTACTATGATTTTAAATATTTCCTGTTGGTGCTGAAAACCAACCATCACCTATCTAAGAAAGCAAGAAGCAGGATCTGAGTTGAAGGACTAGCCAGGCAAAAGGTGAGTGCAAAGTAGGGTGGGGGGTGCATATCCTCCAACATTTCTCTGATAAAAATAGGGACATCCTATTCCCTACCCTCCAACATTTCTCTGATGAAAATAAAGTCATCACCTCCAACAGGACGGTGCCTGTAAATCCAGGACTGTCCCTGGGAAATATGGAGACTTGGAGGGTCTGGGGAATTTGCCTGGGGAAGAGCTGCAGGGGGAGACAGAACATCCTTTTGAATATATTGATTGTCATTACCATCTCCTTCTCAATGACGTCTTAAAGAGAATGAGATTATCAGGTCTGTACATAATAAGGTAAAGGTAATAAGGTAAAGGTAAAGGTAAAGGACCCCTGGAAAGTTAAGTCCAGTCAAAGGCAACTATTGGGTTGCGGCGCTCATCTCACTTTCAGGCCGAGGGAGATGGCGTTTGTCCACAGACAGCTTTCCAGGTCATGTGGCCAGCATGACTAAACCGCTTCTGGTGCAACGGGACACCGTGATGGAAACCAGAGCGCACGGAAATGCTGTTTACTTTCCCTCCACAGCGGTACCTATTTATCTACTTGCACTGGTGTGCTTTTGAACTGCTAGGTTGGCAGGAGCTGGGACAGAGCAACGGAAGCTCACTCCGTCGCGGGGGTTCGATTCGCTAACCTTCTGATTGGCAAGCCCAAGAGGCTCAGTGGTTTAGACTACAGCGCCACTTGCTTCCCATTCCTGTACAGAATATGGGTGTCATGGCTGCATCATGGTTTTCAAAAGGCTTTATTACATTGAGCATTTCATCTTCAGCCCCTGTACTGGCAACCTCCAGCATGAAATATGCTGTGCTAAAAAATAATTTGTAGTAACTGATGCACTTTGTTCCTATGTTCTTTTCTCACTGAAGAGTTCTTCAGCTGTACAGTAAGGTGTTTATGGAGAATTTCATGTGCAATGTTTGAACGGGGCTGTGCTCATTTTAAGTACCGACTCTCAGAGACATTCACTTCCTCACAATTTCTGTTGACCGAGGTCAAGATTAGACACCTAGCTCTACAGTCCACTCCAGAAAGAGACAGAAAGCTATTAAATTGGTGATCGCGCACGCAAGTGACAATACCCCTATCATCTGGGAAAGAAAATTAGAGTGAAAACTATTCATCTTGACATGACAGTGCAAAAAAAGGAATAAATGATAAAAAAGGGAATTTCCATCTCTGTGCTATATTGCTATCAAGTGAGGCCATCCTGGCTTCTATTACTGAGTGCTCTCTCTCTCCTTTTTCTTTTATATGACTTCTTTCCTCTCAGCAAGCTTGCAGAAAACACTTCGAGGGTGTTGTTGCCATGTCGGTTCAACAAAATGAAAGAGAGAGCAGCTTAACACAAGCTGATCTCATTTGTTCATTAAAAATAAAAGACACCATGTTAACCTGGGAAGAACTTTCTAAAGTTCCCAGGTGCCATATGAAGACAGGAACAAATGGAGAGAGCAGTATTATTTTTCTGCTGTGAAGATAAGGAGCATCTTTATTTGGTACAGAGTAGTGTTTGGTAGAGGGACGCGGATGGCGCTGTGGGTTAAACCACAGAGCCTAGGACTTGCCAATCAGAAGGTTGGTGGTTCGAATCCCTGCGACGGGGTGAGCTCCCATTGCTCGGTCCCTGCTCCTGCCAACCTAGCAGTTCCAAAGCACGTGAAAGTGCAAGTAGATAAATAGGTACCACTCCGGCAGGAAGGTAAACGCCATTTCCGTGCGCTGCTCTGGTTCACCAGAAGTGGCTTAGTCATGCTGGCCATATGACCTGGAAGCTGTACGCCGGCTCCCTCAGCCAATAAAGCGAGATGAGCGCCGCAACCCCAGAGTCGGATATGACTGGACCTAATGGTCAGGGGTCCCTTTACCTTTAATGTTTGGTAGAAAGTGCTTGCTGGGGGGCCCATGGACTATGGCTATCAAACCACACTCCTCCCCTCTCTTGGGCCCACCCCTTTAAAGTAAAACAGATAAGGACCCCCACCCTCAATCAAAGATATGCCATTCCCATGCACCTGGAATTAATGTTGGTTTCTATTTCCCTCACTGAGCAGCAGCTGCATGTCACAAGACAATGTTTTCATTCCACACTTCAGTTACTGTTGGGTTCTCACGGGAAAGGGAGACTGGATGTGACATACACTGGTTTCCTGTTCCTTTGTTCTGTCGTTTCTTTGTTAAGAGTTGCTCTCTGCTCTCACAGAGGCAAGATGTACATTTGTGTGTTCTCGGTATAGCGAAATAAAATAGCAATGTAGCCATACCGGCCTCATCCTTTCATTGCGGACCACACTCTGCTGGGCTCAGGACAAGATGAGCCATATCAGCTCCAGATGGGCCGGAGCTGAATAAACCCACAATTAACCCTTGAATCTCTATTATAGTCTCATTTCATACTTCCCTTCTCAGAGATAGGAATAATATTTTTTATGTACAGGCAAAGTACATAAATAAGCAATATTTTATGTTATAGCAACAGCCATAAGAATATTAAAAGAGCCATAAGAATATTAAGAGACCAACATCCTGTTCTCACAGTGGCCAACCCAATGCCTGTGGGAAGCCCACAAGCAGAACCCAAGAACAACAACATTTTCAATCCCCAGAAACTAATAAACAGAAGCATAATGCCTTCCTTCCTGCCTCCCAAGCTCCATGGCTTTCTCTTAGGCAGAAAACCAGCTCTAAATCCGTTCACCCACGAGTAAGCCCCATTGAAATCAACAGGAGTTATTTCTAAGCAGTGGCATAGCATGTGTTGGCAGCACCCAGGGCGAGGTAAGGATTCTGCCCCCTGACCTACTTGTGAGCATCGTACAGAGGATAACAGAAGACTTTTCTGCACCCCTGCAGCATCTGCTTCTCAAGAAGGTTGCCTGCCAGTCGCCACGTTCGCCATATCAGCTTGGCGATCTCCCGATGGGATTGGTGGCTAGCGCTCCACGGCAGGCTTGAAGACATCCTGGCAGCACTGGAGCTGCAGCTGCAGCAGGCCTAGGAGGAGGGTGGTGGAGAACAGGCTGAGGTGCAAAGCTCAGCCCTTCCCTGACCATCTCTCCTTGGTTGTGCAGTGCGAAGGCGGGCGCCGGCGGGTCCCAGGGGAGCAGGCTACCCTTGCTGCACTTACGTCATGGGGTGTGTGCCTCACACAAGGACACATGCTAGGAGGAAAGCCCCAGGGAAGGGCCAATGCAGCCATGGAAAGTCAACAGGCTCTGGCCAGTGGGAGTTCCTCAAAGGGATGGGAATCCCTTCACCAACAGCAAGGAGAAGAAGGCACCACAGCAGCCGTGGAGGCCACAGCTCACCTCCCTGCGGCTCTAGAAAGTGGCAACCATGCAACCTCAGTGAAGGAGGTTGTCCTCACAATTCTGTGCCCAGAATTCTGCTGCCTCACCTTGTCCCACTGTTTCTGAGTAGACATGGTTAGGATCACACTGCTAGGCCCTTTCAGCCAGTTCCTTCAGTGTTGCCTCATTTCTCCTGCTGCTACCTACTGGACAGCTCCATCTCTCTTCTCACCACTGTTTCCTTTCCTGGCCAGAGCTCTTCAGATGTGTTCCAAATCAGGTTGTGTACCTGTATGTTCCAGCCTGCTAGTGAACTTCTTACCTCCCCTTCTTATCCTAGCTGGAACACAAGCCTTTTCAAAAAGGACTTGCTTCTAGATTGAGTCGTGCACACCAGGCAGCCGGTGCTTCCTTGATTTGTCCCTACCCTCCTGCTCTCCCATGAAATGAATTCTAGGTGCAATAGGACCCAGCTGGCAGCAGCTCCCAAAACACATGGCAAGGCTATGTGCTGTGCAATCATTGCTCAGAGGTTACTTGTTCCCAACTATTGTTGTTATCACTGCAGGGGTCTACCAAAGCATAGGACCCAGGCTATCACTCGGATCCTTACATCTCCAAAGGAAAGTTGGCAGAGTTTGACCCTCAAAACTCCCACGCTTTTGACCAATGCCTTATTTGGCCCACTGCTGGTGCTAACTCGTTAGTAGCTATATATTTCCTATGATTTCTAAAGCTTTTGGACCAATCATTAACACCACTCCATAAGATTCCCACTGCAAAAGTAAGACTTTCTGTGTTCTGCAATTCAAGGACACAAGATATTCCATTTCTTTTTGCACAGGCAGTTATTAAGCTTACTTAAGACTCTTTGGTGAAGGACTTTTATGAAAACTTTTTGAAAATCTAAGTACATAATATCTATTGGAGCATGGCTATCCACATGCTTGTTGAAATTCTCAAACTACTCTAAAAAATTAGTTAGACAGAACTTACTTTGTGGAAGCCATACTGGTTCTTCTTTAGCAAGACTTGTCCTTCTCCTTGTTAATAATATATTTAATAAAACTTTCCACCAGTTTTCCTGGAGCAGGTATCAAATGTCTTATAATTTCCATGATCAAAGTGGATCCCTTTTTTGAAATGGGAATTACATTGACTCCTTTCCAGTCCTCAGGTATGGAGAATGGTCATAGGGACAAATTACATATTTTTGTTAGATCAGCAATTTCACATTTGAATTATATTAAGAACTTTTGAGCTGATGCCATCTGGACCCAGTGATTTGTTCATTTGAATTTTTTAAATAACACTCACAACTTCATCTCTTATCACCACTATTTGCTTCAGTTTCCCAGACTTTATTCCTGAGAATGTTAGCTTAAAAACAGGGATCTACCCTATCTCAGTCAAACCGATACAAATCATCCTGTTCTCTGCTGTTTCTTTTTCTTCTTTTGGCACACCTTTGACTCCTTTGTCATCCACAGCTCAACCATTTTCTAAAGGTTTTCCTGTTTCTTATGTATTTAATTAAAACAAAGCAAACCAAACCATAGGCCTTAATAATTTTTGTGATCTTGTCCTTCAATTCTTTTCCTGACATCACTTACTGTGCCTACTCACATTTCTTTTGCTGCAGTTTATGTTCTTTTTTGTTCTCCTCATTTGGACAAGATTTCCATTTTCTAAAGAAGGCTTCTTGCCCATAAGAGTTTCCTTGCTTGTGGACATTAAAAAGGTAAAGGTACCCCTGCCCGTACGGGCCAGTCTTGACAGACTCTGGGGTTGTGCGCCCATCTCACTTAAGAGGCCAGGGGCCAGCGCTGTCCGGAGACACTTCCGGGTCACGTGGCCAGCGTGACATCACTGCTCTGGCGAGCCAGAGCCACACACGGAAACGCTGTTTACCTTCCCGCTAGAAAGCGGTCCCTATTTATCTACTTGCACCCGGAGGTGCTTTCAAACTGCTAGGTTGGCAGGCGCTGGGACCGAGCAACGGGAGCGCACCCCGCCGCGGGGATTCGAACCGCCGACCTTTCGATCGGCAAGCCCTAGGCGCTGAGGCTTTTACCCACAGCGCCACCCGTGTCCCCGCTTGTGGACATTAACCACACTGAAATCATCTTGGTCATGGTGTTACCTTTCTTGATCAGCTTATGCATTAGAGCTGAGCTTCTATTATTGTGTCCCAGGCTCACATCCAACTGGATAGTGCTGCTGTGCAATGAGAAGCAAGGTGGGGAGCAACAAGCTTCAGCTGCGGCCAGGCCCTGACACCCCACACTTCTCATCCTTGCTCCTCAAGGATGCCTGGTGATAGCTGGCTACTCAGTCACTCATCCTAGAATAACCTTCAACAGGGAACTCACCAGTCCGACCTACTGGGAGCCTGAGGGCCCTGTTCCTGGCTCTCTCCATCTGGCCTAGGGCGGGGCCTGACAGGCTTCATAAGAACTGCTTCTTCTGCTGCCCAGCAAGGACTGCGGTATTTGAAGGAGGGGGGGGGGAGAGAGAGTTTTGTCGGGAGTTTTTGCTGTTGCTGATATTATTTTTTTGTATGTTTATTTTTATGTGGAAATTCTTCAGTTTGGTTATGTAGTTTTTGATGTGTCTTATTTATTTTTATGACTACTTTGCTATGTTTGTAACAATGTAAATCTTTTCATATTGTAAGCCACCTAGAGCATTGTTTTAACTGTGGAAAGGCGGCATACAGTGGTACCTCGGGTTAAGAACTTAATTCGTTCTGGAGGTCCGTTCTTTACCTGAAACTGTTCTTAACCTGAGGTACTTTAGCTAATGGGGCCTCCTACTGTTGCCACGCCACAACCGCATGATTTCTGTTCTCATCCTGAAGCAAAGTTCTTAACCCGAGGTACTATTTCTGGGTTAGTGGAGTCTGTACCCTGAAGTGAATGTAACCTGAAGCGTCTGTAACCCGAGGTACCACTGTACAAGTAAAATGATGATGACGATCTCCACCACCACTAGCTGTAAACTTCCTTGGGTCCTTACCAGTTGCCATTTCTTCTTTCCTTCCCTGCTTTGCTCCTTTCTCCACCAAACTTTCAAAACTTTGATGAACTCACCTGATTGAGTTTTCATAAAGGACTTTCTTTTCTCAGGCCTTTGAAGACACATAGCATTTCTCATCTATATACAGTGGTACCTCGGGTTAAGTACTTGATCCGTTCTGGAGGTCCGTACTTAACCTGAAACTGTTCTTAACCTGAAGCACCACTTTAGCTAATGGGACCTCCTGCTGCCGCTACACCGCCGCTGCACAATTTCTGTTCTCATCCTGAAGCAAAGTTCTTAAGCTGAGGTAATATTTCTGGGTTAGCGGAGTATGTAACCTGAAGCGTATGTAACCGGAAGAGTATGTAACCCGAGATACCACTGTATCCCTATCTCTATCTCTCTCTATATATGCCAGTGCTCCTACACTGCTGAGTACCATGAGGGGAGGGAAAGCATTCTTGCAAACACATGCTTAACACTCTCCCTCTGAAATCAGACATGTGTCAAAAAGTTTCAGTTTAACTGGATCATTCCCCTAAACGACGCATAATCAAGATAACACTGCCTAGCTCTACCTTTCTGGCGATGACAAGGTGCTGCTGGAGACTTTCACCAGAATCTCACTTAGTCTTTTAACATCATAACACATTAAGAGAAGCATAATGTGAAGTTCATTAGTGAAGCTGCTATACCTGAACTTGAAAGCAAGCAGTGATGTGGCAATTAAATCACTAGAACTTTTGCTCCTGGATTTCACTCTGAAGTCCCTGGTATGGGCATTGATGGACTTCATCTTGTAAAACAGTGATTGAGAGCCACAGGAAGCATAGAAGCCATCACTATTAGTAAATGCTGCTTGCTGTTTTCAATATTGCTTTCATTTGCGTTTTAAAGGCAGCTACCCAAAACATGATCATAGGGTTTACCTTACAAAAACAAAACAAAAAAGAAGCAATAGAAGGAAAAATAGCTCATGATGAGGTCCATTCTGAATGGGACTATAGCAGGGGACTGAGGGTTAAAGTTAAGGTTACCAGACGTCCCCGTTTCCCGGGGACAGTCCCCGGATTTACAAATCAGTCCCCTGACAAAATCCTATCATTCCTACTGAAGTTGAAAAGTGTCCCCGGATTCATTGAAAAAAATCCGGTAACCTTAGTTAAAGTTCCCTGATGCCCCACACAGTAGATTCATGGTTCCCGCAGGCAATTTGCGAAAGAATAGCCCTTTATAAAAGGCACAAATACAGAGGTGATATATCATCTAGTTTGGCTTGGTCCCTTCCAACTATACAATTCTATGATTCTCCTACACTGTTTCTGTAATTGTTGTTAAAGCAGGACTCAACATGGCGCATAATAATGTGACTGCACATTCCAACCGATATCAATTTAACAATGAAGCTACAGAAAGCAGCAGCCACAGAACAGGCTTTCATTTCTCATACAGAAACATCCTACGAAATTGTGACGGAATTATGATGGAAATGCCATACTTTCCCCAACCCCATGTCCCTTGGTATTTGTTCCTCATTCATCCACGGCCTCTGAGAAAGCAAGAGCCAATTGAAACTCTGGCTGTTTTTCCCCCTTTCTTTCCCACAGATAATAGCTGTCAACGTTTCCCTTTTTTAAGGGAAATTCCCTTATTCTGAATAGGATTCCTCGCAAGAAAAGGGAAAAGTTGACAGCTATGCCACGGATAGCAAAGCCTCACAAATTCCTTTGGGGAACCACGGATTGGGGGAAGGTGAAAGGATATACCGTATTTTTCGCACCATAGGACGCACCTTTTCCCTCCTAAAAAGCAAGGGAAAATGTGTGTGCGTCCTATGGAGCGAATGCAGGGGGGAGGCAGGCGGGAAAAGCCCCCAAGAGCTGCACACAAGCTCCGTGCGCTCTTGCAGGCTTTTCCACAGGAGGGAGAAGGGACTGACTGGCCGCATCAGTCCCTTCTCCCACCTCCCAGAAAAGCCAGGAGAAGCCACAATCTCTTTAAAGGGGTTGCACGGCTTCTGCGGTCTTTTGCGAGAGGTGAGGGAATCCCCCCACCTCCCAGAAAAGCCAGGAGAAGCGTGCAGCCCTTTTAAAGTGCGCGCGGTTTCTGCTGGTTTTGCGGGAGGTGAGGGAATTCCCCCACTTCCCAGAAAAGCCAGGAGAAGCCGCGATCTTTTTAAAGGGGTTGCGCGGCTTCTGTGGGCTTTTGGGAGAGGTGAGGGAATCCCCCCACCTCCCAGTAAAGCCAGGAAAGCCCTGCGCAGCGTCTCCTGGCAAGGAGAGGCTGCACGGGGCTAAAGGGGAAGCCAAAACAGCGAGCGGGATCCATCCTGCTCGCTGCCTTGGCTTGTGCCATAGCCGCGCACAACCCCTCCGGCAGGGAGAGGTTGTGCGCAGCCTGTACGCTGCTCTTTGGGGCTGGGGGGGGAAATATTTTTTTTCTTGATTCCCCCCCCCCCTAAAAACTGGGTGCGCCCTATGGTCCGGTGCACCCTATGGTGCGAAGAATATGGTATATGGTGAAAGCATATATATTTGGAAAATTGGTTTCAGTGGGTTCAGTGTATGTCCCCAGTACTTAAAAAGCATCCATGCACATCTTCTAAACATCAATCCACATGGTAGGAATGGGTGAATATGTCACATTTGATTTCTCTCAGTTTCTAATCTTTACAATCTTAAGTTTGTTCTCCACTTTTCCACATCAGTTTGTGATTCTTTCTATTTTCTAATCCTCATGAAAAATGGCCAGAATTTTACTGTGAATTTTTCTTACTATATACATTTTTTTGTATGCAATTGTGCCTAACATACATATTACAAAGCAGTTTTCGCCAATGGAAAGCATTCTGGCATTGCTTTCACCAAGGCAAGAATTTCTATGCAAACTTTACATTAATTTACGCATTGCTGAATACATTATTTAGTTGGAGTACTGCACTGGAAAATTCAAACTGCATGTGGATTTCGAAGAAGGTCTTTGTTTCAGTTTGCAAATTATGTATATTCACATTTAAATGCAAACTGAATTTAATTTCTTCCCGATTCTTGGGCAGCAACATTATGCATAAGCAGGGGTGTACCCTTCCTTTGGCCACCTCATGAGAAGAGAAGACTCCCTGGAAAAGACCCTGATGTTGGGAAAGATGGATGGCACAAGGAGAAGGGGACGACAGAGGGCGAGATGGTTGGACAGTGTTCTCGAAGCTACAAACATGAGCCTGACCAAACTGCGAGAGGCAGTGGAAGACAGGAGTGCCTGGCGTGCTCTGGTCCATGGGGTCACGAAGATTCAGACGTGACAAAATGACTAAACAACAACAACACCCTTCCTTTCCTAACAGAGGGGGAAGAGAAACTGAAAAGACATCAAGTTAACATGGCTCAAAACTTATGTGGCTGTATCACCTTAATGTAAAAAAAAGTTACCTTCTTGAGGCATGGGCTGTATTCTGATCATACGCTGTCAGCTGCAGACCTAAACTACAGAGAGATTATGGGCATTCCATAAGATAATGAGACTGCATTTTCTTGAGTATTTGTTTTTAATACAAGGATGAGCCATTCAATTTATCAAATGGGCATAACCTGGCATTTATATAAAATGGCCATTTTGGGGGGAGAATGAATGAAGACTTTGACAAACAGGGTTGGTTAAAATTAATCCTTACGTTGGCAAATGCACAGTTTTTAAACTGCAAAGTACTGTCTGGGTAAAAGTTTTGTGTGAAGGCTAAGAATTGGAATGCCATAGCTAAAGACGCCGGTGTAATAAAAGATATCACCTTTCTGAATCTCATTCTCTGGAACAAACACTGACGAGAATATTATGTTATGCAAACAATGGCAGTCAGAGATAGAACAGAGGCAGGACAGAGATAAATATGCACATGGTTCACATTCAAATATAAGTATTTGTTAAAGGAAATTAATCCAAGCCTGGGAAATGCTGTGCATTTTAGCTGTAGTCATGACCCCCAAAGTGAATTACCTCAGTGTTTTAAAGTAATAGTTCCAGAAGTCTTTAATGCTAATTCTATTTTATGAGGTTGCAGGAAGCCATTGAAGCTTGCAGGTGAATCTGGAGTTTGAAAAGAACGTCCTCTAATCTATATGTGGCATGTCATAGAGTCTTCTTAAATCTGGTTTAAATAGTCTGTACTTTATATGCCACTTAAATTTATCCTGAACTGAAAACTAGAATGCATTTGAAAGTTCCTCAGGCAAAACATCGAAGGAAGTTTTGGATACATCTGCCATAGATTAAATAACAGTAGCAAAAGTCATATGAGGGTTAGACACATTGTACTGCTTGTTTGTAAATGCTATGGTGTGCTTGTTTGCAGATGCTACAGTTTCCATTAAACCTGGCAGAGCAAATATTTTTGCCTCTTGGAACCACACGATTGCTCCTACTCTACAGATTTGGTCAGCGTAACCACTACATGTGGTGGTCAAAAATCACCACTTCGTATTCATGAGGGAGTTGTTGCATGAGTAGGGCTGTGAGGCCAGGTGGACCAACCCAGCGTCTGCATTTGAAGCACGGCAGAAGGGATTGTCTGTGTACCAATGCAAGCATGGACAGCTCCTTCTCGCATGTTCAAAACAAGTAGACCCTGGCTGCTTGGAGCATCAGAAATGGACCTTGTCTGCACAGCCCTAGAGGGCCCACACATTATCTCACTGTGATAAATGTCCCCTATTTCAGTTGAATATCCACAACTTCAATTGTGAATCCTCAGTGGACACAGTGTTATAACTCTCATTAATCCTCCCTCTCTTTCAAGGGGCTGCAAAGGTGATGAGCTAGTTCCACTGAATAATATGAGTGTGGATAATAAAGATGATATGATTACAGAATATAAGTGTATCGAGGATCATAATTTGTTGCCAATGTTTTGGAAGATGTAATATTTGCTACATGTAATCATCTCAATTCAAAGTTAATTTTCTCGAAAGGAAAGTGGAGCCAAATTCTCCATGCACATGAAAATACCACTTTGCTTGCAATGAATGAGAAATCTGATAGGGTTTTTTCCTGGTGCGCATTAGAGCCTCTGCAAAAGATCTCCAGATTGAGGAAATGTAATTTAGGCAGCAGAGAATAGCCATAGATTTATAAGCGCTCTACTTGACTTCCATTGTAGGACAGTAGTCTGAGGCATTAACAGTGATCTTTTGAAGATCATCTATGCTAACTGAATAATTGCTGCATATGTCTTAGTTATCAAGTGTTTGCTGCAATTGCCATGTGATTAAAATAACACATACACCCTCCACGTTGCAAATAAGTTATAGACAAATCACTGCAGTGGACCCTCCGGATACGAATTAAATTCATTCCGGGGGTCTGTGCACAACCCGAAAAGTAGGCAGAGGCGCTGCTTCTGCACAGGCGGCGCGATTGAGTGCTTCTGCACAGGCGTGCGGTGAAACCCAGAAGTATACACCTCCGGGTTTGCCGCGTTTGTAACCCAAAAGTTACGTATCCAGAGTGATACATAACTAGAGGGTCCACTGTATAGAGAGTTATAGCCACTTCCCCATGGTGAAATCGCACACCAAAACAGGTAGTGACTTAATGTTTAAACCACATGGCTGGGGCCAATCAGATTGGTCCTTACCACCTAAATACTTAGCCAATGAAGGGGGAAAGCAGTCTAAGGTATTCAGTAACTATTGACACTTGGAATGGGGAGTCTGCTGCCTTCAGACTTTGTTAGACTCCAACTACCATGAACCCCAGCATAGGTGCCAACTCCTAGAGGCTCAGCTCTTTTGAACCCCCCCATTAATTCCCCCCCTCAATGTTCAGCATAATCAGGGGGGTGAGGAGGCCAAGCATGGAGCTGAGCACAGAATGGCTTCAGGGGCTTCATCCCTCATAAGGGAAAGATGGCGGTGCAGCCCTCTCCCATCGGTAGCGGCAGCTTGAGGAGGAAGAGAAGGCCAATTGTGAAGTCAATCATGGCACACTGTGTGGTTTCAGTGGTTGGTGGCTGCTCCTCCTACTCTTCCTGCTGTGTAAAAGAAACATGGGAGAAACAGCCCTTGGACAGTGGTGGTCACAGGAGAAGAGGCTGGCCACAAGAGAGGGGGAGCCATCAGCCATTGAAGCTGTGCTGCTCTCACCTTCGACCCTGCCCTCTGGCTCCTCCCAAAATTCTGATGTAACGTGCACAACATCATGACATCACACATGTGTCATCACCCCCCCAATCATCTGTGCAAGTTGGACCCTCTGAACTCCAGCTAGGGATGAATGAATCTGTCAATTTTGGTTCTCTGCATTTCTAATTTATCTGGTCCGACATTCAGTTCTCCACATTCCTGCAGTAACTTGCTATTGAAACAAAAATAACATCTCAGCATTTTAGTGCACATTTCTGAGAAACAATCTTTTCTATGTGATTTTGACTAATGCACCTATTTTCCCAAGAGTTTTCCTCTTACAAAATGCATGTCTCTATGCTATTTTCACAGATAGATGCAGTTTTAACGCACACATTTAATGCACAATTTCCCCCTTTTGGTTGGAAATTGAATCACAACATTCGCAAAAGTGTGAAATTTGAACGATAGCTGTGTGAAACCGAATGATAGGTGCAGTATTGGTTCAAGAAGTGCACATTAGTCAGTTTCTCATTAGAACACAAACAGAATTGAATTTCTGCTTAATCTTTAGCCCCAGAGAGCAAGGCCAGTGGCCCTGGATTATAAGAACTGCAGTCCAGCAATGTCTGAAAGCTCAATGGTTTCCCCTCTCTCTTCTGAACTGAACTCAAAAGTAGGACTACAAAGTAAGCAAATATAACAGGTTTCTTTGCTTGGTTAACTGTAGGATTCTGGCAGGCAATTTTCTCCCTATGCTGTCACTATGCTGTGAACAATCCACCTCCATAGTCTTTCAACCATAAATTTTAACTTTTCAGCTCTAAATCATTCTGGCTGCTTCATTTTTTTGGCTGAGCTATATCTTTTGATTGCGACAAATTATTATTTAATGATCTTCTTTCTCGAGTCTTTGACATTTTACATGGATTGCAAACTAGGCATGTGCAAAAGATCACTTCACTTCACTGACCCTTGAAATATAAAGACCTTTCAGACTGAAAGAGGCAGTGCACTGAGCAGGAAAATGGGGAGGATGTTCTTGCTATTTTTTTTTTAAAGAATATACTGTCTTGAGTCAATGGAAAGAGGCACACACACATTCCAATTAGTTTTCAAGAAAACTGACATCTGCGGGGCTACAATACTGGACAGAGAAAAATATATCAAAGGTTTCAGTTTCTTCTTTTTAACCATAAGGCACTGATTAAAAACAGAACAGAGGAGGAATATTTTCGCCAGTTCTAACAAATTACAATTTCAGTACAAGAGCAATGAATAAACCTTCAAAAGCCAGTGTTTTATTTTCCAAGAGAAAAAGCTGGAGGTCTCGAAGGTTCTTTTGTTCACTGGTATGTAGTTCTGCCCACCACTTGATATCAGATGTGTAGGAACTGATTGTGAATACTCGCTGACAAGTAATATATACTCTAAACATGCTCAGAAGTTACTGTAACACTTTCCCATCCCTTCAAAGGTTTCAGTGCTAGGTCTTCACTTTGTCAGTGGGTACAGGAGCTGAAACAAGGTTCAGATTAAGTCCTTGGAATGTGCCACGATTAAAAAAAAAAACCTTTAGCAAACATTGCATTGTTTTGCTAGTTTCACACTGAAATGGGTGGTTCCTGGTGTTTTGCAGTAAATGACAGATGTGACTATATGACACAGAAAGTATGGCCTGGATTCAAAGCTCTGTACAGCTAGTCCCATGAGTCTGAGAGACCTTTTATACTCATTTTCTGAAGCCGCAACAGCTCAAGATGCATGGCAAAGTGCTTTTGAAATTGAGGGTAGTTTCAAAAACAGTTTGTGACAAGTCATGGTGGCTGGAGGGAGGTTGAGTCAGTGGATTAAAGGGAAGGAAGGTCAACAATTCCATTCTGCTGGGCATGTGTACGCCTTCAGATGATCTTTCCATCATCACCCATATTCCCCCGTTACCTTCTCTACGGCACTTCACAATCCTCCTAAAAAATAAACCCCACTAAATTCAATGGGACTTACTTCAAGTTAACCAGATGTAAGATTACAGATACACAAGGAGTTTTATGAATAAAATGCATTGGGATATTAAATGCATTGGTAATGCATTTTATTTATAATCTCCTTGTGCACCTGTAATCTTACACCTGGTCACCTTGAAGTAAGTCTCATTGAATTCAGTGCGGTTTTGGATATTTACATTTGGATATTTACCAACCTACCATGACAATGTTGTACTTTATTAGAAGATGGTGGGAATTGTAATCATTAGTCACATTTACACAGGTAGGTTTGCCATATTTCAAAAAGTAAAAATCCAGACACAAAAGATATTGAGCTTTTTACCTAGAAGTTTTTGCCTATATATTTTTTTAGGAAAACCGTCAAAAAAATCAACACTTCTGATATGGGCTGCCATACGCCTGGGTTTCCCCAGACTTTTTAAGACGCTTTAGGGAAATTCAACCCGGACACCATTTTGGACGCACAAATCCTGGTTATGTCCAGGAAATTCTGGGTGTATGGCAGCCCTAACACAGGAATATGGTTTGGGGGGGGGGTTTTGGGGGGGGGAGGAGTAACCTACATACTATAAGCACATAAACAATTATGGTAGATCTCATGACTGAGCACTGACCTGGGTGGACCTTACATCTGAGAAACTGCTGTTGTTTCTCAGCAGGTAGACCTGTTATCTATATGCAGGTAGACCTCGCATCCAAACAATGTTTTTCCATGCATTGCTCAAACCTTCACTTCTTTCCCTGTATCCTTTCACTCATTCCAACCCTTACTTGTGCTGTAGCTACAATCAATTTTACAGTTCCCTCTCCACTGCATTTCCTGAAACAGCCAACATGGCAGATAACAACAAAGGGTTGTCATACAGTATTCTAAATCCCCCCCCAAAAAGGTATAACAACACTGGGTTGCGTTGCAGGAGTAAGGTAAAGGTTAAGGGACCCCTGACCATTAGGTCCAGTCACGGACGACTCTGGGGTTGTGGCGCTCATCTCGCTTCACTGGCCGAGGGAGCCGGCATACAGCTTCTGGGGCATGTGGCCAGCATGACTAAGCCACTTCTGGAAAACCAGAGCAGCGCACGGAAACACCATTTACCTTCCCACCAGAGCAGTACCTATTTATGTACTTGCACTTTGTGTTTTTTCAAACTGCTAGGTTGGTAGGAGTTTGCAGGAGTAGCATAGACCATATTCCCTCAACCAGATACACATCTCATGCATTAAAATAGTGATAGAGATTATCTGCATCTAGACAATATGAAGCAATAGACTTGCTTATTCTGCTGTTGCTAGGCAACGGTTTCTGGTCTGCAAGTACAAAACTTTATTGTAGCTAGGCAAAATTCTCACAAATCAAGTGTCAGCCTTGAAGAGTTTATAGTCCGGGTAGGAAGACATTAGAAGTCAGGTGTCAAAGAGACATAGGGAGAAATCACGGGACATGAGCAAAAATCAACAGAAACATGCCAACATTTCTCCAATGAAAATAGGAATGTGGCATTTAATAATAATAATACCCCACCCATCTGACAGGGTTGCCACAGCCACTCTAGGTGACTTCCAACATATATTGAAACATAACAAAACATTAAAGATTTTGAAACTACCCTATACAGGGCTGCCTTCAGATGTCTTCTAAAGGTTGTATCTCCTTGGCTCAGGGGTCACATAACTCCATACCCTCCAACATTTCTCTGATGAAAATAGGGACATCCTAAGGAAAAGAGGGACATCCCAAGATCACATCAGAAACTGGGACGGCTTCTGTAAATCTGGGACTGTCCCTGGAAAATAGGGACACTTGGAGGGTCTGGATGCATGGCAGATGGAGAGACATCACTGAGGACACAGCAGCTGGATTTCTGATAGGCAGCTTTGAAGGCACATTATATCTAAACAACACATCTGTTAAAAGTGTTTACTCAGCGAGGTGGCAGCATGTATTTAAGCGAAGGTAGCTCAGTGGAGTAGCTGTGGTTCCACCTCTGTGAGACAGGGCCTTGTAAAGGAACCAGGAATTGCCATGATTTGGTGATGGGTCTGATTTATTGAATCCATCCCATGATGTAGATAGTTCATGGGAATGGGAGAACCAGCCCATGAAACCGCCAAGGTTATGAGAAAAGTTTAGCCTGCATCTGAGCTTAACCTCTTAACCTTCTGTCATAGAAATTGGTGCTTTCTGCCATTCACTTTTAGGGAGAAGAAATGAAGCAGTGTAATTGAGGGCAGATCTATGTTGGGAATGTAATATGACCACAGACGATGATTTTAGCAAATCTAGTATCTGTTGTGATGGAGCTCATGGGGAGATGAAACATTGTGGCACAGAGTTCCCGAGACAAATTTCACACATAAAGCCAGGATTTCTGCAATATACAGAATATTTCTACACATGCACACATGTTTGTGTACATGCATATACAAACATATTTCGTAGGAGTGGAAATTTTGCCTGTGAAGAAGAAAAATCACTTTCCCTGTGAAATAGGAATCAGGAGGTTAGCAGAACGACAGCTGAAGAAAGAAAAACAAATATCAGACTTAAGGAACAACTCTGCTAATTCTAATTCTTTACAAGTTAGACACCATGAGAAAACTTTCACTAAAGATGAAATAAGGCATCAAGCTTAATGTTTTAGCATCAAGGATATTTTCACAAGAGGTTTTTGGACAGCAAATTCCGCTCAGCTTGCTATGTTTGACAGGGCAAAATGCCAGTGTGGTTAAACCTATTCTTATTTGAGGCGGATTAAACACCAGGAGAGGTTTTCTCCAAGTCCTGCCTAAGAAAACACTAGACATGTTCATATGATACAGTCATGCAAATTTACCCATGCAAATGTTGTTTATGCACTGCAACTGAAGTCTTTACTGTGCCAGGTTGTGTATATAAGTGATTATACAATCACATTTGTTAGCATCCAAGTGAGAAGGGTCACTCGCCCTGCTGCTTTAGTTAATACACTGCTTTCCTTCTGGGAGTAGCTGAGTCTACATTTTGTTTTGCCAAAGGTGACAAAAATTGGACCCCATGCACATTTTTTTATTCTTTTCATCTTTGATGAAAGCTGACCTAGTTACTCAAGCAGCTAAGGCAAGGCTAGAGAATGTTTGTTTTGAAACGTCTTACTTAGCCACAATTCAGTGATTAGTTGGCCTGATTTAATGCTATCTGAGGTCATGGCTACTTCCCCTCGTCCATCCCTTGTACTGTCAGTCTGACTTCTATTAAACTGAACAAACACTAGCCTGCAACAATGAAGGACAGGCTTGAGTCATGCACAAATAACAGAAAAGTAGGTCACAAAGAGACATTCGGTAGACAGATATGGTGATGAAAAGACAAACATTTTTAAAAGAAGTCACATCTATCTCTTGAAATCTATTAATTGTAACGAGGAAAGGGTTTGCTTGTTTTAAAATTGTATTTGACAATGTTAAGACTACTTTCCCAGTCAATCTGCAATGTTATCTATTTCCTAAACCTCATACAGAGACTGTGTGGAATGTATTGCTTGGTCCCAACTCCACTTCAAAGGCACATCTAGAGAGATCCATGACACAGTTGGGAATTTCACCGGTTATACAGGATTGGCTCACGCGGATACCAAACTATGGTTTGGTGTTACATGAATGAGCCTTATGCATTCCATCCTTGCCATTTCATTCATTCAGTTACTTCCTGTTTAGCAGAAACCTAAATTTGCAGTTGCATCTCAACCTGTACATTGCAGTTTGTGCTGGCCCTCCACACCAGAACTGAAAACTATTGTTATACATGCTTTATTAATTGTAGCGTGAAGTTTGGATGACCTCCGTGTATGAACAAGATACAAGAGATTAGTCAACTCAAATGCTAGATCACAAATTCTAATGCATTTTAAAATGGCGACAACTCACTATTTGGATGGAATAGTCACAAATCCATTATGCAACGAGAAAGAAAAAATGCAACCCAAAATACACTTACCTGGAAGTAAGCTCCACTGAACTAAGTCATTTTTGAATAGGCATGCCCAGGATTACACTACAAGGGCTGTCAATGAACAGAGTGAACTAGTTTTTGCTGAAGTAGACGCAGCACATATATTAACTTACAGAAGGAAACAAATTACCAAATGTGAGCCACACACACCTGCTACACACTATTATCAATGAATTTTGTGCAGGACAGTCATGGTAGATTGACTCTCTGGGAGATAAGTCATATCGTAATGGCTTCCTTGGTGAACAAAAGCTGCATACATAAACGTTATGGTCAATTAATTGCCTTGGGTGATCCCGGGGGGGGGGGAATAACAGGAGATACAGATTCAGTAGTCCTGACATTGCTATGTCAACATTTACATTTAGTCCCATTTTTTCATATTGCCTTAAATCTTGTGAGTTGGATCCAGACAAAAATAGTTGAATTCAGATCCTGTTAAATCAATGGAACAAATCTGCTTAGGTCCAACTGATTTCAAGAGGAACTAAGTTAGTTATATAGTGTTGCAAATAAGTTATGCAGCACAATCCTAACCATGTCTACTCAGAAGTCAGTCCTAATTGAACTTACCCCCAGTTAAATTGGGGGTAGGATTGCAGCCTAGTCTGGATCCAGTCTCTCTCTCTCTCTCTCTCTCTCTCTCTCTCTCTCTCTCTCTCTCTGTCTTAGTGTTTCATAATATGGGAGCCAAATGGTTACCACTGTCCAAGATCTCCATCCGACATAATCCTGACCACTAATGTAAATTGTGTGTGTGTGTGTGTGTGTATTCAATTACTAGAACATTTGTAAATGAATTTCCAGGGAAGAATGAGAATGCCAATCTTTCCAGCGTAACACAGTGTAAAAATAGGACCTGAATCACCAGCTGCTAAGATGCTAAGCAGGTTTTTGATATAGTTTAATTTAATTTATTTATTTTTGAAAAAAAGTAGTTTTCTCTGCTATAGTCAATACTTTACAAGGTTTTGCAATAGCACATCTTAATAATCAGATTTTAAAATTTGGAAGTGTAAAAGAAGAATACAAGTTATGAATTCATGTATTTTCAAAGTCTTGTGAATCTATTTGTAATAACATGTTATGACACACATTAATTTCTATTATGTGGTAAAATGAATTGTGGCCCTTAGTATATTCATCTGATGTGGATACACATTTGCAACTTACTAGGGCACAGAAAATGTGTGCACAGCCCTCTGTTGTGCTGGTCTTCAATAAATGATCACTGGCTCTACTGAGAATCTTCCAAGATAACAATGCCCACTCACACTACAAAGAGCTCATAACCCACCTACTCTCAGCAGCCAGAAACATCACAGCCAGACACTGGAGGGACCTGTCAGAAATAAACATGGAGCACTGCTCTCAAGTAGTGTGGGAAACAGCCTTACTAGAAAAGCTAACCAATAGACTGAAATTGACACAGGGACAAATAGCTGAGGATGCCTTCCCTCCGGTATGGCTCCCCTTTATCCCATACACAGCCCAACAAGACAAGAACATGAACCCACCGACAGCATACGATTCAATATGGCTAACTTAACCCAGCAACCCTCCCCACCTCAGACACACACAAACAAATCCCACTGCAGCCAACCAAAGCCCTAGGCCACCCCAACCCCTCTCACCACCAAAGAAACATAACAAGCAAATACAAAGAGAACTGACCCAAGTGACGCTGACACAAAAACCCCCACACATAAACTAAGCTTTACCACCCCACCCCCTCTCTCCCATCCCCCCTCTTTTCTTCCCAACCCTTTACTGCTTGTAACACCAATGTCTCACGACAAATGTAACTGATCTGTAGAAAACACAACCTGAAGAAAGAGATGGTGCATGTACTTTTTCAAACGAGGAAAATCTTTAATATAAATTGCAGAACAAATTCCTCAAGAAAGTGCTCTCGCTCCCCAATGGGACCCCAGCTGCTCTTCTCCGCATGGAAGTGGACGTGAAAACAATAAGGGCTAGAACTGACTATCTGTGTCTAAACTATGTGAAAAGACTTCATTCTCTCTCGGAGGAGAGATTCCCCACTATGGCCTACACAGAACGGGAACAGACCTAATGTTGGAAGGATGGCATCCAACATCTCTTGACCCAATATCAATTACAAGATCTTCAGGTGATCATGAAGATGGATAAGAAGCACTTAAGAGATTGTCTCTTCAGGTCCGATACAGAAAGGGATTTAACTATGATTGCCCCTACCAAAAGTTCACCATGGTTCCCACTTATCAAAACGAAGCACATCCAAGCTAGTTATTTGACAAAACTCCCACTTGCGGTACTAAGAATCGCTTTTACAGAATTACGATTCCAATCGATGCCCTCGGTGGTGGTGGATGGTCGGTACGGCAAAGTACAGTACAAGGAGAGACTCTGTCTGTGTGGGTAGCCTTGTGCAAAGGACCTGCACCACTATTTACTGCAATGCCCGCTATATATAGAACCAAGAGACCGATTTATAAAACCCCTGCTCACGAATGGAACACACTCGATCAGGGTGGAAAGGGTGAAATGGCTGCTGAGTGATACTGCTGACTTCGTAACTTATAAAGTAGCACTATATGCGTTGGCAGCTAAGAAGATCCGGAGAAAAGAACTAGATAAAATAGCGGTCAATTGCAAAGGTGATTCGGACATTTAAGCTGACACATTCTACCTGAGAAACCCTTGCTATTCTATCGTATGCAACAAATAATTTTTAGGGGAAGTGATTGTGGTTTATTGTATCTGCAGTGCCTGATGTTTTCATGGTTTTTATGCTTCTTGTTGCTTTTCTTTTTGTTCCCATTGTGAATGATGCTATGGCCTTTAGTGCAATAAAGTTTATGATGATGATGATATAAATAATTAAAAAATAAAAATAAATGATACATCAAAAATAGCCATCTCAGAACAACTCCCAAGTGCTGCTTTCTTAAGAGAGAAGCTTCTCTGTGAATGCTGCGTCATGAACTAGACTAATCAGCAGATGCTCACATCAACCCTATTTGGCTGCCCTAATAACCCTGGCAATTAGAGTCATGTGAGAGCGTGGGGACAAATGCACTTGCTCTGTCACTATCCTTGTTGGCCTCCGAGAGTGCAAGGCAAACATCTGCAGCAGTCAGCCTCTCTGCTCTTCTAGCCTTTTGTGATTTAGAACCCTGGAAAATCAGGGTAAAAGTAAGATAATTTTGGAACTATAATCTGCATTCCTCAGTTGCTCCTACTGAGATTGTCAGTAAACCTCATCCTCTTTATGAAGAATGCACCTTTTGCCTGCAGACTTCTTTCTTTGCGCAGTTGCTTGTTGAATTCTGCACATGCCTTTTTCTATGAAGTTTGTACTGTGAGAACCTTAATGAGGAGTCTGTACAGATGGCCAACCACCAATATGGCAGCAGTTACTTGATTGTAGATCACAGCAAATTAGATATATTTGTTCTAGCTTGTGCACCAGGGAATGCATGCCCTAACCTTATGGCTTTTTTCTGTACTCTCTCTGTCTTTGATGAAATTGCACTGTCAAAGTCATGCATTAGAGAAAAATAGTGGCTCAATGTGTACTTAGACATGACCCAAATAGATAGCCTCTTTGCATCACATTAATGAGCACTCACACTTTACATTGTGGGTGCCCTTTGCGGGCTCACGCGTGGTGCTACAGTTCCCAGGGAGCTTACTGGTAAAACAGGGGCTGGCTTGCCTCTCAGTGTTAATTTTTGGAGGTTCCCGCCCAGCCTCAGTAATCAAGTTTCTTGCTGGGAGGCGGGGCCAGCCCCATTCATATATAGGGGCGGAGCTGACAATAGCCAGGCAATCAGCTCTGGAGATTCACCCTGCCTATCCTCCCTTTGTTTAATGTTTCTTGTTTGCAGGTTCACTTTTTATTCCTGTTTAGTGGGCGCTGCTATGGTCTTTGACTGGTTGCTGTTGAAAGACCGGGAAGAAATTTCCCTGAATTGGCAGCTTTTATCTTCCCCGTAGCAATTCGTAACAACTTTGGCGGTAATGGCCTTGGGTGGAATCCTTTAGTCTTTTCTTCCCTATATGTGTGTGGGGGGGTAAGTGGTGACTCACCCCCCCGCGGCTATTCCAGGGTCCCCCTCTTAAAGGGGTTATATATATGGGTGTCACTGGCCATACACTGAAAGGTCATCAGTAAACTACCCTGCATGTGGGGATATGGGCTGGGCTGCCTGCTACACTTAAATCTCACAGAGCACCCCCATATCCTATTTACCCTGATGAGCCCCAGTTACCCCGGCTGGGATGCTGGGGCTGTCGCCACCTGGTCATGCAATAACAATTTGAGAGATTTAAGTCCATCAACATCATCCTTCTCCCCTTTGGAATCAATGTGCTTTTGAGGTGCTTAAAATGCAGATTTTGAATTGCCCTGGGAATTTCATCTCCACCTGGGGCTCAAGTAAAATAACTTTTAAAGCAACTAAAATTCACAAGATTTCTAAAAGCAGGTAAACCAGTTATGTGCCTAAATCCTACCTGACATAGTTGTTCAGTGTGTACATGTCCCCTGTTGCTGTCTAAATGCTTGCACTTAAGTCATTTCAGAATGAAGAAAAAGCAAAAGGCCTTGGGGTACTTTGTAAAAAGTCATATAGGGGTTGATACTCATTTTGGTCTTTACAGGTAACCTTTTTCTACCTGGAGCCATGATCTGACAATTATTCAGAAAAGCCAGAATGTGCAACATAAAGCTGGCTTGTAACTGACAGCTGAAGCATGAAAAATTAAAATGCAGCCCCAAGCCTGCACTGGCACCTATTCCGAGGCAAAATGCAGGTGCACAGATGTGCACGTGACAAATCCCAGCTTCAAGATCCAGGCTATGTTTGGCACTGAGTGCAAACTAACCAGGAAAAAAATAATCTATGTGGGATTTACATTTAGCTGCCTTAGGACATGGTGTTTTCTTCCTCCCTAAACTAACTTGAACATATAGAGGATCCCAGTTAAGGTGACAACATTTAGGGGTGCTATTCACTAGGATCTGCTTCTGATACGCATTTGCATCCCTTGATTTCATTTCACATTGACTAGCTTGCTGCTTTGCAAATGTGTTTCTGAATCTTATTTTTCTCTTTTAACCTCTTTTCTATTCTTTTCTATTCTTTATTTCTTTTTCCTTCTCTTTTTCTCCCCCCCCCCAACTTTCCGTGTGTTTTTATTGTATGTATATAAAAATCTTGGTTTGGTTTAAAAATGGGAAAATATATCATGTTTTGTATTTTTCTCTATAAATCTTAATACATTTCTTTTTAAAGGTAGTGACATTGGATATCAACTTCTCCAACCCCCCGAAGGATTTTTTTTTTTGATGCAGAATATATTTCTGACAGCCTGTGTAAAATGGCTTAAAACGCATGAGAATGAAAATAGATGACTGAATTCAAGCCACCTTGATCACCAATCGACAGTATATAGTAAGTAAACTTGGTATATAGACTCAATGAATTGTTCATAACAATAGCCACTCAATGCGTTGGCCAGAAATATACACAATTCTGAGGAATAATCTTGTGTGCTCTAAAAAATGGGGATGCGGAGAGGTTCCTAGCTGGTTAGTGTCACTGGAATATTTCTGGCCTATTAAAGAAAAGAACTGATTCTTTAAAACAAGCATACAACGTGATCCTATGCATGCTAATTCAGAAGACAGACTGACTGTATTCATTGGGTCTTATTAACCAAAAATTGAGTACAATTAGTCAAAATTAAGTTCCACCAAACACAGTAGGAATTTCTTTCACATAAGCATGCATAAGATTGCATTACTTATCTGGCTCCCTTTTCAGGTGTGTGATAAGTAAGCATTGCGCCTCGAGGTTCCCAAGCCCTTCCCCAAGTAAATAACTTGACACTGACAGGTAATTTTGGTTTAAGTTAATGGGCAAAATTTAGGCCACAACTTTATTGATTACAGCAAAGCGAGTGGTATCGGCTTAGGCATTGGCAACAGACTATAACTGACTCCTGCCTCTCTGGCAGGTAGTCTGTAAGGGTAAACACCAAACGAGGGAGCTGCATCGATGAAAATCAACCGAAGCTCAACCTGGGGTTCCTGTGGTCCTGGCATGGCCCTAGCCCCTCAAGTGGACTTCAGACAAGATCCAGGACCCCCAGATTCCTTTAGTGGAATACCCTTATTCATGGAGGGGCAGGTGATGGTTGAGCTGAGTAGGGGGGAATTGTTCCAATCTCTAACTTCCTCCTCTATATAGCTTAAAGATACAAGTACCTGCTGTCCCTTGAAATTCTTCATTCTAGGAAAACTGATGGTGGCAAATTATGTAATTTTGTTAATGGTGTATACAATAAGTTTGCAATGTAGCTTTAGGAGCAATCCCCCAGATAACCCTCAGATAAGTTGCAAACCCCTACTCAGCTCAGATTATCCAGAAATCTTTTTACCAAAAAGAGAGAGAAAAGAACATGGGAAAGAAAAACCTTAAACAAAAATTATGTGTACATTGTGAGTTATTTGGGGGGTGGCTTGGGGACCTCGACACGCAAAGGCTTTTCCCTATAAAAAGCCTGCCTACCCCCAAATTTTATTCTAAGCTAGAGAAGAATGTGGATCTTCTAAAGCTCAAGTCTCCTTTGTGGTGAGTATTACCAATCTCTAGAAACATATTTCCATGCCTGAATATGGCAAACTTTGTTGACATCTGTAATTCAGGTGTGAACAAAAGCTGCATCTGTTAAAAATGCCCTCTTTTACATAACTATTAAAAGATACGGGAGGCCTAACTACCTTTGCATCATGTCTCCATTGTCGTCCTGCTCTCACCCCCTGCCAGAAAAAAAACCCTTTCTTCATATCTAGAGTGAAATAGTTATGTTGCATATATTAGGCAGGATAAAAAGTGCATTGCTACGTGACCTTTTTATAGTTCAGTTCCGAGAGGCTTTAGCATTAGTACTTGCAGACTCCGTTTTAATCGGCGAAGCACTGAATTAAGTCACAAATGGCACTCTTTCATGTGAAAGAATTCTCAGTAAAATATAAAGTCATTAGCAGTAATGCTGATTTGTACTGCTAGCATATATTTGCATCCTAAATGTTCACAGAAAAGAGGCCTCCCTGATAGCTGAGATCTAATAGATCTTGCTTTTTCTCTTTCCCCATTCCCCCAGCCTTGCGAATCTCAGATCAAATAGATATAAGATCCTTGCCAAGTCTCCTACATTTTTTTTTAACCGAAAGCCACACATGTAAGTAACCTCATTCTCCGAAAAAACCACTTTCTGTTTGGTCAGGTTATCAGCCTAAGCAAACCCACCCACATGCTTAAAGTATTTATAGGCCCAAGACTAGAATTTTTCACCTCCATCACTATGAAAAATTCTAGGACTATTACTGTTCAGAACAAAATGAGCCATCATGATTTATTAACTGAAATGCAGGAAGACTTTACAATGACACGTAGAGTGGAAGATAAGAGCAGCTAAAAATGTAAAACAAAATGGGAGAGGAAGAGTATTTCATCAGGTACCGGCAAGCTAAAATTAGACAGTGAAGATGAATGAAGATGAATTATAAACTCTGACATTTTGCTAATGATGATTATCAGTGGAAGTGGCTAATTCTCGAGCCATCCAATGGTAAACAAAGTGGTATATCTCCACTACTAAAAGAAATATGGGATGTACAGTCTCCCACATCCAGCTGGGGGCCAGATGCATACAGTAATATGTTTCTGTGCATGCATCCCTAGTTGGATAAAGGTGAATGGATACAATCTATGTGGTTACTCCTGGCGGGCTACTCCTGTGAGAAAATGAGTCCATCATATTTTCATATGTGGCAGCAGGGATCAGATCTCTGTTGACATTTATAGGTAATCCTTGAAATCTTAAGAATCTCAGTAGGAAATGTTGCGTGTGAAGGTCCCCAAGCCATCCCTCAAATAATTCACAAATCACACATAATTTTAGTTTAAGGTTTTTGGCACTATTTTGGCCCAACTTTTTTAAAACGCAAAATCTGTGAGTAGTTGCTTAGACATTGGTTATGACTATCTGTCCCCCCGCCTGGGACAGAATTGACTTTCCGAACTCCATCAGAAGCCAGTGAAGGGGAAACAATGTTGGTGATCAGTTGAGCTGAGCGACAGTCCCTCACCACTCACCCAAACAGCTCCCCAAGGCTTGCCGGCCCTGGTCCCATTTCAGAGATTGGACAAAATCGTGCCAAGCCCCAGGATTCCTTTAACGGAATTCCCTTCCAGCACCATTGGAGGGGCAGGCACAGCCTATCCTGACCCCTCCACCACCAATTTTTATAACCAATGCCTAACAGCAACCTTACAAGTTGTGATGAATTGCTAAGTAGTAGGCAAAAACCAAATGGCACCAGCCAATCAGCCAATTGGCAAAATTCCTATTAGCCCCTGCCCCAAGGCAGACGACCCCATGACAGGCATAGCAAGGTCAACCGGAACACAGGGCGGGCGGGTGATCCGATGCACTCTGCTAGAGAGAAAGCAAAAGGCAGAGTGCCCCAATATTTAAAGACTATAGTCCCACCCACCCAATTTGCTACATTCAATTTGCCCCAGCAACCCGGTCAGCCAATCATTACGCCAGGCAATAACCATTAATCTGCCTGGCAACAGAAGGCTGGCCTGGCGGCCCCCACCGCAACACGCGCTCTCATTTTAGGGAGAACACACTTTAGGGAATTCTGATATTCACCAGCAAATCTTAAAACTATCTTCAGGAAGGACCCTTCTTGCTGCGTGGACCCAACCAGTAGAAGGCATGCATGCTTGCACTCATGCCATTTGCTGATTGGACAGAAAAGGATAGGAAAAGATATTTAGGACAGACTCACTCTGCACTAACACGATGTCAAGGTCCATACTTTCATCATGTTACATCTCTCCTCCACTACCTCAGCCACTAGCCATAGCAAGAAAAAGAATGTACTGAAGAGAGAGGTAAAAACTTAACTATAGAAAATACATTTTGGGGGTTTACATCAATAATCAAATAATAGATCTTATTCTAATTGCCCCCACTAAAAACCTTGCAGTTTCTGCTGTCACTTGATCATCTTGATCTGCTAAAAGAAAGGACACAGTAGCAATGGTTGAGCAACCCGGCATGGTCAGTAATAGAGGGGTAATAACCTCACTCCTCAAATCTTTATAAAGAGTGCAAGCCAGAAGCACATGAGCCACTGACTGCCATCTCCACAGGGACATAACTGTTTTTCAGTGGAATTTTTGAAATTGATCCTCAAGTAAAGCTGAAGGCAATATATTCAGTCTTGCAAAAGTGAAAGCGCGTCTGAATTTTGAAATTGTTAAATTTTGCAAATAGAGTGCCAAGGTGTCCAAATGACTAGGTGGAAAATAATCATTCTGTGGACAAAATTTCCTTATTGTGGCCAGATTATTCTGTCGCTTTACTGAAGCCCAATGTTAGTAACTGTTGTGGTGATAAACCAGAAAGGTAAAGCTTTTGGTTGACAATTTTAGTCCAAGCGCTCTCATGACAACCCTGTGATACTAAAGGTAGTAGACCAGTGGGGTTTAAATTTAGGTGAAGCCAATAATTAAACGTCCTATGCCAAATCTGTAATTCAACAGAGGGGAGGTAAGCCGCTAAGGGCAAACCTCCTCCATAGTTTGTGCCTTTGTTCCGGTCAATCTTTTGATACACCTCACTGATTGGCAGTGTAAGTTTTATTTGTTATCTCCCCATAGGGACACGGTATGGAGAGGCTTGTTTAAAAAATTGCCTAGTTCTACCTTTGTCACAACTTAGTTGAAAAGGAGCCAGACAGTTGTTAAAGTGGGGAGGAAACATGAGAGGCTAGCACAGCTCTCTGAGCTGTCATTGCTTTTGAGGTCATGGCGGGAGGGAATGGCCAAATGGGAAAACCAGTTGGTAACTGAATAGATAGCAACTTCCTTGGGAAAAAGATGTGTTTATCGAAACAGGATCAGTTCAGCTCCAGGTTGGCCCCTGAGGACCCTGTGATGGGACAGGCAAGCCAGGCTCCAGGGACATTAGGACAGCATAGACTGTCCTTCAGCACTGGCTCAAAAAGTTAGGAGTTATATATAAAGGTGGTATATTTACTGACGTTTTATCAATAAAGTTGCGGCCTATTTTCATCCAGCCAATGCTCTCACCTCAAAATTGCCCTTGCAAATGACATAATCTCTTTCATCATTTATGGAAGACATAATGGCAGTTGCAAGTGAGGTGGGTACATTGGCTGGATTAAAACAGCCCTAAAGAATAACTGCTAAGAATGTACATCTGAAACACAAGCCTTATCTTGGGGTGGGGGGTGGGGAATCATTGGCAGTTTCCATGGTCCTACTAAAATCTTACCAATAAATGTCAACATTCACTAAGTTTCTGGCATGCAAGTTTCAGGAATGCCCCAAATTCAATAATTTCACATGTGAAAGCTGACAGTCTCAGTTAAACATTGTGAAAGCTGGAAAACATGTTTGGATAAACACAACTGAAAGAATATACCATATTTTTTTGCTCTATAAGACTCACTTTTTCCCTCCTAAAAAATAAGGGGAAATGTGTGTGCGTCTTATGGAGCGAATGCAGGCTGCACAGCTATCATAGAAGCCAGAACAGCAAGAGGGATCGCTGCTTTCACTGCGCAGCGATCCCTCTTGCTGTTCTGGCTTCTGGGATTCAGAATATTTTTTTTTCTTGATTTCTTCATCCAAAAACTAGGTGTGTCTTAGGGTCTGGTGCGTCTTATAGAGTGAAAAATACGGCAGTTGCATTTAGGTGACCATGTGAGTATTCACTGGTGTGTTTCTTTTGAGAATCTGGATATTCATAAATGTGTAATAGGGTTATCAGCATTCACATGTAAATGATGGCTTTCACCAGATTTTGTAAATTTTGAGACTTGATCAAATAATACAATAATGCATTATGGCTTGGATCTAGGGTAAATTATTTGAACTTGAGTCCCACTGAAATAAATCCTAACATCCGGAATGTCTTAAAGCCCATTGTGTGAGATCCAACCTAGCAGAAGTGGGTGTTGATTTGCACCAAAGGATTCACACCCCCAAAATCTGCCCTGGAGGAGATGTGGGGGCTATGCAGGGGCAAAGAGAAAACAGAAATCCTGTTGCACAAATGGATTTACATTGCTCAAGTCATCAAACATTGTTGGACGTCACCCACTGATTTCTATGTGAACTAAGTATGACTAACAACACAATTCAGTGCACATTTCCTCAGAAGTTAACTCCCACAGAGTTCATGGAAGCTTACTTCCTAGTGTGTTGAAGATTGTTGCCTCGGTCTAAATCCAACTGGATTATTTAAATATGATTTTTTGTTAACCACCCTGCTCAGCTATTATTTATGATTAAAAATTGTACTTCAGAAAAACCCTCATCATATGAAAACTGCCTGCATCCAGAGGAACAGTAAGAAGTATTTTAAACTTATTTCTTATTTAACAATATATATATATATATATATATATATATATATATATATATATATATATACTGCTTAACTGTTAGCAGAACCTCCAAGCAGAGGTTAGAGAGTATACATAGGACTTCAGGACTTCATAGATATATGAGAAATTATTTTCTCAATACAGAAAAACTAAGCAAATTGCTAATTCAGAGATATTGTACTAGTAGCTCTATTGTTTTTATGTCCCTGACAATTTAACAGTTTTCAGTGGAAGTTTATTTATTTATACTAATATTTATACCCTTTTGGCCAAATGAACCCCCCAAATGGCTTGCAAATATTAAAAGCAAGCAATAAAATGATCAATATAAAGGTTTATATAAAAATATAAAGGTTCATTAGCAAAACATAGAACATAGATTCATTTGCACAGAAGTCATATAGCACCAGTACTAGAAAGTAGCACAAATGACTTTCCATAGTTTTAATTAATTTCATTCATAAAGCCACTTTCTAGGTCATGTCACCAGATAATAAATTTTGTAGCCCTGATTTCATAGATTTGCTGTCAATTTCAGTTTTCTGTTTCTCATTTTTCCATTCTTAAATTTGGTTCTCCACATTTGTGCAGCGATATGCTGTATTTTCTTCCCTCATGAAAATTCACCAGCATTTTGGTGCAAATTTGTCCCAATTAACACAAATTCATTTGCAATTCTGACTAATGCACACATTTTTGTATGTTATTTTCACTAATGCGTGTGTTTTATGCACATTTTTCCTTCATACATACATTATTATTTTTTACATACTGTTTGATTGGAAAATTGCATCACTAAACCTGGAGAAGTGAAATTTCAAAGGATAGGTGTGTTTCAGTTTGCATATTGGTTCAAGAAGTCTGGATTAGGTAGCTTCTCACTTAAGTGCAAAAAATATCAAATTTATCCTCCATCCCTACATATGTATTGTAAATAATTATTAGATAAACAATTATTAGATTGCTTGTACACATGTATTGTGATGCGGGTGGCACTGTGGGTTAAACCACTGAGCCTAGGACTTGACGATCAGAAGGTCAGCGGTTCGAATCCCCGCGATGGGGTGAGCTCCCGTTGTTCGGTCCCTGCTCCTGCCAACCTAGCAGTTCGAAAGCATGCCAAAAAAGTGCAAGTAGATAAATAGGTACCGCTCCGGCAGGAAGGTAAACGGCGTTTCCGTGCGCTGCTCTGGTTCGCCAGAAGCGTCTTAGTCATGCTGTCCACATGACCCGGAAGCTGTACGCTGGCTCCCTCAACCAATAAAGCGAGATGAGCGCCGCAACCCCAGGGTAGTCCATGACTGGATCTAACGGTCAGGGGTCCCTTTACCTTTACACATGCCCAAGGCTTTAGAGTTCCCTGCCCTGCCTGAAAAGTCTCCCAAGCCAGATTCAACACACACTGGCTGATATACTAAAGCTGGATTTCAAAATCCACAACATCTCACCTATGTAGGGCATGTTAGATTCCAACCGTTAATTTTTTGTTCCTGCTTGGGCATTTAGGACACCCACACAGTGACTCACAATGCATTCAAAAGTATATTAAAGGGGAGCAAAAAATGTGCAAAATATAAAGCAAAACTCCAAGGAAAATAGCAATAAAAGAAAGCAAAACTGCATTATGACGAGTCATACTTCTTTTGGTATCCTGGCTTGGCTGTTTTGCTGTACTGAAGCAAGGTAGAACTGCTAGCCTTTTAAATTGCAAAGGTTAAGTGGTACCACAAGTTTTCTCTGCCCTGTCTGGCTTCATTAGATATTTCCATCCATTTAGTTGCATTTGCCATATAGCTGGAAGCTCTGCAGGTTTAAAGCAGGCAGATGCCTTTCAAAACATCTCATGTTGTCTGAAAGCACTTTAGTCACAACTAACCACTATGAGGATATTTACACACACACACACACACACACAGAGCGCTCTTTTTTAAACATACACATTTTCAGTAAATGTCAGTGGGTGGGTTAGAAATCCTTAATTATCACTTAAGAGAGACTTTTAGGAGAGGGAGCTTTTACTGTCCGGCAGAACAGTTATATATGCTTATTTCCATTGCAATCAGTGAGTGGGTGTCTGTGCTGGATTGTCATATTGTATATATAAAAGCCCGTTTTAATAATTTCTAATTAATTACAGAGAAATGGACCCTGCCACAAAGAATGTAACCGGTTACACCAGTGCAATCCAATGCATGTCTACTCAGAAGTAAGTCCCACTGCTTTCAAATGGGGCTCGTTCCAGTAACTGTGCATAGGATTTTGCCCTTAATTCACCATGTCTTTTTGTTACATTCAAAATGTTTGCATCTATTCCCACAAAGAGATGTGAGGGCTGTTCCCCCATCAGGTGCTTGTTCTTCTGATTCGAAGCAGAGATGTAAAAGTTTACCCTTTTCACAATACAGCTAGGCGATAGGAAAGCACAAATCACTTGTGTTTCTTATGCTTCATCCCTACCCTGAAGATCCAGCACCACTGTTTTATCACTTCTCCAACTGAGTGCCCTGCAGATGTTGTCGGATGAAACTACTGTCAGACCCAGCCAGCATGGAGAATGGCTGGGGATGGGGGAAGTTGTAATCCCAAACAGCTGAAGAACACCAGGTTGGGAAAGGCTGTAGGGCCACAGAACCCAGGCACGGCTCAGGGCTGGATTTAGGTTTGATGAGGCCCTAAGCTACTGAAGGTAATGGGGCCCTTTATACATCCAGCGGTCCTTTGTCAACAACAAATTGTCACTGTTTTTTGTGTGTGTTGAATATATGCTACGTGGTGATTTATGGACCTAATAGGTATCTAAAGCCATTTTCACATAACAAAATATGCATTTTATCAAAGTAATCATTGAACTGAAATACAATTAAGAAGAAGTATATTAACAGTGAAATACAATGAAGAAGAAGTATTTTAATAGTGAAATAATTATTAAGCTTGGTTTTGGAACACTTTGGTTTTGGAGCAGACTTCCGGAACGGATTAAGTTTGAGAACCAAGATACCACTGTATATAGAAATGAGCAAACCAGTGATATTTTAGGGAGCAGGCTAGCAGGCGGGCCCATTACTTACATCATAGGAGCCCACACAACACAAAACACTGTTGCTGTATGTAGGTTTTATTTTATTTGTTTTTTATCTTATATTTTGGAAATGTTCATCCAGGGTTTTGTTTCCTTTATTTTTTTTGGGGGGGGCAAGAGAGTGGGACCCTAAGCTATAGCTTGTTTAGCTTATACATAAATCTGGCACTGGCAGGACTACAAAGACAAGGATGTACCCCATTCATAATAGCGCCCATAGATTTCTAAAGGACAATGCAAGTGGACATCAGTGTAGAAGACAGCTAAGAGCTCAAGACTTGCACTCTACCCAGACCCTGGAGACGACAGAGGGGTTGGCTCTCCAACCAAGCTCCAATCTGAACTCCACCTATTTTCTTCTATATAACTTACACAATACAAAGGAAAGAGGCTCCAGTCAGAGAGACTGTTGGGTGTGATATCTGCCCCCAATTCAGACATTGCCTCTTGCCACTAGTAGATACAGGTTTATCCCTTGTGCCCAGGTTGTGTTCCTCAGTGTACGCTGCTCCACTATCATCATCTACTTTATACATGGATACATGAATCTACCCATACGATGCCACAAATGTCCCGTTAGGGATAAGGGGCTTTGAGAAAGTGGCTTCAGGGGAGAAAGTGGTGGGTTGATGAGGGGTTAAGCAAACTCCTCTGGAGGCTGTTTCCCAACCCCATCTGCCACCAAGCATGCAACTTCCGTCTGACTCCAACTACTGATTCTGTTCATTCTCCTTACTAAATTTAGGTTTAAATGAATGCATTGATTCCGAAGTGATTTGATGGGTGGAAGCAAGGTGAATTGTAGAATTGTAGAAGGCACTCCAGAGGTCATCTAGTCAAACTCTCTACACCGCAGGAATCCTGCCCGCAGCTGCCTTTGGATAGGCTCGAACCACCAACCTCCTGGTTAACTGCCGGATGCACTGACCCATTGTGTGTGTGTGTGTGTAAATGATACAATCAAATATACACTCAAGCCTCATATTTTCCCCCCTTCCGAAATATGTCACTGCTTTGTAAATTCCAAATGGAATCCAGCTGACAGCAACAAGCAGACAGATGATTTGAAAATGCATCATGCTGTCTGAAAACTGTTTAGTCACAGCATTGTGGATACATTTTCTGTTTGATACACCTGCGTATATCCATAGAGCCTATTAATATTAGATATATATACCAAAGGGACAGTAAACTTTCTTTCTTTTCTTTTCTTAAAAAGGCACACACTCCCAATAAGAGATTGGGGTGGGGAAACTGCTACTTATGTAACTGTCACTTACTGCAAGCTGATTTAAGGAGACTGAGTTTTTGAACAATATTCAACTAACCTGTTGTGCTAGCAGAAGCCAGCACAAGCATTGCTGCTAGCGCTATAAGAATTACCTCCCTCTTCCCTGTTAAACACCCTACACCATCCCCAAATCTGCTTGGGGTAGGGGAACCAGAAACGGATGTAGGAGGTGCATGGGGGAAAATTCAGTATCAACTGTTATAGACCTCTCATTGTCTAATAGCAGCCAGCAAGTTGAAGCCTTGATGCGACGCATGGTCCCAAGACCGTGTCATGCAACCGTTTCCTCATTTCAATGGTTCCTCCAGGGCTTTCGGAAGCTTGAAAGTTTTAATTTAGCTGTCTATATTTGTCCCTTCAAGTACTTTAAAATTACAGGATTCTAAATCAAGCTCATGTCGGCCATTAGCATGGTCCGAGAGCTGCCAAGGTTCATGGGCAAACAAGGAGCCACACTGCCAAGATGAAGACACTGGGAAGGCTTCCAAGCATTGCCATTGTTGCTTAGACTTGTGCCGATGGTCATATGAGTGAGCAAGGCTACAAGGCTTTTACTTGAACAGGGCCCCATTAATATCCTTGTAACCAGAATGCCAACAGGGAACAATGGATGTGGCACAACTGTGATGGCCTTAAAAAAAAAAGTCAGTTGCCCCAGACAACCAGTTGGTCTCAGGAAAACAACAGTACTGCTGCCAGACTAGTACTGCTGCCCGTACTACCACATCCCCAGAACCACGGTTAGACATGTGGCACCAGAACCATTAGTGGAAGAGAAGAAGCGCAAGGATGAGTGATCCTCAGACCAGGTCAACTTTGCAACATGTTCCCATGCTTGCAACACGTTCCCTGAGAGCGGATTTTGCACAAAAGTGCATGTGTGAGGAAGTCAAAAAGAGGTGTGAGGGTGGGGAGAGGCACTCCAACGAAAGATAACTGTTTCTGAAACCGTTTCTCATTTTGATTGTGTTACCTTCTGCCTAACCTTAGTTCAAAGTGCTTAGAACAGCCTTTCTCAACCTGTGGGTCCCCAGATGTTGTTGGACTACAACTCCCAGCACCCCTAGCTAGCAAGGCCAGAGCTCAGGGATGATGGGAGTTGTAGTCCAGCAACATCTGGGGACCCACAGGTTGAGAACCACTGGCACAGAAGATTACTATGGATGTAATCCCCATAAATCCCAATTATTTATAAATTAATTAAATTTGCATTTATACCTGCCCTATACCTGCAGGTCTCAAGGAAGTTACAACATAAAATCACAATATAAAAACACAAAATGCATACTAAAAATAAAAATAAGTCAATAACCCCTCCTCCCCATTTAAATGTTCCTCCCAAGGCTGCAGCCTCTCTTAGCTTTGCCCAAGCGATTTCACATTTTATGCATAGAACACAGTTGATTCTTCCACTTGTTCCCTAACTCTCCCTCATCCACTCTGGAGTTTTGGCAGACAGTAGAATTTATATTTGCCAATATCTCACATGCACCAGTGAATATCTGACGTAATTTAACATTGGTGGTCACAGTCAATATTTTGCAGTGAGTTATAGATGACTTGAATTGGAATGTAGTCAATTTTATGTTGACTCTATCTATTTAACCAGTCAAAGCTGGCAAACATGTGAATAATGATATCAACATGTGATTACTGGATACAAGGATCAAATCTTAAAATCAGTCCATCAAGATCTCAATTTCTAAATAGGAAAATACGGCAAATTTTGAAGGGAACAGAAAATACTGTTTCTACTCCAATCGTGACCTAACGTGAGTGGAGAAGTTGAGGCCTTCCAGATGTTGGTGGGTTCCATTCAGCTCCATCCAGTATGCCCAGTAGTCAAGGATGAAGGGCAATGTTGCCTAACCACATCTGGAGGGCCACAGGTCCCCCACCCCAATTTATACCATCAATGAAACATCCACAGAATTGGTGTTCTTTATGAAATGAGTTATGAGCAACTTACAGCCTCCAGAAGCGATGCCTCAAGGCCTTCCAGATGCGTTGCATCATGAATTTTTTTGGCATCACATGGCAGGACAGAGTCTCAAAGAAAGATGTGCTCTCCCAAGCCCACAGTCCCAACATGTTTGCAGTCCTGCCTCAGTGATGTCCACGCTGGCTTGGCCATGTCTAAAGAATGGAATAGGGCAAGATCTTCAAGGAAGTGCTCTACGGATAGCTGGCTTCAGCCACCAGGCTTATTGGCATTACAAAGATATCTGCAAACTTCAACCCTGTGTAGGAATCCCTTGTGGACGACTGCAGCGCCTGGAGACCATCAGTTAGGTTGTGTATCCATGGCATTGATGGGGAAGAAATGATCACTGGGAGGAGCACAGAGAGAAGAAACGTCATGGTGCATCTGAAGCAGCACAACCGGACACCTTCATCTGTCTCAGCTGCAACAAAACATGTCTCTCCTGCATCAGTCTCTACAGCCACAGCAGGCGCTGAACTCTTCAACAATTTCACTTCACTCCAAAAGGCACACTCTTCCATTGTCTCCCAAGACACATGGATATTTCAAAACAGTATTTAAAAAAATAATATAAGCTTCCAAGCTAACTAAAAAAATAGGAACCACAGGAATGCATCCATATATTTCCCATGATCCTCACCTTTTCCTCTTCCTATGATATATGTAGATATGTCGGCATCCGGGGGTCCAACGGCCAGCTGGCTAGCCCCCAGCTGGATCATCTCCTTCCAGCCATCACACTGCGAAGATCCCTCGACCTCTGGTGAGACATAAATCAGTGACCCAAGTCTGCTGACGTGGGCACACTTTACTTAGCAGAGCAAACTGCGCAATGAAAGAGGCTTGAGCAGGGGTCAGCAAACTTTCAGCAGGGGTCTACTGTCCCTCAGACTTTGTGGGGGGCCAGACTATATATATATATATATTTTGGGGGAAGAACAAATTCCTATGCCCCACAAATAACCCAGAGATGCATTTTAAATAAAAGGACACGTTCTACTCATGTAAAAACATGCTGATTCTCTGACCGTCCACAGGCCAGATTTAGAAGGTGATTGGGCCGGATCTGGCCCCCGAGCCTTAGTTTGCCTACCCATGGGCTTGAGGCTTGTGGAGACATACTATATACTACAGATTTATTAAACATAAATCAAGACAAAGAAACATGTCGTCTCTCTCTTTGCCTTCTCAGAGAGACAGGGGGGAAACAAAAGCTATACACACAACAGAAGTTGCCAGCAGACTGTGCTGGAATGTAAACAGTCCCACATCTGTAACTAAAGGTGGAATGGAAATTTCCAACATCCTCCCCCTTTCCATGTAACCTGTGGTGCCGTGTTTCAACCTAACTGCAACCTCTGTACGTAAACCTGAAGTTGTCCCCTGTTAACAACTTTAGACAACAGATCTGCAGGAATTTCGTTTCCTGACATGCAGGACACCTGAATGAGTCCTTTCCAGATACACTCCCTTGCACAATGTAACTTTATCTGTAACTTTATATACTATAAACATGGACTTGGTTTCAGGCCAAACTAGATGTTATGTAGTAATTCCATGTGACTCTCTCTCTCTCTCTCTCTCTCTCTCTCTCTCTCTCTCTCTCTCTCAGCAGTTGTGAACCAGGGCCACAATATAGAGTTCTTCATGTCCCGCAGTCCCAATTCAGACCTATTTCATCAACGCTGTGACTTAGAAGCAAAAATGTATGGACACATGGGGGCCAAAGCTTATTGGCACAAATGCCATCAGTATGTTTTTTCATATCCACGGCTAACAGTGATTTGAATGTGAGTTATTCATGCTGATGAATCAGCACAGGGGCAAAGGGAGCACTTGCTTGGGACTTGAGTCAAGCTGAGATCCCTACAGGTACCAAGATACCATAAGAGAAAAAGAACTCGCTGATAATGGAGTTATTTGTTTTCCAACCAATGTCAATACATGTCACCGGCAATCTGAAAAATCTCATTCATTTTTCAGCTTGATTGGTCCACGTGTGAGTCACTGAATACAAGGAAAATTTCTCTGCCAAGGGTCAATTCACACTTTCTACTACCCAATCATAGGAGTACGAGTGATTTCCATTTCTACGTCTGCTTAAAAATAAAATGTGTGAATCCATGAGACACATTTATTGGTTCCCTACCTATTCAAGTACAGTGGTACCTTGGGTTACATATGCTTCAGGTTACCGTACATACACTTCAGGTTACAGCCTCCGCTAACCCAGAAATAGTGCTTCAGGTTAAGAACTTTACTTCAGGGTGAGAACAGAAATTGTGCTCCGGCAGCGCGGCAGCAGCAGGAGGCCCCATTAGCTAAAGTGGTGCTTCAGGTTAAGAACAGTTTCAGGTTAAGTACGAACCTCTGGAACGAATTAAGTACTTAACCCGAGGTACCACTGTACTGCAAATGTACAGCTGAAGTTGTGTACTTTATGTGTTGGGAGAAATATCCCAGACAAAGAAGGTAATACCACAAATCCTAACTCTAAATTGGATGCCAACAGATGTAAACAAGGGATGCTGAGAAGTAAACATGGGATCCCACAATATTAATAGCTCTTTTTCAACATGATAACCTTTTTCCTCAAGATTTTCAGGAAGAGTGGCATAAACTGTGGGTTTTGAAAGAAGCTCCTCAAAGGATTACAGGATGAAGCTCCTCTTATTGAACATGAAACCCACATGTTAAAATGAGTTAATATTCTCAGGGTAGAGAACAATTAAAGCTTTAAAACAATTTTGGAATGTGGGGCTCATTATGTTATCAATGCAGTTTTCTCCACCCATCATATTCCTTCAAGCTGCACTGGTAGCAAAAGAATTCACTTTTTAAAAAACCAAACAAAAATAGAAACCTCCACATTGTGTTTTTTTTTACTAAAACACAGACCGAGTCCACAGCTCAAACAGAAATCAGTATCAAGAAAGTTCTAAATCACATGAAAGTTACAGTACCTTAAACTCCCTGTAGTTCTTATTCTGACAAAAATCTATTGACAGATCTATTCAAGTAAATTCTGCATGGTGCTGTGTTGTTTTCATTACAACACCAGAATGAGCAAAAGAACTGAACTACCTCTCCAAAAAGAGAATAGGGGGAAAGTTACACAATCATCAAATTACCAATTTGCTTTTGATTTCTCTGGAGAGGAAACATTTTATAAAATTGGTCTAGCAGGGGGAAGCGGGTGGCATTATTTAGCCAATTTGGGCCACGTGTTTGATCTGCGCTAGTATGATCAGACACTTAAGGTCTGTTTGATTGTGCGTGTGTGTTTTAATGCCATTGGCATTTCATCTAAGCCCTTAAAAAGTGACCTATATTACTCATTAACATCCTAACTCTCAACATTTGTACTGGTGAAATATTGCTGCATTATTGGACTCATGCCATGTTTTATGATGATGTGCTTTTAGTACTTATGCAGCAACACAGAACAATGGGCCTAATTACTGCCAAACACAAAGAGCACTGCTGTAGCATAATAGCCAAGAGGTATTTCATATATTAAACAAGAGAAAGAAAATCTCGGGTTGCCATTAAGCGGCCATTCATCAGCAGCAACCTGGCTCTCCGATGAGTTTGCAAACACATTTTTTTAGCTTCACTATCTACAGTAAAAGCAGTTATGTGGGCAGTGGCCCTAAAAGCATGAAATGGGAAATTTCCAGTTCAGTTCCCAACTCACCCATTGGGTGACCTTACACAAGCCAGTATCTCTCAAGCTTCTCATCTTCATTATGGGCGTAATAATACTGACCTACTTTACAGAGCTGTAAAAAGCTATTATCATTCTTAGAGGATAAAAACCCAAAGCTGCAGGTAGTCCAATAATTTCCTTCACTCAAACCCCCACTCTGTTTTCGAATAATGTGCTCTTCACTGGGGATGATCAGTCCCATAGTTTGACAAATGATCTCTTAGGGTACTTCCAGATGGGTGTTTATTGTGCGACGGGCGCTGCCTGTGAACATCATTTTTGTGCATGTTAGCTCATCCTAAATAATAATGGTATCATAAAAAATTAAGCTTATCGGTTGCTTTTTTAATAGAAGATATTCTCAAAGTGACTTACAGTAAGAACATAAAACGTCAAGCACAAATTAATTGGCAAAGGTACAAAAACTAGATCTAAATCAATAAAGCAATTAAAGCAATATCATCTAGCATGGCAGCAAGCCCATCAGCCAGTAGGGAATGCTTGCATTAAGTTCTTCAGGGTATGAGTCACTTTTAAGTATGATCCATTATGGGCAGTTCTGAGAGGTATATCTGCACTGCCGTTTTGTGTAGTGAGAATTATGTTGGCCTCATGTGAGTCTCATTGACCCATGAGAGCCACAATATTCCAGTATTCCAGTGGGACATCCATATGGAGTATTGGTTGTCACAATCGTGAAGACTGATTCTCCATGTAGTTGCCCCAGAATGATCACCGATTGGAAGACATGATGCTTCCATGAGTATTCTCAGTGCTAGATTCCTGAAAAAGACATGCTTCACTTTCTGACATGTCAAGATGGCAGTATAAGACTTTCAGTCATTTTTGAGCCATGAATGATCCTAGAACCACATCTTTTCTCTTGTTGAAATTCTGCTTAAGGAAAAAAAGAAATCAGGGCGAAAAATCATAGCTAAGCCGAAATACATGAAACTAATTAACCTCAGAATTTAAAAAATAAATCAAAAACCCAGTAATTTTAAGCAGGAATTCATACATGGAATTCTCTTTAAACAAAAGCAAAAACAAATTCTACATAATGTCTAAAAAAATCACCATATGCTGAGTCAGACCAATGGTCCAATTAGCCCATTACTGTCTATACTGGCAGTCGGTCTCAAAGATGTCTTCCCTAGAGATACCAGGAATTGGATCTGGAATCCTTCATATACAATATCTGGAATGTCTTCAATTATTCTAAATTACTTTTCTGATAAATGATATTCATGTCAATATTCATTTATTAAATATCATTTAGATTCCACTTTTCCTCCATAAGGGGGTCAGAACGATCTTCATTTAAAAATAGTCAAGCAATGTGAACAAAATACAGTCGTACCTTGGAAGTCAAACGGAATTCGTTCCAGAAATCCGTTCAACTTCCAAAAGGTTTGAAAACCAAATTGCGGCTTCTGATTGGTTGCCGGAAACTCCTGCAGCCAATCAGAAGCCACAGAAACCCTGTTGGACATTCGGCTTCCGAAAATAGTTCACAAACAGGAACAGTCACTTCCGGGTTTGTAACATGCAGAAGCCAAAATGTTCGGGAACTAAGCTGTTCGAAAACCAAGGTACGACTGTATAGAAAACAATAAAACTCAGCAGCACCCAGAATAATATCTATTGGGGCTCAAAAGTCTGATTAAAAAAAAATGCAAGTGGTGAGGGGGCCATATGAAGAGTGGTGTGTGTGTGTGTGTGTGTGTGTGTGTGTGTATTGAAACTACATAGACACATCTGGAGTCATTATGCTTTTAAGCACTAGGATATACAGTGGTACCTCAGGTTACAGATGCTTCAGGTTACAGACACTTCAGGTTACAGACTCCACTAACCCAGAAATAGTACCTCAGGTTAAGAACTTTGCTTCAGGATGAGAACAGAAATCGTTCAGCAGCGGCACGGTGGCAGCAGGAGGCCCCATTAGCTAAAGTGCTACCTCAGGTTAAGAATGGTTTCAGGTTAAGAACGAACCTCCAGAATGAATTAAGTTATTAACTTGAGGTACCACTGTACTTTCTTTAACAACATTACGAGTAATATACAAAGTTTGCCATACTCAGAATCGACCCAAGCATCAGTAGACTTGATTAACATAAATTCTGTAATTTCAATGGTTCTACTCTGGATATGGCTTAGTTGTTTTTGTTGTTTAGTCGTTTAGTCATGTCCGACACTTCGTGACCCCATAGACCAGAGAATGCCAGGCATTCCTGTCTTCCACTGCCTCCCACAGTTTGGTCAAACTCATGCTGGTAGCTTCATATTCCTCCACATAAAATTACTAATCTAAGAAAATTGTATCAAATACAGTATATTGGCACAGTTATATTAAATTTATTCTGAAATTACCTTAGACTTAGCATTTTCTAAATATTCGGGCCATTCATTGTAAAACAATTAGTTCATTTTATAGCTCTATAACATCTACTTTTCCTTTATTCTATCTAAAATCCAATAAATTACATGTTTCTGGCTTCTGGTATCAAATGCACTTCTTTTTAGGTTTTTCTCCTCAGTACTGTTCCTGATCAGCAGTTCAGGGGAGGAGAAGTAAGGGGGGGAGCTCTCATTTTGAAACATATGGGCAGTCTCTTTTATACTAAACTCCCTCTCCACTTCCCTGGGAGTTGAAGGAGACCTTCAGGTGTTGTAAATGTAATTTACCTTTCCACTGCCTGAAGCGATGGAAAGACACCTTACTATAAATAGAATCCGGGCCAGCTCCTTTCAATGCCTCTGCAGTACTATTGCTTAAATAGTTATTCTTATGAGATTCATATGAATCAAGCAAAAGTGACTATATTATAATATAAATTGCTAACTATGTGAGAGATATACTTGATTTCTCCCTCTCTCCCTCCAACAGACACACAGCTACACACACAAATATACAAAGATCTTACACTCGGAAGAAACTTTGAAGACACTCATACCAACTTCATATGATCTGAGCACCATAATACTTAAGAGGACAAAATAATGCAGAACATAATCCTAAATGTGTATATTACTAACCGGCTTAAGAAGTAGTCCTTCCATATATAAATCCCACATACTGTGCTGCATCATTTATTTTTTCTAGTTTTCTTTTTACTGGCCCTGCTCTTGTAAAATTTAGAAGGTGATATTTTCAATGAAGCATGGACACAGAAAAGGTTCATTAACGGTTTCACCAGCTAAATTCTTGTGGATTCATTTCTGTGTTGTTAAAGCCACATGTAGCCCTTCAGATTTTTGCTGAACCATTGCGGCAAACATCAGTATCCATTGACCTAGTTGGCCTGAACTGATGGGAATTGTGGTCCATCAAAACTAGGAGGAAAACAGGTTCCCAATCCCTATAATTAAAGAAAGGATTGTAACCTTCATCATTTTGCCATTTGATTCCACTCACTCCTGATTTCTTGTCTGTCCCCACTACTGTAGTTATTCTGGTAACAGAACACTTAAGAGTTATTTTACATCTGAAATTTATGGAGAGTAGCATGCACACCCACCAACATTTCCCCAATGAAAATAGGGATGTCCTATTCCATAAAAACAATTTTACTGTTTATGGCCTGCCTATCTGACTGGGTTGCCCCAGCCACTCTGGGCACCTTCCAATATATATACAAACATAACAAAACATTTTTTTAAAAAAACCTTCCCTATACAGGGCTGTCTTCAGATGGCTCAGGGTTGGATAACTCCATACCCTCCAACATTTCTCCGATGAAAATAGGGACATCCTAAGAAAAAGAGAGACCACAAAGAAGGCTGATCACCAGAGAATTGATGCTTTTGAATTATGGTGCTGGAGGAGACTCTTGAGAGTTCCACAGACTGCTAGAAGTTCAAACCTATCAATTCTTAAGGAAATCAGCCCTGATTGCTCACTGGAAGGACAGATCCTGAAGCTGATGCTCCAAGACTTTGGCCAACTCATGAGAAGAGAAGACTCCTTGGAAAAGACCCTGTTGTTGGGAAAGATTGAGGGCACAAGGAGAAGGGGACGACAGAGGATGAGATGGTTGGACAGTGTTCTCGAAGCTACAAACATGAGTTTGACCAAACTGCAGGAGGCAGTGGAAGACAGGAGTGCCAGGCGTGCTCTGGGTCATGGGATCATGAAGAGTCGGATACGACTAAACAACTAAACAACAAGAAGAAGAAGAAAAAGAGGGACATTCTGGGATGAAATCAGAACCTGGGACAGCGTCTGTAAATACGGGACTGTCCCTGGAAAAGGGGATACCTGGAGGATCTGAGCATGTAATGGAAGCCAGCTATGGGGAATCTGTGGCCCTAGCAATATTGGTGAACTACATCCCACATAAACTCCAATGATATCTGATCATTGGCTTTGCTGGCCAGATGGGAACTGGGCCATAGACTCTGAATTACATAGATGGAAGCATTTTTCTCTTCTCGATCTTCTTCAAATCTTTCCTAGTTACTCATATTGTCAAATGTTTTCTGGAAGTTATTCAAACACAGAAATCACAGGGTGAATTCACACAACCAGCTTTTCCTGACCCAACAGAATGTGACCCTTTTGCAGTTACTGTGTGGAGGAGTTGTAGATCCCAGACTTCTGAATGGTTCAATACACCTGTTACAAATAACACCCCCCCGCCCAGATAATTCAGATTTGTGTTGGCAAACCATAGGAACACATATTGCATCACTCATAGGACAAGAAAGCATGCTGTCTTTAACAAGAAGACAACCATGAAAAGCTACATTGCAGAGAGGAAATTAGTATTATGCTTCCATGCCAACTGGCCTGCCATCTGCCAGCTAGCCTAGTCTCCTGCAATCTCCCCCGGAATCTTTTCAATAAGAAGCAAAATGTTTTCAGATAAATTCCAGCTTCAATAAAAGTTACAATTTAATAAGTTGACACTCCCTCAGCCAAATGAACAATGCACATCAGTCTTCTTTCTCATTAAAGAATTATTTGCCTTCCTTGACACCTTTCATAAGCATCACAAAACACTATATTTGGATCTGATCCAGAGCATTTAACTAGAAGAAAGAGACTCGGGTATAAATAGATAATTCCCACCTAATTATTTCCCCTGGGAGGGTGGGGGAAGAAGTGATGGCAATAGCATGGATGTACCCAGGTCTAAGTGGTTTCTCCCACACTGCTACTGTACGACAGGAAAACATGCCCTAATTGGTCACAAATAGGTGGGCATAAGCACTTAATTAGTGGCAAGATCCTGGTGGGACGATCACCATTATTACAATAGTCACACCACGCCACAGCCAACTGCATTCTGTGTACAAGTGGTATGAGCCTCATGTTAAAATGTACAAGTTCTAAACTTTTGAGACAAATACATCTCACCAGTTGTACTTTGTGGCCTGCCAAGTACTGGGTGAGTCTCTGTTATCACTGCTAGATAAGAGGAAAAACAACAGGTTTATTGAGCCCCTCTTGGGTACATTGCTGACTTTGGTTCATCAGATGCATACCCTCCAACATTTCTCTGATGAAAATAAGAGACACCCCATTCCATAATAATAATTTTACTATTTATACCCCACACATCTTACTGGGTTGCCCCAGCCACTCTGGGCAGCTTCCAACATATATAAAAACATAATAAAACATTAAACTTTTTTTTTAAAAAAAAACACCAACAACAAACTTCCCTATACAGGATTGCCTTCAGACGGCTTGGGGGTCAAATAACTCCATACCCTCCAACATTTTTACAATGAAAATAGGGACATTCTACCATACCCTCCAACATTTCTCCAATGAAAATAGGGGCACCCAAAGGAGAAGTGGGACATTTTGGGATCAAATCAGAAACCGGGGCGGTTTCTCTAAATCAGGGACGTCCCTGGAAAATAGGGACACTTGGAAGAGTGTGTAAATGTGGTGTAAGCTTGGTTTGGCAATATTTACTGCATTACTCCTGGAAGGAAGGTTCATCACATGATAGCCAGGAGGGGCCATTGCATGATGCACAGTGATAAATGTGACAGAAACGACATGGCAGACCCACTAGGGCAATGCTGATCCCTATACTATTCAGAGGCATACCCTGATACCCACTTATAGCCTAATCCTCTGAGAATTTGTCTATGCTCCTCATCAAACTACATAAATCCCAGTAGTGTCTTTGTGAACCACCTACAACTCAGAGGGAGCCATAGCTCAGTACGAAACAACATGCTTTACTTGCAAAAGCTCCCAGCTTCACTATTTGATACATCCAGCTAAAAGAATCAGGTTACTGAGTTATAGGGGCCAATCATTTCACTCAGTATAAGTCAGCTTCATAGGGTCACATACTCTGATAAAATCCACAGATCTCTTACGGTTTAAGCAGGGATAGCAAACCTGTGGCCCTCCCTGTGTTGGCGGACTACTGTAATCTCTAACCATTAGTCACGCTGGCCGGCACTGATGGGAATCAGAGTGCAATATCTGGAGAGCCACCGGTTCCTATCCCTAGTTTAAATCCTTTAAGTCCATTACATTAGATTAAAGCCCATCGACTTCTATGGCGCTCAAGTAAATATGCTTGCGATTGCGCCAGACACCACAGAGGCGCTCCTCAAGTTAGCTTCCAACCTTTAAGAGCAGAAGAAATTTCCATAATTTAAGAGCAAAAGAAATCAATTAGCAGAGATCCAGCCATGTTTCAGCAGCAAGTCTTTTCTTATGCGCAAACATACGTCCAATAATCCTTCCTCATGTGCTCATCTTAAAGCAAAGTGCAGAATGAAAACAGGGAGAAGGCTTGCCTTCATCAACGACTGGATTCCCACATTCGCGTTTGACGTGGTTGAAACCACTGCCGTTGTTTTTCACCTTGTCAGTTTCACATGGCGACTATTTCTCATGAATGCACCCCCACGTGGTGGCAGCTAGCAGTTACCACATCACTTTGCAAGCTTTCCCCCTGATTTAGTAAATACCAGCTGTCACCATACCAGAGCACATTTCTAAGGATTATTTCACTATGGGAAAACTGACAAGGTAAAATTTCCTTGTGATTGTCACCTCAAAAGGCGAACATGCTGAGCAGCCCTATGCATTTTCACAATCAAGCGTCCCCATTTCTCTCTATTCTCACTCCCCTTATAGATCCATACACCTCAACCCCCAGACTCCGGAAAAGGAAAACACATAGGTAGAGAGAACACTCATTTTTGCAAGCTCAACATCCTTTGTCAATAATGCATGGCTTCGAAAAATTGAGTAGGAAAAAGGAAGGAACCCAAAATACGAACGGCCGAACAAAACAAAAAGCCACACCAAGAAGTTTTCAAAATTCTTTTAAAAACCAATGATTGTATAATGAATTTTCAGTTGCGCTCTGTTTATCAGTTGCTCAGCTGTTTATCTCGCAATATAACTAGGACTTTTGACTAATTAATCAGAAGCTACCGTATTTTTCGCACCATAGGGCGCACCGGACCATAGGGCGCACCCAGTTTTTTGGGGGGGAAATAAAGGGGGAAAATTATTTTCCCCCGAGGTGCGGGGCTGGGGCGGGGGAAGCTTCCCCCGACCCCAGCCCCCAAACAGGCAGCTCTCTGCAAGCCGTGGGAGCGCTCCCACTGCTTGCGGAGAGGTCCGCGAAGCCTGGGCGCGCTGATCTCAGCGCGCGCAGGCTTCGGCATGCAGGCAAGTCTCCGCAAGCAGCGGGACCGCTCCCGCTGTTTGCGGAGAGGTCCGCGAAGCCTGGGCGCGCTGAGCTCAGCGCGCGCAGGCTTCGGCATGCAGGCAAGTCTCCGCAAGCAGCGGGACCGCTCCCGCTGCTTGCGGAGAGATCCGCGAAGCCTGGGCGCGCTGAGCTCAGCGCGCGCAGGCTTCGGCATGCAGGCAAGTCTCCGCAAGCAGCAGGAGCACCTCGTTTTTTTGGGGGGGGAAATGAATAAAAAAAATTTATTCCCCCCCCCAGCCGCGGCTGCCGCCCCAAGCCTTGCGCACACCTGCCCGAAGCACGGGGCGCCCTCCGGAGAGCTCCGCATGCTTCGGGGTGCAGGCTGCCGCCCCAAGTCTTGCGCGCCCGGCGGGACCTCCCGCCGGGCGCGCAAGGCTTGCAGACACTCGCCCGAAGCACGGAGAGCCCTCGGGGGGCTCCCCGTGCTTCGGGTGACAGGCTGCCGCCCCAAGCCTCGCGCGCCCGTCGGGACCTCCCGCCGGGCGCGCAACGCTTGCAGACACTCGCCCGAAGCACGGAGAGCCCTCCGGAGGCCTCCCCGTGCTTCGGGTGACAGGCTGCCGCCCCAAGCCTCGCGCGCCCGTCGGGACCTCCCGCCGGGCGCGCAAGGCTTGCAGACACTCGCCCGAAGCACGGAGAGCCCTCGGGGGGCTCCCCGTGCTTCGGGTGACAGGCTGCCGCCCCAAGCCTCGCGCGCCCGTCGGGACCTCCCGCCGGGCGCGCAAGGCTTGCAGACACTCGCCCGAAGCACGGAGAGCCCTCGGGGGGCTCCCCGTGCTTCGGGCGACAGGCTGCCGCCCCAAGCCTCGCGCGCCCGTCGGGACCTCCCGCCGGGCGCGCAAGGCTTGCAGACACTCGCCCGAAGCACGGAGAGCCCTCGGGGGGCTCCCCGTGCTTCGGGTGACAGGCTGCCGCCCCAAGCCTCGCGCGCCCGTCGGGACCTCCCGCCAGGCGCGCAAGGCTTGCAGACACTCGCCCCAAGCACGGAGAGCCCTCCGGAGGCCTCCCCGTGCTTCGGGCGACAGGCTGCCGCCCCAAGCCTCGCGCGCTCGGCGGGACCTCCCGCCCGCACGCAAGGCTTGCGGACACTTGCCGGGGCTGCAGGCTGCTGCCCGCAAGCCTTGTGAGCCCGCGGGAACTCCCGCCGGGCTTGCAAGGCTTGCGGATAGCTTCCTAAAGCCTGGAGAGCGAGAGGGGTCGGTGTGCACCGATGCCTCTCGCTCTCCAGGCTTCAGCGAAAGCCTGCATTCGCACCATAGGACGCACACACATTTCCCCTTCATTTTTGGAGGGGAAAAAGTGCGTCCTATGGTGCGAAAAATACGGTATTTGATTAAATCACCTGCCTTTTTAACCACTTAATTGGTTACATTTAAATATATTTGCATAATACCAAAATATCACAAGTGGTTTTTTGAGCTGCTGAAGAAAGTAGAAGGTAACTTGCCATTTAATTAACAAACACTATCCCTGAAAGGACATCTTTAATATGTTCATTTTCACTCACTATTACATTAACCACCAAACTAGCATTAAAAAAAAAAGTAAGACAAGGCATGTCCTTAACTCTCGCCTCCACTAATTAAAATTTGCCTCCACCGATTAAAATTGGCTGCCAACACTGAGTCAATTTAAACCCTAGTTCATTCCTCAGCTGATTAGTGGAATATTTAAGACTACAGGACAGTGTTTGTCTCAATCTGTATCTCTTATGTATATTCATCATTTTCTTTCTGTATATTTATCTACATACACACATATATAAATGAGAACTTATCCTCTTTAATAGCTCCATACATGATATATAATTTCTCTTTCAAAACAGAAATAGCTATCAAGTTTGTGTCTCATTTGAGTTTCTCTATAATTTTGTTTAATTTGGAAATTAAACATTTTACTCACTGAAACACCCTATTACCCTCTGCATTTCTGACCGAGGTCTCAAACAGCCCTGCTTACACAACACTGAAATGTCTTCATTTGGACCTAGGTGTCTTTAAATCTTGTTCATCCAATGGGTAACCTTTAATTCACCTCAGCACCTAAATCTCAAGTAAAACACCACTTATCTACTTTGTTCTGAAGATAAATTGTTTAGGAAATGTTGTAGATTGGCGGTAGGAGCCTAAGAGATTAGTTTCTAAATTTGCCTGTTTTCCTCTTCCTGACCCCCCTTTTTTCCTTTGGTGTCATGCCTTTCAGATTGTAAAACTCTGGGCAGGGACTTTTTTTTAATCTTGTGTAAGCCACTCTAGAGACCTTCTTGGTTCAAGGGTAAAAATGATTCATAGGATTAATAAATAAATATCCGATACCACAAGGGCACTTCATGTTACAGTTCTGACCAATGAGAATTTTCCCTTTGGCATCTTTTCTCTTGGAAAAGTCTTCTGCATATTCGCCGGGTTTGTGCAAAAAGAATCCTCACATTCTTGTGGACCTTCAGTCCTTTCCTTTCTCCATTTAGCCGGAAGTTCCCAAGCCATGTATGTTGTAGGAAAATGGCGTCTTGCCTGCCTATCCCCTCTCATCACGACAGTATATACTCTACTGTAAATAGCTTTTTTCAGCATGGATCTACAGCAAATGAGAATGCAGGAATAATGAAGATAAGGTCAGTGGAGGAGAGTCATAGTTCAGTGGTAGAGCATCTGCTTGGTAGGTTCAAACCCATAATTTCCAGGTAAGGCTAGGAGTGATTCCAGCCTGAAACCTTGAAGAGTATTGCATAGACAATAATAATAATAATAATAATAATAATAATAATAATAATAATAATAATTTATTATTTGTACCCCGCCCATCTGGCTGGGTTTCCCCAGCCACTCTGGGCGGCTTCCATAGAAACCAGAAATACACTAAAATATCACACATTAAAAACTTCCCTGAACAGGGCTGCCTTAAGATGTCTTCTGAATGTCAGGTAGTTGTTTATCGCTTTGACATCTGATGGGAGGGCGTTCCACAGGGTGGGTGCCACTACCGAGAAGACCCTCTGCCTGGTTCCCTGTAGCTTTGCTTCTCGCAATGAGGGAACCGCCAGAAGGCCCTCAGCGCTGGACCTCAATACTGAACTTGACAGGCTGAGTTAGTACAATGTAGCTCCCCATATTCTATAAAAAATTCCATTGCTTATGCAGGATTATTTATCATTTCCTATGCAATCATCGAGCCGACGGCGAAGAATGAGGCCGGGGAGAGGCTGGCGCTGCAGCAAAAGGCTGCTGAGCACGCCCCCTCGGAGGCACCTGGTTGGGTGCCTGCCGAGGGGCGTGGGCGCCAGCCAGGAGAGGTGGAGGCAGGGGGCTAACGCCCCCTGCTAGGGGCGGTGCTCGGGCTCCCGCCCACAACCACTACCCTCTCTTCCAGGGAGGAGAGTCTTTTTCACATGTGGAAACAACCTATCACAGCATATTAAAGTACACAATTTAGCATATTAGATTTAAGGCAGTTGTAGGGAAGCTGTGGTCCTCTAAGCTTCATTGGACTCCAACACCCATTAGCCCCAGCCAATGATTAGGGGAACTGTAGCCTAACAATGCTTCAAGTGTCACAGGCTCGCCCATCCCTAACTTAAGGAAGGAGCTTTCTGACATCGTTCATTGCCAAGTTATCCAGAGACACTCTCAAATTAATTGGTCATCAGTCATGGTGAGGCAGGGAAATTCCATTGTGATGTTGCCACCACATCACATGGTGTGTCCCCATCCTCGTTCCCCAAATTCAATATTCTAATACACAGAGGAGGAAATGGGAACGCACCCAGTGACCACATCACACTGTGCATTCAGCAGAAAATATGAATGGGCTGTTTAGATGCATGAGTCTAGGCTTATCTACATGAACAATTCTGTGTGGGTTTCCCAAGCACATGGAAGGCCCTCCTTCCATATAGCTGTACGTCAATAAAGCCCCCTTCAAACTTCTACTGAATGTGTATAGACACTCTAGAGGTTGGAGACAGCAGGCATAAACCCAGAAGGAAAAGTCTCAACAGGGCTAGAGTGCAATATGGAATCCATTCGCCAGAGAAAGCGTAACATGTAGCCCCATTCTTTTTGGGGTTCCCTAGACTCAGAGCGGCGCTTTGGGTTAAACAACAGAGCCTAGGACTTGCCGATTGGAAGGTTGGTGGTTTGAATCCCCGCAATGGGGTGAGCTCCCGTTGCTCGGTCCCAGCTTCTGTCAACCTAGCAGTTCGAAAGCACGTCAAAGTGCAAGTAGATAAATAGGTACCGTTCCGGCGGGAAGGTAAACGGCGTTTCCGTGCGCTGCTCTGGTTCGCCAGAAGCAGCATAGTCATGTTGGCCACATGACCTGGAAGCTGTACGCCAGCTCCCTCGGCCAATAACGTGAGATGAGCGCCGCAACCCCAGAGTCGGTCACGACTGGACCTAATGGTCAGGGGTCCCTTTACCTTTACCTTAGACTCAGAGTACATAGCTAGTCATAAAAGGCCTAGAGCCATATATAATTATATGCTGCCTCTCTAAATCCTGAGAATGAGTGCCCCAGTCACACATTCTTGTTTTTCGGTTAAAAACCTAAAAATTGGTTGACGAGCCGTGTACATGGCGGCAATCACATCCCATGTGAACTTTCTTCCTACTGACGTCTGGTGCTCTTAGGAAATCATAATACTCACTGACTCATGGTGAATCATTGAGCCCTCATGTGATGGGACCAAGCTATAAATATGACAATTACAATTGCTATTTCGTTTTTTGTTTTTGTTTCCTGGTAGTTCTCCTTTGCTGCTAACAGCTACATGATAGGCAGCTACAAAGCAAGATGCAGTTCCCGAATTGGGAATAGCTAGCTAGAAATCAAGGATGCAGGAATCCTGCCAAAAACACAAAAAGCAGCAGTCCTAGCAATGACTGAAGTATTCACATCATATCTAAATCCGCTCATGCCTTCTTCTAATCAGGATATGAATGCATGCCACAAGCTTAACCAAGGAAAAAATACACCAAACAAAATCTACAGATGGGGGCGGAAAGAGGGGGAATGTCCTCATTCAAGTCGATTCGAAGGATAAATTGGCAATTATAAATAAGGTCAAACAATGCAGCACATCCAAATTCAAATGCAAACTCTGCATTTGGCATCTGACACTTCTAAAATCAATACCTGATCCTTGATACCCTATATATGAAATTAGATATATTCTTTGTTCAAATTGATCACTTCGGTCATGCAGCCAAGAGAAGGTATTCACGGGATTTTTTAGCTTGCTGAGAATTAGTGAGAAATCCAATGTCACAATGCAAAACACTGATGTTAGCAAATGTGTAGTTTTAGCAAATAAACGCCTTTCCACAATCACACTCAAAATCCATATTCAGATGCATTACGTCCAAATATACCCCCTCTCCCCAATAACATGGTTTATTCCTTTCTCCCTTTTGAGAAAGCCAGGATGAAGCAAGGTCTGGAAGAAGTCAAAAACCTTGATGAAAGCAAGATTTAAAAAATACACAACCTGAGGTCTCAAATTTTCTTTTTTAAAAAGTCATATACTTTGCACAAGTAAGAAAATCCAGATAGAAAGTTCTTTCAGGAAAATTATCCAACAAAACCATATATCCCCTCTTTCCCAAAACAGAAACCCTGGACATGCCACAAGGTTAAGAATCCACGTGAAATATCACTTACCCAGTTTCACACATATAAAACGGAAACTATAGAAAGGAGACAAAATTTCAAGGTGAAACTATAGCATTATACAACATAGGTCTGCAGGGTTATGTACCGTTGGCGTGATTAAGTACGGCGAGTTCAGGAAACACCTTAAAGAATGCATGAGTTTAATGCTATCACGTCCATGATGTCAGTAATAAGGGTATGGGGAGAATGATTTTCATGCGTGAGCAACAATTGGCACTGGAAATAAATCATGTAGCTTCCGGTAAAGACTATTTCATTTCCTTCCATTTGAAATTGTTATCAAGTGTTTATTCATAAACTATATAAAAAAAATTACATGTGCTGGGATACATATGAGACCACAACCTGTCCCATTGTACAGTGATGCTGTGTTTATGAATATCTTTTGCCACTGCTTGCTGCCCAAAGGGGTAAGAATCAATATTCCATAAATAGATTTGTACAGTCCGTCATTTTGGCCTTCCAAGGTGCCAGCACACAAATGGATCTGTACAAGGGCAATTATGCTCGACTGAACAACCCAGCAGTTCTCCAACTAAGATATTTTGGTTGAATTATGAAAATAAACCACCACCACCACTCCTGCTAAAATAAACAATTTCTACATGTCCCTCACTAATTAGTCCAATTAGTCATCCTAGCAGGAGGCTCTGTAGAATAATCATTCATAAGAAGCAGCAACAACAAAAAATAGATCATATATATTTCTTTCTTTCCTGTACTGACTGATTGCCTTGGATTGTCTATTAGGTTTTGGTGATGATAGTGTTGATGATTTAATTTCAGTGGCTTGGATCCAAATTATGTGAGGCACACTTCAGTTCCACTGAAAGCAGTGGGACTTAAATTACTAAGCTGGTTTGTTGAATTCAATGGGTCTAAAGTGTGACAAACTGAATCTGGATCCCCCTTGGTGATTTCTGACATTCTCCAGAGACCACAACAGCTTTGTGCAGAGTTTGGGAGGGGGGGTAGAAAGAGCTCAGAATGCAGTGTACCACTTCTGAGCAAATCACAGACTCTGGGCCTCATCCTGTAACCTATTCAACACCCTAGGCAGTGGGAGGTGGAACTTAAAAGTACCACAATTTAGTAGGAGGAGAGGAACCTGCTCTGGCAAATGTAGAAGATGCCTCAAACTGCAATTCTGTGCTCCGTGAGGCAGCTTCAATCCCCACTGAAGTCAGTAGGAGTATAGCTGTGTGCAGAATAGCAGCCTATGTATCTGTCAGGTGTTTCCCCTTGCCATCAACTCTATAGGACCATTTCACACATGACACAGCAGCAAACCAGGCTTGGCCACCAAGTGTACACACGACAAAGAGCCACAACCAATCTGGTCTCTCTGCCGGATGGAGCTGCAAATTATGCATCCGGTTTTGTCACATTTTTTTAGGTCTACATCTAGAAAAGGACATCGTAATGTGTGAAGAAGGCCCTGCTTTCTATTCCAGAGGGAAGTTTAACCACATACAATAAGCAAGCATTCCGGAGGAATGGAGCCTCAAAGAGTGAAGAAAATGCTACCATGTATATAAAAATAGGAGCTACAATAAAATAATTTTTTTTGTATATATTTCAATAAGTTATTTTTACTAACCAGTTATGGATCATATATCTCTGAACTCTTTATTGATTTGTCCACATCTAGGGTGATCCTTTTAAAGATCATAATATTGGTTTTTAATTCAAAAGTCCAGAAACATACAAATACATCCTCTTTTCTTTTTCCTTAAAAAAGGGGGAGTGGGGTGGGGGAACCAAACGACCTTGTATTAAGGTCAGGGTGTGCCAATCTCTCTCTCTCCCCTGCCCACCCTCCCCAAAGCCATCCATGCCTCAGAAGGGAACTTGGTGCCCAGCACTGTTGAACTGAGGTGAGGGAGGGGGGAATTGTCAGCAGTGAATATTCAACATAAAGAACGAGATAAAATGATTTATGTGACCTTTTCAACATCGTCATAGGAGACAACACTCTCTTAAAAAAAACCAAAAACACCACATCCCAATTCCTCCTTTTTAGCATCACACAAGTGCAAGAACAAATGCTGTGTCTAGTTCGCTCGATTGATTGATTCCTACTGGCTGTGAGGTGGTTAAAAAAAGAAGAAACCAAAATAAAAATAAAGAGGGCAGGGAGAAAGAGAGAAAGATCTATAACTATGGAATCAGCACACCCTTTCGGTAACTTTCCCCGAAGCTGGAAACTTCTGTGCCAAGGCACTTCACCTTCCAACAACATGAAGCAAAGGCGGATTTGGGGAGGGAAGGGATGTGGAGGAGAGAAGATCAACAGTGTGTTTCTTTGTGTGTGGTTATTAAATACAAATGCTCTGGGTGGGAGGACGGGAGTAGAGGAGGAGGTCTCAGAACTGACTGAATGTGGTCTGTTTTTCCAACACTTCGAGGTAGTCCGGCTCTGCGTTTAGTTTTGCTTTTAGCTCCAGGTATTCGTTCCTGTTGGGCTCCACGTAAACAGTGCTTGGGGGGGTGTAGAGCACTGTTTCCCGGAGCCGACTGTCCCCCGGGCCGGGATGCAAATAGGGGTGAGGGGGGCGCCTAAGGTCATAGTTAGGGGAGTAAGTGTAGGCAGTTGGGGGAAACTTAGGGTACTCAGGGAGGTTGCTGCCCCCCAAAGTGGAAGAAGGGTGTTTGTCGGGCTCCAAAATGCCCCTGTAAAAACGATCAGCATCCTGGACAGGGGAAAGCAACTCGTCCCGAGGCTCAATGGTGCTCACACTGTATGTGGGGCTCCGGAGGGTCTCCTCTTGCCCCCCCGGAGCTGCTTGGGGCTGCCCCAAGGCCTGTGGGGGTGGTGGGGGTTGGGGCTGGAGGTGATGGTTGCTGTAGGTCACCTTGAGCTCATGGAGATCTTTGTAATCCTCACCAGCATTGCCCTCTCTGGAGCGGTAGATTGGGTTCTTGCACATGTGACCTAAAGGATGAGGGATGTACTCATAGACGTGTCCCGCAGGGGTTTTCACCTTGGGCAAAGCCGGACCACCACCTCCTCCTCCATGGTGAAGATGCTGCGGATGCTGCTGGTGATGGGCGTGTGGGTGGGAATGAGGGGCTCCCCCTCCTGTGTACACACTGTACTGCATGTTGAAAGAGCTCACATCGGAGTTGTTGGTGCTGGCATGGTCGCCTTGGACCTTCTTCCTGCGCTTCATCACCAGCACAAAGAGACCTGCGGCCACAAATACAGACATGATGAAGACCAGCAGTAAGCTGAGGATCAACACTGACAAAGGCACCGTGGAAGAAGAGGAGGAAGACGAGCCACCAGAAGGTGATGCCGAGTCATCCTCCTCCAAGGTGCTATTGATCTGCCCAGAGTTGGAAAAGGGCGTGGTCTTGGCTGGTCCCTGCATGGATGATGGAGTGGGTGTGGAAACAATGATGTCAGAGTAGTCTGGGCACAGCAGTTCTGCTTTGATGTTCCTCATGTAATTCTGAGCAAATTTCTTAGGGGATTCACAGATTACCTGGTCCACAAGGACTCCTGTGTTGAGTTGCTCGATCCACAACTTCATGCCCACCACGTCGCATGTACAATCCCATGGGTTCTCGTGGAGATCTATCTGCAGGAGGGATTTCAGCTGGTCAAGCACTCCACTTACAGGAAGGTAGGAGAAATGGTTGCTTCTCAGGTTCAACCTGTAGAGAGTTAAGCCAGAAAAAATGCCTCCAGGTAAAGATCTCAGCAGGTTGTTGTTGAGAAACAAGAGCTGTAAATTGGGCACAGGGTCAAAAGTGCCTGGCTCAATCTCCCGGATTACGTTATATTGCAGGAAGAGGTACTGCAAACTCTGAAGCCCATAGAAAAGCTCTGGGTTCAGTTTTTCAATCCGGTTCCCATTCAGGTAAAGCCTCCTCAAGTTAGTTAGATCCTCAAAGGCCCGATCCTGAATGACCGAGATGCGGTTATTGCCCAGGTGAAGCAAATCCAAGCCAGTAGCATCCAGGAAATCTGACCTACGCACCAGGGCAATGTAGTTCTCAGTCAGGTACATCTTCTTCGGGTTGTACGGCTTGGGTTGGAGCTCTGAGATGCTCTCAATCTTCCTTTCTTGGCAGTTGACGTTGAGACCCAAATCGGAGATCTGTAGGTTGCAAGTGCAAGCTGTGGGACACTCCAAAGGCACCGGGGATTTGGTCTGGTAAGCAATGCTGGGGCCATAGTTGCTGTATCCCAGATCCTTGGAGGGCAAGCGGGAGGTAGGACGCACCCTGGACTTGTTGGGTTGGCGGGTCCCTTTGGGCTTCAAGGGCGATTTGTAAACAGCCGAGGAAGAAGTAGCCACAGAGTTTACAGAGGCTGGTGTGGTATGAAAATACCCTGTGGTGCTCAGCGGGGTCTGTGGCCTCATCTCATAATCGGAGATGAGCCTCCTAGGACAAAGCTCCTGCTTGGAAACCTCATCCAAATCCCTCCCATGTAAACGGAAAGGGGTTTCGCAGACTACATCCCCCACCAGGGCTGAATAGGATATGCTGTCCAACCAATCTTTGAGAGCTATCAGCTCACAGGAGCAGTTCCACGGGTTCTCCTCCAGCTGCAGCTCCACCACCTTATCCATGTGCTGCAAGAGGCCCAAGTAGGGAAGGAGTTTGAGCCGGTTGCCCCTCAAATCGAGATGAGTCAAGGGCACAAAACGGAACAGGTTGTTGGGCAACGAAGAGAGGAGGTTGTCGTTCAGAATCAGCACCTGCAACAGATGCAGCTTGCTGAAAGCACTGGGTTCGATCGCGCTGATATAATTGTAATCAACTTGCAGGTACTCCAAGCTCTCCAGCCCTACGAAAGTGTCATCCCTCAGTATTTCCAGCTTGTTGTTGTTCAAGTGCAGCCTCCTCAAGCCCCTCAGGCCATGAAAGGCTCCTGTCTCGATATCTTGGATGTCATTGCCGCCCAGGTGCAAAATCGAAGCCCCACTGTAATTGACAAACTGGTTGGGGTAGAGCCTGTTGAGAAGATTCCCAGACAGCAGGAGATGGTAGATGGAGAATTTGGGGGGGCTGATCTCAGAGAGGTTGATGATCCCACGGTTCTCACAGCTGACCGTCAAGATGCCATCCTTCTCCTCACAAGGGCATTTGTTATCACAGATCTCCCCATAATACTCAATGCTTTCTGCCCACGCCAGGACCAGAGATGTTAAAGCAAAGGCTATGGTTTGTACCATCCAGATATGCATTTTCCTGTTGAGATCCTGCTCCAGTGTCACCGTAGAGCAGCAAGCATACATGTTATCTCCTGCGGAGGGCAAGAAGAGAGAACAAAACACCATCATGTCGTGAGGACTGAAGCCTAGATCATGACAAAGTTAGGAGGCAAGGCTGCAGAGGGACAGAATTTAGGTTGCTTGCCAAGGGTTTTGATTACAAGACACCCATCTAACTCTTGTTAAATAATAGCTATTAACTTACTGATTTAGTAGAGGTTTCCTGTCTTTCGAAAGGTAAAGTCACAACCCAAGTCCTAATTCCTAGGAACGCATTTCAATATTTTTTTTATTTGTTTCTATAGTGTTTTCCCCTCCCCTACTACACACACACACAAACACACACACACACAATCCACAAATATACATAAAATGGCTGTCAGTTTAGTTATTTGGTTCTAATTTCAGAGAACAGAAGCACCATTTTATGAGGTTTTCAACCTCACCTATTACCTACCCGGCAACCCTTCCCTTTCTTTCTCAGAACATTCAGAATGAACAGTGACCTGCAAAGGAAGGTCTCCCCCCATTTTTGGCAAGGCTAGCCTGCTCTCCACATATATAGAGAAATGTAAAACCATTCCTTGAAATTCCACTGCAGGGGTCTATAGTACAAATGACTGTAAAGATAGAGGATGCCAACATTATTATTTTTAATCATTTTGAAAGTGGGGGGGGGGACAAACCCTGAAAAGGGTGGACCCCCACCCAAACACCTGATTTCCTAAACAGCTTTGCTGTGTAAGCTTACACAAAATGTCAATCAACATCTCAATTTTTTAAGGGGGGGATCAAAAGTGATGAAATTCTTCAGCCAAATAATTAAATATACGCCCCCTCGTCATCTCAAAGGCTTTTCTTTTTTGAAAGAAGAAAGGGGGAGGGGGAGACAGAGCAAGCCACTGGTGGAATATTTATGAATTCTTATTAGAAGATCTTCTTAAAAGAAGTTATCATCGCCGCTTGCTTCTGGATTGATCGGCTGGTAAATGAGTTGTTTTCACAAGGGCACTGGCAAAAAGGCAGCATTGCAACACAGATGCGCTCTCTCTCTCTCTCTCTCACACACACACACACACTGAAAAGCATCATCCTTTAAGCCACTCACCCAGAATTTGGCAAACATGCTAGACTTGAGGAGTGTCCCTGCAGCCTCAGCCATATCTGAGCTACTGCTTCTTCTCCCACGCTTTGCAAAACTAGCCTAATTGCAATGGAGAGAGCTAAGTGGGTCTCAGAGAGCTAGATCATCATCAAGTCCAGGAGAGGTGGAATTGCTGCTTCTCAGCTACCATGGCTGTCAGCACTCTCCATCCTTCTGAGAAGGCATCCAAGGGAGGTGGATTCGGGAATACCCCCCAAAAAACTCATCCACTTGCACTCCCCTCAACCTGTATCTGATCTCTGAACGGCATCCAGACAGAAAGACCATCCCAATTTCTTTTCCCCTCTCAAAGCCTTTCTGTCTTCCCCCTAAAGGGTCCTTCTACTTGTGTCTGAACACAATAAATATCTAGACAGAGGATGGATGGAAGCTCCGTGGGCAGCATGTGGGGTTGGGGGGGTGGATTAATAAGTCGCCCAGCGTTAATCAATGACTTTTGGTTTGTTATTATTGCTTTTTAGAAAGAGGATGGCTTGGATATGTTCAGGTCAACCCTTCCCACAAGTCCAAGAACGTTTGAATTTGGAAGATCCTAGACATCTCTCTCTCTCTCTCTCTCTCTCTCTCTCTCTCTCTCTCTCTATTTATTTATGTTTCTAAGCATCGCTCACAGATTGACAAGCATCCGTCTAGGTGCAAGCATTTTGCAGTAGAACAGAACCCATACACATTAGGGTAGAAGTCTTTGCTTCACCAGCGGAATGAATGGTTTGGCAAAAAGGCATGTCTCCCTCTCTGCGTTAAGCAAGAAGTCAAGCTGGGAGGGGGAACCTCCCCCCCCCAAAAAAAACCCTTCACTTCTAACACAATTCTCAGGTCCAGCAGAGCTATTCATCCATTATCTGCCTGCTTCTCGGAGAACCATATCACAAATAAGTAGGTAGCTAAATAAATAAATGCATCCTTTCAGACTGTTTTTATTTATTTTTTAAGGGAAGAAAACCACCCAAGGCTTTATTTGAATCGGAGGTAGCAAGAGCAACGAAATAATTTGCATGTCCTCCTCCGTGCACCTTCCCGGGTCTTCAAAATCGTGGAGGGGGATAGGGAAGAGGACATGAGACAAATAAAGTTGAATGTGGCATAGAGAGGATTGCTCCAGAGATCTGGTTCACAAAGGCTAGAAAAAAGGGATGGAGAAACAGCTAAGTGGAATGTGTTTCTGTGTGTGGAAGCAGAGAGAGAGAGAGAGAGAGAGAGAGAGAGAGAGAGAGATTTGAAAAGGAGGAGGGGTGAAATTCTTGTTTCAGTGCTCCTCTTTCGCGTGCCCCCTTCCCCGGGGAGGGGAAAAAAATGAGTTCCACCCCTAATATTACCGCACTGAAGCAACCGCCTCGGTTTGCAAGCAAAAAGCTGGGGGCAGTGGTGTTGCTTTGCAAAAAAGAAAAAAGGGAAGGGGGGTGTAGGGGAGCCAAGAGCAACAAGGAGACATGGATCAACGCTCTCCGACCCCCCCCACCGTCGCCCAGTCCTCCTCCACCCCCTCGCTACTTACTGAGGCAGAAATCTCCAGGGCCCAAGCATTGTTGCAACCCATAAAGCTGCCTCTCTCGCCCGCTCGGTGTGTGTTGGAAACCGCCCAGGCAGAGGCGAGCAGGGAAGGCGGTGGGGATTGCAGTTGGGAAGAGGCTGCCTGGCTAGCGGGGAGCGCACACACAGCCTTGCACACGCCGCTGAGCCTCTGCTACCAACCCCCCCTTCAACCAAGCCCGGACACACACACACACCAGCGGTGCCAAGGGCTGGCTCCCAATTCTCCCCTCCCCAGTAGCGGAAAGTAGGGGCGGGGGCTGCTGAAGGGAGGGGTGGAGAAGGAGGGAGTGGAAGTATTACGGGGAGGAGAGAGGGAACCAGGGGTGTGCCCCCCCAGGAAGCTAGCAAGTGGTGGGTGGTATTTTTTTTTGGGGGGGGGTGTTATCTGGAGAAGGGAGGTTTGCTGATGGGTGCCTAGTTTTGAATGACAAGCAGGAGGGGTGATTTGGAGAGGTCTGGGTGCAAATCCTGTGTGGTGCTGAGGGAGGGGGCGGTCTGGGGGCAGAGTGGCCAAAGGGTGAGAGAGAGATCCGGATGAGTTTTCACATGGGTGAGGGGCGCTCTGGGTGATTAGGAAGGGAGGGGAATCTGTAGTAAGGGGTGGAAAGAGGCAATTCGCTCCGTTGCTCGGATGGATCTGGGTCAGAGGCAGGGCAAAAAGACGGGGGTGGTTTGGAGAGGGGGGTGGGAGGAGAGAGAAGTGTGCGCGCGTCTGGAGGGGAGTCGCAGGCAGGAGACGGTCTCCGCTGGATTTGGGGGGAGGCAAGTTGGAAGGGTAGGGCCCGCGAGGAGGGAGAAGGCAGGAAGTGGGGGCTGGAGGGGGGCACAATGGAGGGGGTCGTCCCTGAGAGATTCAGTAAGGAGGAAGAAGGGACAACCCGGGTTGGCGCGTGGGGGGGGGGGAGATAGGCGATCAAGGGGGGGTGCTTGGGGTGCAGGAGGCCCTGAGCGAATAAAACGCCATGGTGTGTGTGTGGGGGGGGAGAGAGATTGGGTGGAGGGTTAAATGCACGCATGGAGCGGGGTACACAATCCCTTCTTCCTGCAGTCAACGGAATGGGCAGCCGCCACAAGTCTCTGTGCCCCCCCCCCCCGCCCCAGCATCCACACATGCCGACGCACCATCTCTCTTGGCGCGCATCTCCCTGTTCCCCCATCGCACCCAGCCTCCCGTTGCTGTTGGTACTTACGCTTTCCATGGAAGAGGTCAACTTTCTCCCCGCTCAGCGGCCGCTGCTGGAGCCGAGGCTCCCCTCTCTCCTTCTCCTTCTCCTTCCTCCTCCTCTTCCTCCTCCTCCTCCTCTTTTCCTCAGCGCTGGTCTCCTCGCCTGCTCGCTCACACCATTTCCCAGCGCCCGGGGCTGATGCCACTCGGAGGAGCCTTGGCAGAGAGACAGGACCCGGCGAGCCGCCCCTTTAAGCCTCCTCTTTTTCTTCTTGCAGCGCGCTCTGGACATGGTAGGGCTGGCGACCAGGGCGCAGGGAACCCGTCTTCCCCGGCGGCGGTGGCGCCTGCTCTCCTCGCCGATCCTTCCCCGGGAGCCCCCGCCGTCGATCCCCCTCCGCTTGGGAATGATGGTGCTCCTCCGATCTCAAAACCTCTGGTGGCACCCTCTGATGCATTCCACCTCAGCCCGTCCCAGGTATTTCCCCCGGACTGGTGGGGAAATCAAAACAACATCGAGAATAATGACAGTAGCAATCGTAAGAAGAAGGAAGGGGGGAGAAACCTTGCAACCTCGCCTTGCTATCTCTATCCACCGATGCCGGCTTCAGCGAGCGCGCGCAAGCCTTTCCGCATCTCTTTCCCAGGAGAGCGCAAAGAAGCGGAGATCTGGGGGAGGCTGCGGGGGAGGCTGGCTCCAGGGGCGCCCCAGTCAAGAACTGCCATCAACTTGCCTTCTTCGCCTCTCCCCACTTGCAAAGAAAAGGAGCTAGCAGGACGGGAGGGGAGGGGAGAGGCCCTACGAGCCAAGAGAGGGTTTCCACAGGAAGGGGAAAGAGAGAGAGAGAGAGCAAGCAAATATAGCCAGTTATTCTGTATGGAGCTGCTGTTCTAGCCAAGCTGCCACAGACACAGTGGAGCTGGAGAGCTCCGAGGGGGAGGAGAAAGAGAAAAGGCAGCAATAGCAATCCGGATATTGGCGGCCAATAGATGGCAGTGTTAGGCATCAAATTGGCATTCTTCAGGAATGCTCACTTAGCTTGAAGCAAAAGCGGGGGGGGGGAGCTCTCCCCCTTTCTCTCTCTCTCTTATTTTGATTTTTTCGCTGTGATGATGCTGATGGTTCCTAGGCATGGAGATCAGCCTTGTTTCATGTTTTACACAGGCGGGAGTACTGTGTAAGGGAACCTTGTTGCCAGAGAATCAGAGGACAGGGAGAGGAATCTGCTGGAGAAGGAACAACAAATCACACCAGGTTTTCCTGATGGAGTGACCCCTTTTCTTTCCTTGCCAGCTGGCAGAATTGCGGGAGGCAACGTGCTAAATATGGCCAGTGAATATTTTATGACATTAAAAGTTGTCAGCAACACTTCTGGGTGGTGGGGTTTTCTTGTGTTGTTGGCTTTGGAAACACCCTTCTGAATGTTAAAACACGACATTGCGGGTCTTTTTTATGTTTACATTTTGAATAGGAACAAGTTGTTGTGTCAGCTTTGGAAACCAATCGGCCGGTTCAGAAGAATATCCAACAAATCTCACAGATCCACCTGTGCACATTTGTGCAGTATAGCCACTGGTGTGTAGTGATTGTGGGCATCTGCAAACATATTTGCACTGGATATATGGAGCAAGGAAAACTGCAGTGGGTAGAGAGTATGAAACATTCGGAGGAGCAGGGCACCTAGGTTCAACTCCAAAAGTCTTTTGACAAAGAGCCGAACAAATGCAGTCTGCTCTGCCAAAACTCCCAAGGAAGATTGTGGCATCCAGAATGAATTCTGCAATCTCAGAGCATGCTCAAGGAGGCCTAACCTCTGTGCATGTTCCCAAAATGTCCAACATGCATGCAAGATGGATGACAATACAACTGCCTGCATGGAATGCTAAAGGCCTAATCGCACACAAGCTATGAGCTATAAGCACAACCAGGGGGACACCCCTGAGCCATTCTATGCTTCATATGTTCCAGAACCTCCAGCAACACCCCCTCCTCAATACGCAGGAGGCCATTAGGCATGAAATATGGCAATAATGTGGACCTGGGATGTCCTCAGCTGCTCTACCATGTCCCGTCTCCCATCTCTTCTGTTTTCTGTATCTTACCAGAAGGCAGAAAGGTCTGAGTCCATTCTCTCTAATAAAACACTTCTACCCCTTGTGAGTCTTGGGTTACTCTGTGGGGAAGTGTAAGTAACCCCTTAGCCCCTCCCTCTCTTTTAACTTTGGCCACAAACTCATCTTGAAGACGATACGTCCAATGGCAACAAATCCTGAGCTTCTGTCCACTGGGTGATTTAGCATCTTTCTGACTTGTGCGACAAAATCTTCTTGGGCAAGAGAGCGGAAAACACTGAGGAGTGCAAATCTTCCTCAGTTAAATCCCTCTTTAGTGCTTGATGTAGCACTGTTGAAAATTAAAGATTTAAACTGTAATGGCTGCATACCTACCAATTGTTGCTTAGTCTGGCTTTCCAGCTGCCACCCTATTTGGAGGTGAACAAGGCTGCAGTGATTCATCATACAGTATACAGAGGTACTTCAGGTTACATACGCTTCAAGTTACATATACTTCAGGTTACAGACTCCACTAACCCAGAAATAGTACCTCAGGTTAAGAACTTTGCTTCAGGATGAGAACAGAAATCATGCTCCGGCGGCACGGCAGCAGCAGGAAGCTCCATTAGCTAAAGTGGTGCTTCAGGTTAAGAAGAGTTTCAGGTTAAGAACGGACCTCCAAAACGAATTAAGTACTTAACCTGAGGTACCACTGTATAGAGCTGCTTTTGAAGATGGTCTGGAAACTGAGGCAATATACGGCATAACTGGTACCAGGCATGGGCACTGGCTCCTGATCTGCTTACAAGACCAATTCAAGGTGCTGGTTTTGACCTATGAAGTCCTACATGGCTTGGGACCTCAGTGCCTAACATAACACTTTTATCAGTGTTCACATAACTATGACCTGAGAGTGGAGTCACAAACATGGTGCCAGTGTGCATTATAGCATCCATGAGGACTTCCCTTGCATCTGCAAAGCCTCTGAGCTTGCCCAATGCTTCCTTATGAAGTAGCTAGGACTTTTACGTTCTCTCCCTTGAAAAGTGCATAGAACTAAAAGAGGAAGTTGGAAGAACTTTCAGTGCAGTGGCTTTTTCAAGGTTCCGGTCAGCAGCAGAACAGGAAGCAGAACAAGTCCAGTGCTGTTTTTCCCCCCTAGAAATCATCTGTAGTGAAACAAACCCCCTTGAAATTGCATATTTATGCATGAAGATCCATGAGGATCTGTCACTTTCAAAGTGGGCAGTTCCACCCCCAATTCACAGATCACATTTAAGTGGCTGAAGCATAACAGTCATGGTGCTTCCCAGGGCTGCCATGGTGCAGAAACATAAACCTAAAGCGTGATTCCTTGATTATTACAATTTTTAGAAGACATCCAAGCAAAATATCTATGAAATTATAGGTTACCTCTGTGTCCACAGATGTGTTCTGTGATTTGGTGGTGGTTTTGTTCTCTCTCCATATAAGTTTAGTGAGGATCTGTGACTTTCAGTGTGTGCAGCCTACCAATGTATGCTTTGATTTGTTGGCAGTTTTATGTAAAATTGTGCAGATTCAAGAGTAAGCATTTAAATTCTACTAGGTATTACATAGGGACGCGGGTGGCGCTGTGGGTAAAAGCCTCAGCGCCTAGGGCTTGCCGATCGAAAGGTCGGCGGTTCGAATCCCCGCGGCGGGGTGCGCTCCCGCTGCTCGGTCCCAGCACCTGCCAACCTAGCAGTTCGAAAGCACCCCCGGGTGCAAGTAGATAAATAGGGACCGCTTACTGGCGGGAAGGTAAACAGTGTTTCCATGTGCTGCGCTGGCTCGCCAGATGCAGCTTTGTCACGCTGGCCACGTGACTCGGAAGTGTCTCCGGACAGCGCTGGCCCCCGGCCTCTTGAGTGAGATGGGCGCACAACCCCAGAGTCTGTCAAGACTGGCCCGTACGGGCAGGGGTACCTTTACCTTTACCTTTAGGTATTACATATCCTAGGTATTACATAGGAAAGCATAAGTTTGCATCTCTGTGTCTATCCAAAAATTGTTGGCAACCCTGCTCTAAGGTCCTCTACAGGCCAGAGGGCCTATTTGATAGTGGCACCATGCCTACAGAATGCCCTCCTTCAAAAAAAACCCCACCTGGTACCCTCTTTGTTGTCCTCTCAGCAGCAGTTTAAGTTTTTTTTTTCTGTTCTGCCAGGTCTTTTAGGAAGCAATCCTAAAATCTACCACGAAAGTGGTAGAAAGCAAGCATGTGTAAATTAAGCCACCATAAAGTTCAACAAATAGGGACGTGGGTGGCGCTGTGGTCTAAACCACTAAGCCTCTTGGGCTTGCCAATTAGAAGGTCGGCGGTTCGAATCCTCACGATGGAGTGAGCTCCCGTTGCTCTGTCCCAGCTTCTGCCAACCTAGCAGTTCGAAAGCACACCAGTGCAAGTAGATAAATAGGTACCACTGCGGAGGAAAGGTAAATGGCATTTCTGTGCACTCTGGGTTCCGTCACAGTGTTCCGTTGCGCCAGAAGTGGTTTAGTCATGCTGGCCACATGACTCAGAAAGCTGTCTGTGGACAAGCGCTGGCTCCCTCAGCCTGAAAGCGAGACGAGCGCAGCAACCCCATAGTGGCCTTTGACTGGACTTAACCGCCCTGGGGTCCTTTACCTTTACCTTACAATCATTATATATACATAATAATTAAACATTAAAAAGCTTCCCTATATAGGGCTGCCTTCAGGTGTCTTCTAAAGGCTGTATAGTTACTTATCTCCTTGGCTCGGGGGTCACAGAACTAATGCCCTCCAACATTTCTCTGTTGAAAATAGGGGCATCCTAAGAAAAACTTGGACATTCAAATCTGAAACCGGGACGGCTTCCGTAAATCTGGGAGTGCCCCTGGAAAATAGGGACACTTGGAAAGTCTGCAGTCTCTGGCCTCCACATACTGTAAGATGGTGAGACACAAGCTATTTTATGTGTTGAGGGTGCTTCTGACAGAATTAACTCTCTTTTTTTATATATATACCAAATTTAAATTCAAACAAATCATCCACATCATTATTTAGGATTCCCTTCCCTCCACCCTTCCATGGTTACCATTATCAATTTTTGCCCCCCAACTGCTTATCTTATTTTCTCTTTCTGAAAAAATAAAAAATGGTGATTCATTTTTCCACAGAATTAACTCTTATGCCTAGGGGCTAAGTCACCGGACAACATCGCGGAGGGCAGTTCTCCATGCCATACCTTGGCGTGTTGCTGTGTGCCCCGCATTATTTCACCACAATGGGGGAAAAATCACAACCTTAAAATATGTTTGTAAAATCCATATATGTGGTGGGCACTTCTACCCCCTGTTTTCCTCTGATGTGTGTGGGGGGGTGCTGTTGACGGAGGGGGACAGGGAATTGGTATCTTTTGACTTTCTTAATTGCAAAGCCCCGAGATTTCTTAGCGAGGAGGATTATGAATTCAAATGAAATCTGCATTCCAAATAGCTGGTTTTCATACTCTTGCCCATATAGTTTCATGGGGTTTTCACGCTACATTAATTAGGAAGGGCTTTCTCTCCTTGCCTCCTCCCACGCTCACCCGTTAATTGCAGTCAGCTAAAATACTGACAATAGCAAGCAACAGAATAACGGAATTACAGTATTTGTACTGTACACAGCTCATTCCCATTTGTACATAATTGTTCTTAAGCACCATTTGTTACAGAATGTTGAATTTGTCAATTGAATTCTCCAGCTAAGTGCTAGTTTCATGTGTAATTTATCCATTTGAGTTCGCTCTGGGAACTGACCTCAGTAGTGCCTATCCTCTTTAAAGGCACTTAGAAGCTTCTCTGTAGTATGAAAAGGATGCATTTCATATTCCAAAGGGTTTCAGACACTGGTAGTCAAATCACTGGTGAAAACTTCCTTTAGGTGTGCTTAGTTTGGCAACTGATTTATTTGTGGGGGGGGGGGGGTTCTGAGTAAGGTCATTTAGAGCAGGGGTGCATGATCATATCCTACAGCATTTCTCCAATGAAAATAGGGATGTCCTGAATAATAAATAAATAAAATTTAATTTGTACCCCGCCCTCCCTGGCCAGAGCTGGGCTCAGGGCAGCTAACATCATGAAACTAAGACAGTATACAAAGGACATAAGAACATAAAAACAGGCAATCAATTAGTTAAAATACATCTTAAAATTAGTTCAGAGCAAATTAAAATCTGGACAGATGTCAATCCACGGGTAAAATTGAGAGTGGTTAATATTCTCCCTACTACACAGTACCTTTAAAGCACCCCCTAAATAATCCTGTGAACTATAGTTTCAGGTTCTGAGAATTGTATCTCAGTGAGCGGTGAACTGCAGTTCTTAGTCATTATTTTTTTAAGGGGAGACATGCTTTAAATGTATGGTGTGTATGAGGCCTTAGAGACACTGGGGTTTCAAAACTCTGTAACTTAATAAATACAGCAGTACCTCGGGTTAAGAACTTAATTTGTTCTGGAGTTCTGTTCTTAACCTGAAACTGTTCGTAACCTGAAACACCACTTTAGCTAATGGGGCCTCCTGCTGCCGCCGCGCCACCGGAGCATGATTTCTGTTCTCATCCTGAAGCAAAGTTCTTAACCCAAGGTACTATTTCTGGGTTAGCGTAGTCTGTAACCTGAAGGGTATGTAACCTGAAACGTATGTAACCCGAGGTACCACTGTACACAATGTGGTTGCGTATGAACAGGAAAGGTACCGGAGTGTCATCAAACTATCAATTCAACACCATATTGTTACCATGCTCACAAAGGTGCTATGATTTAAGTGTGTGTTTGAGAAAGCACATGCAGAGTATTCCACACACACACACCCAGGTTGGCAAACTGAATTTTGCCTAGGTTTTGCTCTAACACATCAGGATGTAGAAGCAGTTGTAAAAAATGGAAAGGCAAAGAGGGCAGGAGAGAAAATAAATGTTCGGCGTGTGTTTCACAACTGAAGCAATACACATGGCCACCAAGGAGTTTTCTGCATAAGATAAAAAAATCCAAGGTCTAACTCTAAAATTACCCCCTCAGACAATCATCATGTACCGTTTACATGCTATTAAAGACAAAACACACCAAGATTTTGTTTGCAAATGGGGTTGGTTTCAGGGATTTCAGTAGATTTTGTCAAATCTTTACCGATCATTTATTTATTTTTTAAAAATCTCACATTGGGAGGTGTCTGTCACAAGAAGAGTTGCAAATTTTGTACTGACCGCTTATGAACTGAAGGGGGAAAGTGTCACAAAACATTTGCCATAGGCTGAAAGCAGGTCCATTTGAACCCGACCTCCTCTTTTGTTTACCTCTGCTGTTTGACATTTTGTGTTGTTGTGACCTTTCGGTTAAACAACAAAGCCACTTGATCTGACTCGACTCGACAAGAGCAGGTAATAAATAACAAGCCTGAGTTAGAGAGAATGGTTTGAGGGCAAGATGTGGTTGCGCTGCTGAAGCCAAGGCAGTCTTACCCTAGTCAGTGCCTGCGGGCGAGACTTATTGGTAAGGAATTGTGAGCTTCCTGGAAGAAGGATATTGCTATGTAGAAGTCAGAGCTACAAGTTACAACAAAATGTTGCAGTCATAGAATCGTAGAGTTGGAAGGGTCCCTAGGGATCATCTAGTCCAACCCCCTGCAATGCAGAAATATGCAGCTGTCCCATAAGGGTATCGAACCTGCAACCTTAGCATTACCAGCGCCATGTTTTAAGCAACTCAGCTATCCAGTCCTGTTTAGTATTCTAGTCTGCTGTCTCCCAATGCACCCCACCCCTAGTCGTTACCAATATGTTGGTCACTAAACACACTCTATCCTAATTGAGTTGTTTTGAGATGATGATGATGATGATAATTATTTTATTATTTTTATCCCAACCATCTGGCTGGATTTCCCCAGCCACTCTGAGCGGCTTACAGTTTCCTTCACTTCTGTTTTATCCCCCATTCTCTTTTCCAATTCTCCAGAACGGTGCCACTTTTGACCATGTCATTTACAAAGACATGAGACATGGTCTCTCCCCCCCTCCCCCCGCTTTTTGCTGGCAGTTCTTTCTTTCTGACCAAACAGAAGTCATGCTAAGGTACAGCCACTAGGTGTCCCTCTATCCACCTGTGCATGTTAACTGCTTACAAGGCTGGGGGAGGGGGGCAGGGAGAAAGAAAATCAAGGGGGCTTTCTAATATAAAAGCAAGCTAAAGAAGGAAAAGCTGAGGACTTTGTTTTACAAATAACCATTTCTGGTTTATGCATTTAGGATATCTATTTGCCTTTACCTTTGGTAACGTTAATGAGGCAAGCTGAGGAAGATAAGGAATAAGTCACGTTGGCAAAATAGAACGCCACGTGTTTATTTGATGCGGCAGTCTTTAAGGCTGGTGTTTTTATTACAACATCAAGGGTGCAATCCTATGTACACTTTCCTCACTGAACACAGCTGGATTTACATGCGCAGAATTATGCTATGCATGCTGGAAGAGAGGTTTCTTTGTCTGACTGAGGTGTGCAGAGCAAAGAATAACAAGTAGAGATATGATATGCCCAGGCTATGTACTTTTCTGCTCACATCCTTCCTATTTCAAAGTAGATAGGGTTTCATGAAATAATGAACGGTATCTAGAGGATGAATAAAGAGGGTTCTTTTTCTCTCCTTCTCTTGGGGTCATTCACTGATGTTGATGAAGTAGATTCAGAACAGACAAAAGAGATTACTGCGGTTTCATAAAATTGGGATTGCCACCTTTTTTTCTGCTGGTGCAACTGTGCCTTTAAAAGCTATGCCACTGGCAGAAATGCAGGTTTTAAAGGCACAGGAACTTTGTGAGAAAAGATCGGCAGCCATACATGCAAAACATGTTCTTCTTCTTTAGCAGTCACTTGTAACCGAGTAAGATTGTCTTCGATAAACACACTTATGGACAGTGAGTCCATAAGTGACCGTGGAGGCAAATTCTGGATCCACACGTCCTTCTACAGTGGGGGGACATAGGTTTCTAGGCGGGAGTTGATCATGGTGAGGGTTTGCCAAGTGTGCCTTCCTCTTAGCGCGTTTCGCCTTTTTGTCCCGAGTTAGAGCATCTTCAAAACCCATGACACCTTTGGTAAAGTGTGTTCTCCAATTGGAGTGCTTGAAGGCAGGCCAGTGTTTCCCAGTTGCCAGTGTTTATACTACTTTTTTTTTTAGATTTGCCTTGAAAGAGTCTTTAAACCTCGTTGACCACCAGCATTACACTTACCATTTTTAAGTTCAGAATAGAGTAGTTGCTTTGGAAGACAATAATCAGGCATCCTCACAACATGACCAGTCCAACAAAGTTGGTATTGAAGAATCATTGCTTCGACACTAGTGATCTTTGCCAGTACACTGGCATTAGTTCACCTGTCTTCCCAAGTGACGTGTAAAATTTTTCATACACACCGTTGATGGAATCTTTCGAGGAGTTGGAGATGGCGTTTATAAGTGGTCCACTTTTCACATGCATACAGTAAGGTTGGTAGTACAATAGCTTTGTAAACAAGCATTTTGGTTTCCCTGCGAACACTCTGCACTTCAATTGGGAGAAAGGTGCACACGCAGAGCGATGCTGGATTTTGGCATCAATGTCTGCCTTTGTGGAAAGATAATTGCCCAGGTAGTTAAGATGACTGACATTTTCCAACGTTGCACCATTGACTTGGATTTGTAGCGCTGCGGAGGGGTTGTTTTGTGCTTGTTGGTGCAGCACTTTGGTTTGAGACTTGAACCTTCTTGTTTAACTCTCCTCCATGTGTTGGGTCAATGTCGAAAAAGTAGAATTGTATTCACTGACCTCAATTGCTTCTTACCCTGCCCCCTCTAACCTTTGCATAATGGAGGAAGCATGGCAGGCAATTATGATTGCGTCCAGATTCCAAACTATCCACAGGTCATCAAGGGCCTGTCCTTCTGTCCCATATGAATAAGTCTGGACTGGTAGGTACATAAAGTTCAGGGGACTGAGCCCACTTCTGTGATTCTACTTCATTCCACTCTTGGAATTAACATGTGGCGAGAGGGTATGAAGAGAACTTTGGGATGATCCAGTAAGATAATTCTTTTTTTTAAAAATAAATTTTTATTGGTTTTCCAACATAAATTAAACATATTACAATTCACAATACATAGACAAACAAACATATAAACATGTATAATTTCATAACCTCTTTTTCATAAACCTTATTTCACCGACTTCCCCATGCCTCCCTTTTCTGCATCCCTATTTTAAAATTTTCTTCAGCAACCCCTCATTTCAGTTGACATTCACTTTCTTTAATCCTTCTTCTCTTACCCAATCATTTACCGCTGCAATTCTGTTTTACATTACCCATGACATTTTAGCACTCATTAATTTTATAACAGTTCTTAAGATAAACTTTGTATTTCTTCCAATCTTCTTCCACCGTCTCTTTTCCTTGGTCACGGATTCTGCCAGTCATCTCAGCCAGTCCCATGTAGTCTATCACCTTCGTCTGCCATTCTTCCAGCGTGGGTAGTTCTTGTGTCTTCCAATACTTTGCTAAAAGAACTCTTGCTGCTGTTGTAGCATACATAAAGAACATCCTATCTTTCCTTGACACCAATTGGCCCACCATGCCCAGGAGAAAAGCCTCTGGTTTCTTATGAAAGGTGCACTTAAGAACCTTCTTAATTT